>NC_090927.1:673334818-673654514 GCF_040938575.1 Ambystoma mexicanum
GGTGAAGGTTAGTTCTAAACCTTCCAGCCATCACCCCTTTTATTTTGCCATGATGGGTGTGGGGTATGATTCATTACAACATACTTCAGACCAAGAGCAAGTGTTTGCTTCACCCTCAAACAGATCTTGCTGTTTAAAATGTTATAGTTATGAGACAGTTAAGTTGTTTGACTTTATTCCAATGGTGTTGTTATGCTACATCTCACTCGACCTGTGGTATTAAGACACCATGGCCGATTGGCCATGGAATGTGGCCACTTTGCAGCAATTAGTGATTGGGACTAACGTGTATGCTCCTCTGGCTGTGTTCTAGCAGACATTTAGAAAAGGGTTCCTTGTGTCCCGCTTTTTTATTCTGACAAGATTTACTCATGGAATTTAACCACAAGTAAATATCTCAAGATTATAAATGTGTTTTCCAATTGCTATGAGAATTGCCCACAACCTGGCTTAATTATACTTTTTTTACAAGACTCCTCAAACTTTACATGTGCACACATCCTCTTTTATTGTCTACCCAGATCCATCCTGAAGGCAAAGTGCCCCCAGGCTATCTGCCAATATCATTTTAAGAATGTTTAATCTTGTGATGCACATCCAATTCCTGTGAGAACCCTGCCGTGTTTGTGAAGTGGCAGTGGAAACAGTACATACAAAGCAACAAAAAAGTTAGGAACTAAACATATTTCATAATCCTCCCTAATTTCCTAACTCACCAATTAGACCGGTTTCACCCTCCCCTCATCCACCCTGAAGGAATACATTCCTTTACTTCATTCCTAGTAACATTGTAAGCACATTTCTTTTTCTGTCTTTGCAGGAATTCTTGCGAAAATTTCTCACACTGAAGGAACAAATGTGTGACTTTTTCATTTCTGAAAAGTCTTTCTTGCTTCAACGCACCACGGGAGATATTCTGTTATGTTATGTTATTTTGCATTTATATAGCGCCTTATATACCATTGGTATGGTCTGAAGTAGGGGTGTCACGGTATTAGTTTTATGACGGTACAATAACCTTCTTGCCAAATGACGGTATATCATGGTTATCGCGGTATAGCAGGTGGAGTTAACTAATCTTAACAAATATTTTCTAAAAGGTCATAAATTGTCAGATTTATCATCACAAACAAAACCATGCACCCAGGGCCAGAATTGGGCTTTTCAACATACTTTCCACTGAAATGCCACCCCTTGCTTGCACCAAACACAAACGCACGTGTGGAGAGGAGGGGGAGGTGGGGCCCTGCTGCGACTGGCAAAGCAAACTGAATAGCTTTTCTTAAGTGGTCATTTAGGCTTTTAGCTCCCCCACTGGCTACTGGTGAAGATGAACATGTTGCCATATTGATAATCTGCATGCCACAGATCAATGGAGTCTGATGGTAGTATACGCTTGTGCGCATACACACACACACATGCACACGCACTCTCTCTTTACGTTACAGCCTTTAGTTTACTTCTGGGCCAAAAGGTGTTCAGTAATCACGGACATGTTACCCTTTGGTATGGCAGCAGGGAATACCCACAGAGATGATTAAATTTCGCAGTGTGACTTATTATATGTAAATTCAATGATAGAACCAGGGAAATCCGCCATTGTCATATGTTTAGAAAACATTATCCATTATAAATATATAAACCCCAAAGCCGCCAACCCAAAGTCCCGGGAGGATAGCTCAGCGGCAACGTGCGTGCCTTGGAAGCAAGACGACACGAAGCAACACAGGTTCGATCCCTGGGTCCGCGCTTAGAAACCTCTGGGTGTTTAAGCACGTTATAAATACGCAACTAAGACAAAAACAATTACGCAACAAAATAAACAAAACCAATTTCTTTAATAGCGCCTCGATGCCCTGGGGCTGTGTGAGCGCTTTAAAAAAAAAATGTAAATAAAAAAAAGTAAACCCCTTTCCTTCTTGGCACTGTATTTATTCTTCCTATTGCTAACATGTTGATTTTGTGTCAGGCACGTGTGGTTTATGGAATGGCATTAAAAACTGCTCAAACTGAAACTACTTGGCAGACGGCACATCCAACAGTGCAAGACCAGGACTGCGCAGAACTTGCTTACTGCAGCCTTTCCAAATCAGATTGAAAAGCACACTTAACGGTATGAACGGTATACCGGTATAAACAATGTGACGGTTATTATTGTTCAATTAAGTGATTCACGGTATCTTTAACGGTATACCGTAATACCGTTACATCCCTAGTCTGAAGGCGCTGGTAGGTTGAACGTCCTTGGGAACCGAAGTTCAGATCAGTAGAGAGAGTAGAGAGAGTCAACGCTGCGTGTGAGCCCCGGGTATGTGTGCAGCTGGTGTGGTATTTGTGTAGTAGCTGCTTCTTAGCGGTAGGTGTGGTGGTAGAGATATCGGGAATATGTGATCGTTCTGGCAGGATTTATCCAGACCAAGTGTGGCTTCGTTAGGCCTGAGGAGAACGCCTGGCGGGGGGGTGTGCGTAACCAGCAGTGTTTACTTAGAATGATGTGTAGTAAGCGGCGGATGTTGGTATGAGAACAGTTATAGCGAATGGTGTCATAGTATCTCTGTGTTCTAGTTGAGTGATGGTGTAAAGAAGAGAGTAAGCGTGGTGGTGAGATATGATGGGTTATATGCTTTTTCAAAACGATCTCTGCATTCCAAACCATACTATATACATCACGCAATGCTATGCGCTCCAGTATGTTCCATGCACTCTTATCCACTCCATGCATCCTAATCTGCTCCAGGCACTCTGGTTCGCTCGACGCACTCATGCATTCCAGCCCGCCCGCCCCCTCCAGTCCGCCCCGCGCGCTCCAGTCCACCCCACGCATGCACTCTTGTCTGCTCCACGCATGCACTCCTGTCTGCCCCACGCATGCATTCTTGTCTGCCACACGCGCTCCACTTCACTCGTTCCATCTGCTCTATGCATTCGGCTGCTCTACGTACTCATCCGGTCAACGCAACTCGTCCGCACTATCCGACACATCCGTTCCACTCTAGTCACTCGTTCGCTCTAGGCATCCGTTCGCTCCAGGCACTCTTCCTCTTTATGCCCTCACACGCATTCGGCTGCTCTATGTACTCATCCGCTCAACGCAACTCGTCTGCACTATCTGACACGTCCGTTCCACTCTAGTCACTCGTTCGCTCTAGGCATCCGTTCGCTCCAGGCATTCGTCCTCTTTATGCCCTCACACAAACTATGCTTTCACCTGTTTTGCTCACTCACCCGCTCTACGCACACGTCCCCTCTACGTGCTTGTCCCTTCTACGCACTCGCCCCCTCTATGCACTCGCCCCCTCTACTCTCTCGCCTCCTCTACGCACTCGCCCCCTCTATGCACTCAGCCCCCTCTACGCACTCAGCCCCCTCTACGCGCTCTGCGCGCTCTGCCCCTCTGCGCGCTCTGCCCCTCTGCCCCTCTGCGCACTCTGCCCCTCTGCGCACTCTGCCCCTCTGCGCACTCTGCCCCTCTGCGCACTGCGCCCATCTACGCATTCATCTGCTCTACGCACTCATCTCCTTCTACGCACCCCTTTTTCATATGCACTCTTTCGATCATATGCACTCGTCTGCTCTATATACTTGTCAGCCCTACATACTAGTCTGTTCTATGGAGTCCTCCACCCTATACGTTCTTCCGCTCAGCTCATCCTTCCCGCTACGCTCATCCATCAGTTCCCGGCACTCATCTGTTCTATATACTCATCTACTATGCATGCATTCCGCACTCTTCGGTTCTACATGCTTATCCGTTCTGCACACTCACCTGGTCTATGTAACTCCTCCGCTCTAGGCATTTGTTCACTTTATCCCCTCGTATGCACCATACCTTCATCTGCTCTATGCATTCATCCACCCTACGCAATCACGTTCTCCTCGCACTCGCTCGCTCCCGGAACTCACCAGCTCTCCACGCGCATTCGCGTCCGCCCTCAGCACTCATCCGCTCCCCACACTCATCTGCTCCCCGCGGTCATCCGCTCCCCGCACTCATTCGTTCCCCACATTCATCCGCTCCCCGCATTCATCCGCTCCCCGCACTCATCCGCTCGCCGCACTCATCCGCTCCCCGCACTCATCCGGTCTCCATGCATTCAATAGAAATATGCACCCATCTGCCTTATACAGTCATTCGCTAGTACGCAGTAATCCTGTTCTATCTATTTGTTTGCCCTCTACACTCATCTGCTCTATACTTCATCCGCTCTGTACACTCATCCGCTCTGTACATTCATTAGCTCTGTACATTCATCCGCTCTGTACACTCATCCGCTCTGTACACTCATCCGCTCTGTATACTCAACCGCTCCCCGCACTCATCCGCTCCCCGCACTCATCCGCTCCCCGCACTCATCCGCTCCCCGGCACCCATCCGCTCCCCAGCACTCATCCGCTCACGGCACTCATCCGTTCCCTGCGCTCATCTGCTCCCTGCGCTCATCCGCTCCCCGCGCTCATCCACTCCCCACGCATTCAACAGCAACATGCACTCATCGGCCTTATAAAGTCATTCGCTAGTTGGCAGTAATCCTGTTCTATCTATTCGTCTGCCCTCTACACTCATCCGCTCTATACCTTCATTTGTTCTGTATACTCATCCGCTCTGTACAGCCATCCGCTCTGTACAGCCATCCGCTCTGTACACTCATCCGCTCTCTACACCCATGCGCTCTGTACACCCATGCGCTCTGTACACCCATGCGCTCTGTACACTCAGGCGCCCTGTACACTCAGGCGCTCTATACAGATATATACAGATATATAGAGCACCCCAATATCCATATTTAAACAAAATACTGGATGGATTTGTACCAAACTACCACAAGGTACAACTGCATTGCTTCCTGCCCAACCTGTTTTGTATTTGAAGCAAATCCATGGAGCTCTTTGGGTTCTGAGACTGTTTAATGCAAAAGAGGAAAACCACTCCTTTCTTCAATGCTTTACATCTTTTAAACCGTTAGATGAATTTGTAAACAACTTTAGGGGGATGGTGGTAGGAAACATATTTGGAAAATTTCACAAAGATACATCAAAAGAGACAAGCGTTATTAGCAGTCTAAGCTGATGGATCTTAGGGTTCACCCTTATCTTAGGGTGACAAACATTGCTGTATAAAATATATAAAGTTATGGTGAACCCTAAGATCCATCCACTTTGCAAAAATAATATTGCTAATAACTTTTAACTCATATATAGTATTTGTGCACTTGTAGTTCCAGAGAGAGAGATAATTTTTTTAAAAGCATTTAAATTAAATATACCATACTTTTGTATGACTTCTTTCTTGAAGATGTCCATAATTATTTATATACATATATATAATGATGGGAGAATTGTGTGCATACCGTGATATTTCCTGTGTGTCCCGTGTCCACCCTGAAACACAAGAGAAGGTACTAATGCTGGAATAAGATCAAACATTGTTTGTTGGTAATATTCAGGGTTGTGAGTGACAGAAATAACCTCTTGTGGCCTGTGCAACACACTGCCTCCTCGTTCCTTGTGCAGCTAGCATCACATGGGGTAAAATGTATTACAAAAGAATCTCCAAAGATGGTTTGTGACGGTACTGATTGGCATGCTGATTCAAATCTCTATATCTAGATATTAGAATCAATCAATGGGATTGGTTTCTCACATTTATCCACAGATATTGGCAGATACTTAAGTCCAAATTTAAAACATCTCTCACAACATAGAAATAGTAACTATTCCTGTGCCAGGTACTTATTTAACATATTCTGAAAGATGATAATATCAGAGCATGGGAGGTTTGATCCAAAGAAAGTGATCACATTTTCTGTCCCCATGTTTCAATAATTTAACTTTGAAATAGCACCTCGAGCCATGTTAATCCAGCATCTGAGTGCTGCCCAACAGATGGTGTTATTTTACCCCAATCCCATTGGGCTCAATTTATCAACAGCAGTAATATGAAAGGTTAAATCTGTCCTGGTGGGATTCGAACCAGTGACTGCACATTTTAAACAGATTTCAAAGACGAGTGCTTAATTCACTGAGCTTTATTCCCAGCTTACATATTAAATCAAAGTTTGTGAATATAATATGGAGGCTTCTAAGAAGTGTTTTTAGCAGCAAAATGAGACTAGGATTTGGATATGCATATCAATGACCTTTGTTCTTTGAATACAGTTGCTCACGTATATCTATTACCCAATGTTCTTTGCGAAGTGGTTTCAGGAGGTTTCTCATAAACTCATTTTTTTCACATGTGTCCATTCCCAAATGGACCTTTCTGGAAAAAAAAATGTCCTTTGTAATAAACTGACAATTGTCTTATTTTGACAGCTTAATTTAGTACATTTAAATGCTTGGTTCCTAATTCAATCCTTTTGGCTATTGCTTCAGACTTACCTGCTCCCCTATTTATCATTAAGAGTCATTGAATATATGCATTATTGATGTTTATAAAGCACTAAGTACCAAATACCTCAGAAAGAATCAAAGAGGGGAAGATAGAAAGTAAATAATGAGAGCTCTTATCATGTTTAGAGGTCTACACTGAAAGAGGATGAATGTCATTTTGTGAGCTGAGTATATTGAGTTCCTTCCAAAAGATAGAAGGTCTTGCTTATACGAAGTAGCTATCAATTTAGTAAGACTGTAGGTGACATCAAGGAGAGCTGTTTCTGTGCTTCGTTCTGGACGTAAACCTGTCTGGCAATCTCCAGGCTAGTTTAACTGCGCTAAATGCTTTCTTAACTGAAGGGAGGCAATCTTGTTCATCATTTCCACAAGAAATTAATAGTTAAAGATAGGTCTGTAGCTCGCACAGTCAGTAGGAACTAAACTGTTTTTTTAGAAGGTTATACCAAGTCAATGGTACTTTTTTATTAGCCTTAGAAAAATGATAAACTGTCATTCTTTCCTTATCTGGACCTGTGTGTATGTATGTAGGTCATTAACATAGTGTGTACCTATTTTAGGGAGTGGAGCATAGTGGAGTAGGATCATCTTGTCAGTCTATTGCACTCATTGGTTGGTTAAGTGTTCCTTGAAGAATAGGATTTTTAGATTTTTCCAGGAATGCAGGAGAGAAGCAGCCAGACTTATGTTAGCAAGAAAGTTGTTCCAGACTGTGGTAGCATTGCACGAGAATTCTTCTTATCTGGTCTCCTCGTTCCTACACCTCTTGTATTCCAGTCTGCTGATATGGTGGCTTCTGGTTTAACATTGACACCCTGAGAGGGGGATCTTTGTAGTGAAGTATAATGTTGTTTTGGAGGTTACAGCTTTGTAAGTGATGTAGGCTGTCTTGCAGGTGATGCATGCTTCAGGGTAGACCAGTGTAGTTCCTTTAGAGTGGGGTAAATGTGGCTGAATTTCTTCAGTCCTGCAATGAGTCAAGCAGCAGCATGCTGGACGGCTTTCTGGGGAGCCAGAATAGCGGTTGGGACACGGGTTCAGGTGGGGCATGGCACCATCCAGGTTGGTGAGCACTAGGGCCTGTAATTTGGAGCTGATGTCTGAAGCAGAGATGAAGGAGCTGATTTAATGTGAGCAATGCGGGATACATGACACACCCTTAATGTGACAGATTAGGTTCTTTGTAGATGTGTTTTTTACGCTTGACTCCTTTCCTGAATATGACCTACTGTGGTCTGTGGGCCTTGATAGTTGGATTTTTCCATTGTGTATGTGATTGCCAGCCATATTCTACAGGAAAACAGGCAGTGTAACATTCATTGTGGGATGTCCAACCTGCAAAGGAACAATCATGTACTCATAAGCATGAACGTTGCTGCCAACCTACAGTAGTCAGATTCTTCAACCCGCATGTAAGCCATATTAAGGATACTGCTGAACGTCTCCTCCCAGTAAGTCACTTTAGTGGTCTCCTTGTGGTGGAGTGCCAAGAGATCACAGACCATGGCCTTAAGATAAATTCACTGTTTCTTGATCTCCTCTGTGTTAGGGAGAATTCTCCAGAACGGCTAATTTCCCTTACCTGTTGAGTGCCTCAGCAGCTTTGCTGGATTTCTAGGTACATTTTTTCACCTGGTCAGAGTGTGAGCCTTTTTCCCACTCATACATTTGTTTTGCTGTGTGTTTTACATTTATGTGTTCATAGACTCTGGAGTCTCCCCTACTCCCTAGGCATCATCTTTTTACTGTGTGTCACACAGCACCTTTAGTGCAGTGACGCAGGGTTGTCTTTTTCAGACTTCCCACTCTAAACTCCATTTTCTGGGACTGACTACTGTCTCCCAGAACATGTAAAGTTGCCATTGACTTTATTAGTCTTTTTAAATTCACAGACCCAGTACAAACTATCTTACATAGAGTACTGGAAAGGGTTAATAGTTATCCCTTTTTGTCTGTTTCTCAGGGAACGTTATTTCGTTCCCTTTTCTTTAAGATTTGGCTGGTGGCAGTGGAATCTACCCTATTTTTCTATGTAAATAGCCTTGGTACTGTTTTAGGCTAAGTTATTAGCCTCAAACTTAAATCCGCTGGACCCCTTTTATTTTATTTTGGTTCCGGCTGGGTTTATTCACCATTTCTTTTTGTAAAGGTCTTTTACTCTGCTCGCCAAACCAGGTTTGGTTCCTGTGTTCGCCGTCCTTTGGTGGTCTTCAGCACACAAACCTTCTTTAGGCTTCTGAATGTCTGAGGGGGACAGGATGTAAGGGAGGGGTTTGCGACTCCGTGCACAGGGTCTCCTTGGAAACCCATGTCGCATTCTGTATGATTGGCTGTGGTGACTGTCCCGCCAGGACACCAACCTTGCTGTGTGATTGACAGCCAGGCTGTGTGAATGGGGGAAAACTGCATAAAAACCAGGGCTCTGGAACTGAAAGGTGGAGTTGCCACTGGATCGAGAGAACCGAAGAGAAGCTGAAGGAAGAGGACCACTACCATGACTGTACCTCCAGGTGAGGCCCTGCTGCGGTTCCGAATCGTCAAACTTCGATGACAGAGAAGATCTGCAAGGAATCTTCTTCTCTTGTCTTCTTCCCTTGAGCAGGTGGGACCAACCAGTTCGCCAAACTCCAAGCCAGGCCTCCTTCCTCAGGTCGAATTTGCTGTGCACAGCTACAGTGAACCGGATAGCCAGGAGGACCGGACCCTGCTTGGGTTTTAAGGAGCGCACCTTTTATTTGTTGCTTTGCTCTGCTGCTGGTTTCTTCCCTGTGCAGTGCAGGACCCTCCAGTCTTCCTTCTTCGTGTCAGTCCGACAGTCGCTTCAGGAACCGTGAGCCTGCAGGATCTGTCAGGAACTTCTGCCTCAGCTACAGCATTCTTCTTCTTTTAAGGTACTGTGCAAACCCGGTTGTTCGTTTCGTCCGACCACAGTGAAAGTGTTTAAAATCTTTTGCCAATCCGAGGGCTTGTCCTTCTCTACTCTTTCAAGTAACTTTTCTTCCGACCATCTTCGTTTCGAACTTTTGGCAAAGACTTAACCGCAAACTACTCTGAACTGTGTGATCCTCTGCAAAGACCTTGAACCACAGACATTGGCCCAGGCCTATTGATTTGAATCCTCATTGTACTAAGCCTTTTCTAGATTGCCCTGCATACTCACTTGTTGGTGCTGCTTAATTGTGAATAACCTTGTCTTTCCCTCCCTTTTTAAATTACTGGAGTGCCATTTTGCTCACACTTCGTTTTGAGCTTAACTTGTCCAGCATTCATTGGGTGTGGTGAAGTGTACTAAGATTGTGATTTTCTACTACTTTACTTTAGTGAGCTGTTTTACAAATGATGTGTAAATAAATGTATATTCTTTTACTCAGAAACCTTGAGTCAGTATTTGCTTGAACCATAGTAACTGCTGTCCTTTGTGTAACTTTTGATACTGCTTACTTTACTCTTGAGATAAGTCTGGCTGCTCAGCCATCGCTACCACTTTACTTTGTAGTACAGGCTTGTACCAAAGGTGAATTTGTACTGTCACTTGTAGTCTTAATTGTGTGTGGTGTTCCCAAAGGGTACTGCATATGATTCTGCCTAACACTCTGCACCCCTTGGCACCGTCCCAACTGCCACCACCTTTTCATGCAGCCATCCATATTCAGATGGCAGACTTCCTCTGGTGTGTGCTTTTCCACCTTGTGCCACAAATACCTCTAGCACATGAGCCACATCTTCCTCAGTCATTGCAGTGAGCTCTCATTCAGTAAACTTTGGCTTCCTCAGCCCAATTTCTGAGATTTTGGCTTTGGTCTTGTCCCCTGACATGTTTGCTCTGGATTTCTCCCATAGATGGCATCAGAAAATGGATGGTTATTCAATGGATTCTATTTTTAAAGATTTGTGCTGCTCAGCTTCCCGTTTCCAATGGAGGAATACCAAGGGTTAATGTTGAAAGTTCTTGGAGGAATTACCACTCAGTAATTCCTCCATGTACAGCTAGTGGTAACGGTAAATCTTCCAATTGATACTTATTCCTCAAGAAGTAATTAAAGTTACTGCCAGGCCGATTGTTGCATGCCCATGGGCCTGTAAAACAATGGTAATTCCATTGGACACTTCGGTGGGTGGTAACAATAATTCCATCTGGAAGAATTAACACCATAATTACTGCTAATATTGTAATTAAGTCTTATGTAACAATTTGCAGTCATTTGTACATTCCAAGTATCTAAGTAGGTTGGGGGGAAGGGTACAAAGTCCTGGGACCAAAGACAAGTAAAGTGTGGCAATAATAACGAAAGTGCACAAGAGATTCTGGGAGAACAAACAGGAAGAGGCAATTGGAGAATAGAAAAGATATTATGAAGCAATACGTTTGTCATGCATCTATAGATTTTATGTGTGAAATTACTAGTAAATAGGACATAAGATGCCTGGCTATCAGGACACAAAAGTCTTTAAAAAAAGGTCTGTAGTTTTTACTACTACTACTCTGGGAACATGTGAAGTAGATCTTTCAAAGGGAGGCATGCAGCAGGGTAGCAATGTTTTGAGATGGCATATGTCATGTTAGGCCAATAGTTGTAGAAAAGGGAGGAAGCAGATAGGTCCTACATTGTTGTGATTATTGGATTGTGTTTCTAATGGGAGTTTAAAGAATTGTAAGTTAGTACAAAGTTTAATGTTGGAAGCGTGAAAGGTTTGAGAATCGGCTCCAGCAATCCTGTACGTTTGCTGGCTTATTTTCCTGGGTCTTTCTATACGTTGTACCTCAAGTAAAACTCTAGAAGGTTAATTCTGTGACTACCAAACTTGAGTCAGGAATGGGGTAGTCAAGAATAGAGTGCTACTTGCTCCAATCATTTTCAAACTTTATTGGGGAGTTAGCAATACATGTTTCCAACACATACAATTAACAATAGAACAGTTAATTCAAATTGATTCAAAGAAGAAAGCCCCAACACATTCTCTACATAAAATTGTAAAAACAAGCAATTAAACAAACTTCAACAATTAAATATAAAAATAAAAATCATTACATATGAATTCCAATTGGGCTAATAAACCATGCACAAACTGCCAAAATTAGTGACTAAACATCACTATTACAGTTGGGGGACTAACATTAACCACCCCACCCGCGCACCATGATTGGTCCCTCCTCTCCATATCGTGATCCCCCCCAGGGCAGCCCTCTGCCCAGCAGCCCCTGTGGCTAAGGGCCCCAAGGCAAAGGGCGGCTCCCACACTGGCGGCTCCAAGACGTGTCTGCAGGTGTCCGCTGGGGAAGCAAAGGAAGACAACAGACACCAACAAAACTGTAAGTGTGGCATGGGTGGGGTGTAGAGCAATTACTCTACTCCAGAAAGCCCACACCACTCTACCTTACCTTTCCGTAATGTAGACTGCCATAGAATTACACCATGCATACTTGAGATTTGTGACCACCAACCAAAATCCACTATTGGCTAGACTGTAAATGCTGCATTGCACTACACATTCACATACTAGCCAATGTTAACTAGTGCCATACCCACAGAGAACAGTCAAGAGAAGACTGCGTCTCATCTAGACAGGTGTAACAATGTTAGCATGCTCCACACTTAGATGGAATTCTTAAACTTAGCTTGCGTCGCATCTAGACAGGATTATGAATGTTAGCATGCTCCACACTTAGATGGAATTCTTAACCTTAGCTTTCACCGCATCTAGATAGAAATGTGAATGTTAGCATAACCACAATTAAATGATACTGTGCACAATGACAAGTGCAACACTGGGATGGACTCGTGGTCACTGGTCTACCTCTCATCTAGACAGGATGTTGAAGATTAGCAAGTGCTGCACTCAGATGGAATGGTGAATGATAGCAATCATCACACCTAGACATAATTGCAAGGACAGCGACGCCAACTAACCAATCCACTAACAATTTCATCCCTCTGCACACACCTCTCAAACTCTAACCAAACACAACCACAAACTTAAATACAGCAATCCACACAAATGTCACGACATTGCTACAACAAAACAAACCACACATAGACCTGCACAACAGCACATGATGACTACCGACCATAAAACACCCCAAGGCCGCCAACAGCACATAGCGCCAACAGCACATCACTGCTCTCTTGCACTTTTCCAGCTTATTCCCACTAACTTACCCCCTCCTCCCTTTTTCAGAGCCGCCAGAACACCAGGGGACCACTCCGGTGGTGATAGTGCGCGGTACAAATATCCTTTAACATTAACATAACATTAACACTTTAGGCTTCTTCAACCAAGTTCCATGTATAAACTTTGCAACAAAATGAACTACTGTCAAGTCACAAGTGTTCCTACAGTTCACTGTTGCCAAGTCAACTTGACTAATGCCAACCAGCCTAAGAATGGGGACTAGGTATTTTTCTTGCAGGTCATTGTACCCGTCACAAAAAAACAAGAAAATAATGATGGACTTTTCCTGTGCCCCACAGAATGGGCAGACTGAGTTGTTATATTCAAACCAGTTCTGTTTGAATGATGTCAATTTCAAAATGCCAAGACGGAATTCCAAGTAGAGGGAGTGTGCAAAGTGAGGCCTTATCACATCCAGATAGGCCTCATAGCCAAAATCGGGCTTGATCAACAAATAGAGACGTCCGGTGCTAAGATTAGCACAGGCCGCCTCCATAGACAGACAAGATGAAACAACACTCGCTCGTTTGATCATTTCCTTGCTTTCAGTGGTCATGGATTCCGGTGACCTCCATAAGTGCCCAAGATTCAAAGCCAGGAGCCAGGATTTCACATGTTTAAGCCACTGAAGGGAACAAGAGCTTTTGAGAGTCATAGCATAAATAAGAGCATCTCTATAACAAGCTAAACCTGGGGAGGTCCATAATGCTCCCCAATATAAAATAGGTTTCAACTTAATAAAATAACTCACCAGTTTAAGATCACTTTCCATATGCATGCTAGCATTGGGGGCAGACAATGGTAACATGAATAACAGTTTCAGGAATGTATTATCCACAAGGAGGGAATTCACGCCTAATATGTCTTAGTTGAAAGCATGTACATCAATCGTTGCTCAGTGGTATGAGCAGCATGGATTGCTTACCAAGCACCGAAAATGTCTTCAGCAGAAGTATAGACATCGCCTAGTTGTTATTACGGTAGGTGGTAAAAGTGATGCTGTTAGTAGTATAAGCTTTGGCCAACACAATTAGATCTAGTGCTGTTCCCTGACTAAAACAAAGGGGCTGACACCCAGGGCTTGCACTGCTGAACTCACCATCAGTCTTGCACATAATAATATCACATTTTTAAATAGCCTTTATACTGGGTCCCTCCCACTTAGGAGTGCTCCAATAACATGTGTTATAATAACAGATTGTAAATGTACTCAATTTACCCATTTCAGAAGGATAAAGGACTGAGTCAGGCCTGCCAGAATTCCAAACTATCAGCATGCTGAATGCAGGTGATTTAAGTGAGCACTTACCTCACTATCTTGACAGCTACAATGATTAACCAGGAGACTACAACTGTTAATGAACTCAGCAGCAGCAGTGGTCACATCAGGTCAAATGGATTATATCTAAAATGACTCTCTGCACTCGGTGGATGGACGTCAGAAGCAAGTTTAAAATCTTGTGCTTATGCTGAAATGCATTTGTGTATGGCACCGCTAAGGCAACCTCTCACAAAAACGAATTATTAGCATTTCTAACAAAGCCTCTCTCCCCTCGAGTAAAATATAATGCAGAACTGTCAGATTAGACAATTTACTATGGTGGATTTACATGCACACCAGTACGCCGATGATCACACTATCAAAAGCGTAAAATGTTCACTTTTCAAACGAACCAATACTGCTGTGTGTTTCCATACTGCTCCCTTCCCCCTTCACCTGCCTCTTTTTCTGAGTAGGGCTGAAGCCGTTTTAAACATGAGGGAAGCAGGGGGAGGGAAAGAGCCCTTCCCAGAGCACTGTTCACAAGGCCCACAGTGATTAAGGTGCATGTGGCTGGGCATTAGTAATACGTTAACTGGTGATTTATTATTTATTTTATTTTACAAAAACTTCCTAAACAGATTTTGCACAATCTGTGAGTAAATTACCAAAGTATTTACTGCTCTTATGCAGGAATACTGGTGCATGTTGCTCTGCAACTAGCTCCTGTGGCTTTGAATTTGAATGGCTTGTTAAGGAGGTGTGAAAATGTGCCTCCTGGAAGTTGCCTGCAGCCTTGCCATGTAAACAGTTCCCTTTGTAGAAAGCCTGGCTCTTTGTTTCATCAACAGGAAATCACTTGACCAACAATTCAACTTTTGTCTATGGAACAGAACAGCACAGCATAGATGTAAAGTTATCTTCACTTTGCCCTCACTTTGAATTATAAAATGACCCGTTTCTTTCCGTGATCAGCATTCAAAAGAGAATTCCAGTCCCACGCATTTACAAGAGGTTAAAGTTGAATTAGAATTACAATTGCAGAGGTGTTTTTTTATTTTTAAATAACGTGTATATCTGTGTATTATATGACATATTCTTAAGAAAATCTACCACTAACACTTTAGGCCAGAAACATACATTTAAAGGAAAAGTCTGCAGTCACTAAGAAATCCAAGACGATCATGGTGTTTTTGGGCCGTGACAATTACTCTGCCATTGACGCCTGGCACATCTTTGAAGAAAGAAACGTTTTTCTATGATGGCATGTAACGAGCTAGCTTATCAAGTTAATCCAGCTGCTTAACAAATTATGTTTTAGTTTACCAGGTTGCTCAAAACAAATTGCAATTTTGGCGACTGATTGTAATCCCTGTTATTTACTGTGCACCAGTGAATGCTGTGGAAACGGGCATATTGTAAAATGCATTATGCAATTGAGATTAGCCATTCAACCTGTGTATTTAGGATCTATTTATCTATTTGGAATATATGTTACTATTTTCCTTGCAGAGTATAATCCATCAGTGTAGGACATCTGCTGACATCAATTTAGTCGGGAGGGTAGCTCAGCGGCAACGTGCTTGCCTTGGAAGCAAGACGACACGAAGCAACACAGTTTCGATACCTGGGTCGCGCTTAGAAAACTCTGGGTATTAAGCGCTATAAATACGCAACTAAGACAAAACAATTGCATAACTAAAAGAAAAAAAAAAATTCCTGTAACAGCGCCTCGATGCCTGCGGGCTGTGTGAGCGCTTTAAAAAAAATGCAAAACAATGGCCAAACAAACTGTTTCTTCAAAAAAATCAAGTACACAACATGCAACATCAACAATGACAACGCTGCACACATACAGAGGGCATGTACTGCATCGGGTTGTCTTTGTATATCAAGTTTAGTCGAACACATTAGGAAGTCAAAGAAATCTGCTGGGTGGTGGTGGGGGCACATGCCAATAAGAACTGTTGCTGAAGACAGGTGCTTGTTTTTAAGTGTAAATCATAGCTCTCCACCTTTTATGTCGCTAAGGTGGTAAAAAACACCCAATATCTTTTTTTTTGGGTTGGTGAGCGACCATTGGAGTGAATGGCTGTATAGGAAACTTGGCAGTTGAGTCAGCTGATTGCAAGACGTGTCACCCACCAAAAGCATGTGGGTTGAGAGGTATGGTAAATACATTCTGTATACAAAATTTACTAAACAGTGTAATATACCATGTATTCCATATTACACTTTCTTTTTATAGACGAGATGGCCATGGCTCACATGTCACTTTGACAAAGTCGAATCAAGATAAAAATCATGTTGTGTGCACTATTTAAATAGGCGTCTCTCCACATTATGCCCCTCCGTGGCCTCACTCGACCTCCATCCCCCACTGGCACCTGCCAGCACACGGGTGCTGCATTTTCCATCCAGTAGCCCGCAACCACCACCGACAGCAACCTTGTGAGCTTTGAGCAGGGCGGCCACCACAGCAATCCATCTCCCTGCCTCCCCTGCTCCATCACACCAGACTGCTGCTCCTGACTCCCAGCACCGCCATTGGCCGCATCATAGCTGGAAACCCAGCACCGCCATTGGCTACATTGTCACCGGCAAACCCAGCTCTCTGTTGGCTGCATTGTTGCTGTGACCCCCTCCCCCCCAACTACAACCAGCCCTGTGGTGAGGCTCTCCCCATTCTGCCCCTCTGTGACCTCGCTCAACCTCCATCCCCCGCTGGCACTGCACATAAGCAACCCACTCCCACCACCAACTGCATCACAATTAGTTTGAGCAGGGGAGCCGCCATAGGACTCCATAGGACTCCATCTCCCAGTCTCCCCTGCACTGTCAATCCAGACTGCTGCTTCTGCGGTCCAGCACCGCCAGGGTCGCATCATTGCTGGAAGCCTAGATCCCCGTTGGCGGCTCCCCATCACGCCTACCATTTTACCTCCTACCTTTGGGGCGACCCCAGCCCTGGGGTGTTCCAGCAAAGGTCCAACATCTAAGGGACATTATTCCAGTCTTCCTGCAGCCTCTTTGCTTACGAGCTATTGCTATACTCTACCCTCCAACTGTTCTATAGGTTATACCTGCACCTCTCCCCTAACCCTACCATCACCATGTTCTGCTCTTCCTACCCATTCCTCTGCTTCCTACTTCTCTCCTCTGCCCATAACCAGTTTACCTCCCTCCCGATTCCCATCGCCACATTTGCTCAACATCACCCCCTCCTCTCTCTCCTCTGCTCTCCCTGTCCACCACTCATCTCCTCCCTAATCCCAAGTACCCTCCCCTTCCCCATCTACCCGCATCCTCTCTTCACCTCCCAATCTCAACATCTCTATGCTTCTATGTCTCACACTCTTTCTATTCCTCTCTGAAATGCTCAATGTGTCTGCAACAAAACCTCCTTTACCACTGACTTCCTTTGTTCTCAATATCTCTATGGCCTTCCTAACTATGCTTTTACACCTCTATATAAAATCATAAACTTTGCTGTCCGTACACTCTTTCACCTTCCTCGCTTTTCTTTTACCTCCTCTGCCCATCACCAGATCAGCTGGCTCTTGTTGAAACAAAGGGCTAAGTACAAGCTTCTACTCATTTTTAAAAGAAAATCATGGATTTGCCCTCCACACCTCCCCCCAACCTTTCCATTTTTCTCACTCTGTACTCACCCCCTTGTTCTCTTAGATCATCATTGGCCCACCTACTAGCCAGTTCTTGTGCCCCCTCTTGTTTTCACTCTCTCATTCTCTCACTACTTTGGGATGCTCTCCCCTTAACTCCCTGCACCACTGTCACTTTACCTCTATTGAAAACCAACCTCAAAGCCCTCCTTCTTGCTGAAGAACTGGTGGCCTAGAATCCTTTATTTTCTGTTCTCTCCCTACCCACATTCTCCTTCACCTTGGTTTATCCTAAAGCACCTAACCCCATTCCCTAATTCCTTAACCGAGCACTTCCTCCACCTTCCTGTGCCTTTGTTACTATGTCCTGTCTTTGTCCCAGGTGCCTGTTCCCACCTGCCCCCACACCATCTGGACTTTGAATCACTCTCTCTTCCCGTTTGTAAAGGACACATTTCCTGCGCTCTGTTAACTATGCTTTAACTTCTGTTAGCGTTTTTGGGACAAAAATGCATTTGCTTCCTGTAACCTCTTCAAATAAATAAATAAATAAAATAGTCGCTAAAACCCTAGGTGTCTCTTGGGAGGTCAATGGCCCTCATTACGACCCAGGGGTAAGTATACAACATTACCGGCATGGCGTAACTAACGTTTACGTGCTGGGTGAAAGCCGTAAAAAGCGGGACATTACGACCCATCGTGCACGAGCATTACGCCATGCCGGTAATGTAAACTGCGCCATGGCGTTAATGCCCCCAAAACGGCACCTACCGGCATCGTATGCCGCGCAAGGTGCACCACCGCCACCCCGACCACCGTTCATAGCGGTGACCGTAGTTAGCGGTCACCGCAATTAGCGGTGACCGTAAATAAGCGGAACCGGAAGTAGCGTCACCGCGGCGGAACGGGAAAGAGCATGGCGGCCATCTTTAAAACCACATTCCATTGGCATCCTCCGCAACCACTGGACATCCGAGCCTGAGACCCGGCAAATACCATCAGCAAACTTCTTCCTGCAAGAAAATGCCTAAAGTGGTTAAAAAAGCCTGTGACCGCCAGCGGCAAGACCGCTTCACCAGAGAGGAGCTTACCATGCTTGCGGAGACCCTCCAGGAGAACGCCGCAGTGGTATTCTCCAACCAAATGACCAGACCGGCCATAGCCAAGAAGAAGGCCATATGGGCACTGGTAGCTCAGCGGGTTAGTGCCGTGGGAACAATACCCCGCAATGTGAGACAGTGCCGCAAGCGGTGGGACGATCTCCGGCTCAGAGTCAGGAGCTTACTATCGGCAAACAGGAACCTGGGCACGGCAACCGGGGGAGGATCGGAGTCCCCTATTAAATTGCAGCCATGGGAGGAAATCTGTGCCTCCACAATCGGAATGGAGAGCATAGAAGGAGTAGGAGGAATGGAGAGAGGAGCCCCGACATCAGGCGATGCAGGTAGGTGGCTCAAATCAAGCCATGCAAAATTCACCAAAGTCCATTCATGTGAAGTACAATGTTGCCCCATAGTGTAAATGCAACACATCAGCAGGAGACTGCCCACAGATACATCCGATCTCCACCCTGTACACATGCAGTATGCACACCCTAACTGCAGGCACCCACATACCTCCATGCTACTTCCACACAAAAGGGAGACAACCTGTTTTCCCCTGCCTCAAATGTGCCGCATGTACTAACTGATAAGATGTCAGTCGTCACAATGCCCGCCCAATGTCCGCAGACCCATCAATAACACTTTCCCTCCTTTGCTCCACCACAGGCTCAAATTCCGACCTTGAGGATGAGGACACCACTGCCTCCACACCTACCAAGAGGGCCAGGACAACTGTGCCAACACCACAACCCTCCACCTCTGCCGTCCCGAGGAAAACCCCACAGCAGCCAAAATCCATGCCAGGAAAACAGGACAGGGCACTGACAGCCACCCCAGCAGGCAGCACAGAAGCAGCAGCAGCAGCAGACATTACCCAAATCGTGCCCACAGAAGGGACAGGCTCTGCTGCAAGCAGCACTATTGGGGAAACTGCTGCCATTGCAGCCTCCTCCGATAGCGAAGCAGGGATCGTTGAGGAGATTGATGTCGGAAGCCCCACTGCCCACCCTCATTCCCCCTACCTGTCCCTAAGCAGCCCGCATGCGGATGCCACACAGGGGCAGTTAGAGGATGAGGATTGGCCAGGCTCTCCATCCCCGCTGCAGGAGGTGAGCAGCCCAATGGGAATACCACTGCCATCAGCCATGGGCCAGAAAAACCAACAAACCCTGGAGGAGATCGTCACCCGGCAGCAGCAACTATCCTCGCTCCTCAATGAGCATGTTACAGAATGTGGGGGGTCAAGTGCAGCAATGGAGAAATGTGCGGAGACAGTGAAGGCTGCTATAGAGTCCTCCACAAAGGACATCTGCGCAGAACTCGCCACTGTGCGGCACGTCATCTCTGAACTAGTGCAGACAATTCGGGACATGCGTCCAAATGAGCAGGCAGGAACCTCCTCGGGTGCCAGCTCGACACCAAGCAGCCCCATCCGCCAATCGGGGAGGAACCTGCGCAGCACAGGCAGGGTGCCCTGGGGGCCAGGGGAGGGGGCTGCCAATAGTGGCCGGACAGTGGAGAAATCCTACATCAGACACTGCTGCACAGACTTACTCACACCTTTGTAGGGATTCCAGGGGGGAGAGTGGAGGGGGGAGTGGGTGTGTTGGGGAGTTCAGGGGGGAGGGGGTGTGTTGGGGAGTTCAGGGGGGAGGGGGGAGTGGGTGTGTTGGGGAGTTCAGGGGGGAGGGGGAGTGGGTGTGTTGGGGAGTTCAGAGGGGAGGGGGGAGTGGGTGTGTTGGGGAGTTCAGGGGGGAGGGGGGAGTGGGCATGTTGGGGAGTTCAGGGGGGAGGGGGGAGTGGGCGTGTTGGGGAGTTCAGGGGGGAGGGGGGAGTGGGTGTGTTCAACAAAATCACTTTCACAATACACTTTTCATATTTGCACAAATCACATGTGTGGACATTGCTCATTGCGTATGTGTGATTTATTGGTAAACAGTCCCCAGTGTCCATATAACAGACGCACACAGTGCCACAATCGTCATCTCCAGGTGACACCCCCCATTCGCGTGTGCTAGAATGATTGGTTGATCAGAGTGCTACGCATTTCACGCCCCTCCTGTGCATCGCCGCCTCCATGAGGTGCTGCCGAATCCCCACCTTCATCATCCTCATCGTCAGGTGGTTGCAGTTCTGCATCAGGGGGCAGGGGCACATTGCGTCTGACGCACATATTGTGTAGCATGACACATGCCATGACGATCTTTGCCACCTTCTCATGGCGGTACAGGAGTGCCCCACCAGACCTGCTGAGGCAGCGAAACCGTGCCTTCAATAGGCCAAATGCCTGCTCAATCACCACACGGGTACGTGTATATGCACGGTTGAAGTCCTCCTTGTGCTGGTTCTGTGGGTTCCGGACTGGTGTAAGGAGCCACCTCTTCAGGGGATAGCCTGCATCACCTGTATGTGGGCGAGAATGTATGTGTCAGTCATGACGTCTATTTCAAAACATGACGTGCCACCATGGCTTTCATCCAACTTTTACTTCGGACCTCTTTTAAATGCACTAATTGATTCACACTATGCGACCAGTATATGCTCATGGCTCTTATGGAATGTTGTGCATGCCATCAACCAATGTATGCAGGGGGGTCAAGTGCCTTGTGAGTGTCCATCCACTGTGTTCGTTCATGCCGTTTGTTTTGGTGGCCTGGCACGTGTCCTGTGAGGTCAACGCTCACATCATTGCAACATTGCTGTCAGCCTCATCATGACCCCAGTGAGCAATACTGATGTTGATAGGGACATTTTGTGGGCCTTGCTGTCTGTGTGATGGTGTGTTGATGTTTCTGTCCGTCATGTGCCTCATTCGTGCGCAGTTATGGGGACAGGCCTTTCAGTGGATGGTGTCTGGTGACGTGCATGTAGGTGCATTTCGTTGAGGTCAATGTGGTGTGAATTGGTACAATGCACTTGCAGATGGTTGTGTCATGGTTGGGGCACACCTTCATTCACGTGGTGGGGCTGCATACATCGGGCATTAGGTTTAGTGGTGTCAGCTGAAGTTTGTGCTGCTTTAGGGTATGATCTGGCTCCGTTGTCTCTGCTACTCACAGCCAGGTGGAGTATTCATCATTCCCCCCCCCATTCAGCCAGGTGGAGTATGCATCATTCCCCCCCCTTTCAGCCAGGTGGAGTATGCATCACCCCCCCCTTTCAGCCAGGTGGAGTATGCATTGGTACGTCGTTCACCTACCCACTTCACATTTCCATGGTCATGACATGTGACTCACCGAGTAGCCAGGATCTTGGCCCTGCATGTCGCTGCATGTAGCGTGGTATTGTGGAGTTCCGAAGGACCATTGAATCATGGGTTGCTCCGGGGAATCGGGCACAGCAATGTGTGATGATCCTGTTGGAGTCACAGACCATTTGCACGTTGATTGAGTGAAATAGTTAACGGTTGCGGTACGGTACCTCCATGGCATGTGGCACCACCAATTCCACATGGGTGCAGTCAATGGCACCAATGCAACCAGGTATGCCGGCTAGTGCATGGAAACCCACCTTGGTGTTTGCAATCTCCTGGGCAGACCGTGGTAATGAGATGTAGTCGTCTGTGTGCTTGAGGAGGGCATCAAGCACTTGGATCAATGTACGTGAGAATAATGGTTGTGAAATGACATGCAAGTGTCCCACTGTGTGCTGGTAGGTGCCTGTGGCCAGGAAGTGGAGTACAGACACTACCTTCGGTAGGGGTGGGATGGCGGTTGGTGTTTCTATCATGCTGACAATGTCATTGTGTATCATGTCTACGATGGTGGTGATGGTGTCCCGGTCCAAACGGTACAGGGTGTGGATCTGCTCAGCGGTGAGGTTGAATGGACTGGCTCTGATGCGTGGGATTGTGGGCTGCCTGCGTGGTGCCACTGGCTGTGCTGGTGGGGCTTGCCGGCCCTGCCTTGCCCTTCTCCTCCTCCTGCGTCTCCTCTGTGCAGCCTATTGTTGTTGTTGTTGTAGTTGAAGTTGTAGCACTTGCATTGCTATCAGGTCCTCCAGCCCCAACATTGCTAGTCCTATTGGAATCATTGTGGAGTGTGACTGGGTCTGGGAAGGGGTTGGGTGTGCTCTTTTTGTACTTCCTGACTCTGTATTGCCTCCACCTGTGCTGATTCTGTGCACCTGTGGCAGCTGGATTCACTGCACAAGGCCCTTTACGGTTGGTTCGCGATGGCGTAATTAGCACCATGGCGGTAAGGTACTTAACGGGCTGGGTGATGGCGTTAGGTGCATGTCCGCTTGGGTCGTCATTCGCGTAGCTTTGCGCCATGCCGTTATTTGCGGTGTGGCAGGTCGCGTGCGCGCGTCCTTGGTGCAGTTAGCGGCAGCGTTAACTACGATGCCGCTAATGGCATCGTAGTTAACGGTCACGGGTCATGATCGGACCTAGCGGAAAACGATGCCGGTAATCATTTACCGGCATCGTTTTTCACTTACCGCCTGGGTCGTAATGAGGGCCAATGGCTTATGATTCCATGTTCTTATATGTTGAGGATTGTTAAAGGTACCTTTATGTTGTTCCACAAAAACATTTCCATTCGCCATATAGTTTGCCTTTGCAAATTATTTGTATTTTTATCTATTTGAAGAACAGGGATGTCAATTTCGATCCGAAATGACTTACAATATCATTTACAAATGGTGGAGAAATTCCCTAGAAGGGTACCTGTAAAATAGCACAAAGATGATCAAGTGGTGAGCCAGTTTATAGGGTAGGGACAAAACAAAGAAAACAATATAAACAACAGATTACTTACAAAGGTAGCATTAACCTAGGGTGGCAAGTACTTCAATCTAAAGAGAAGTAGTGTATAAAATATACATTATTGCATTATTACTGGCACTGGAGGAAGTGGTGGGCTCAGATAGGGAGGATGTGGGAGGGGGCAGGGCGGGGCTACCCTATTGGCAAGTAAATGAGGTTCAAGGTGAGTTTTGGGCCATACAATGTCAGACTGGCTTTGATTGTGATGGGCTGCGGCTTTCAATGGAGGAGGGCTAGTGGGGAGAAACTGCGAAAGTGAGAGTAGACAGACGGAATATGTGACAATGAGGTTTAGTGTAGAGGGGGAGCAGAAAGGAACAAGATGGTGAGCAGACAGATATGCAATCACACAGGTCCATAGGAGCAAGACCATGCACAGCTTTTTAGACTATGAGCGGGAACTTGAAAACTGAGTGGCTGTGCATGATGAGCCAACCTCCATAGTGTCAGTAAGCAGGCGTGAGGGAGAATATGATTAGGTTGTAGAGAGCGCAGGCTGTGTTGTTGAAGACTTCATCTAGAGGGAGGAAGGAGTAGCGAGGGAGGTCAAGGACTAGGCTTGAGCAGTAGTAAAGTTTGCTGAGCATGAGGGTGTAGGTTAAAATTTTAAAGTGTATGAATAAGAAATGGAAGAATGTATCAAATTGTGAGAGGGTTCATACGAGCAGAAGAGGCACTGGTAGTAATGAATTGTTGCAGTCAGAGGTCACTATTAAAGAGGACACCAAGGTTGCAAGCATTGGGCGAGGGAGCAAGAAGATCAGGCGGGAAGGAAATGGAAGAGTCGAGGGGTGGGTTGGCATTGAAAGCCGGAAAAACACAACTTATATTTTTTGAAGAGTTCTGCATGAGGCAGTAGAGAGCCATCCAGCAACAGATTGCAGTGTAATCTGTTCTAAGATGGCTAGGGTGACAGAGGGAATGGAGAAAACAATGTTATTGCCATCAACAAATAGGTGGTAGTGAAAGCCAGAGGATGAGATCAGTCTTGCTAGCGTGGAGATATAGAGGGTGAAGAGCAGAGGTCCAAGGACTGATCTTTGGGGAAGGGTGACAGGAAGATGGGTGTGGTCAGATGTGTTTGTGTTCCAAGAGATTGTAAAGGAGGGACCTTTAAGGTCAGATAAGATCCAGGAGACAGCAGATTTGTGAAACCCAAGGTCTAGGTCTCTGAGGAGGAGAACTGAGTAGGCAATAGTATTGAAATGGAAAAGATTTCCACAAGGATGGGTTTAGAAGATATTTCTGAGTGGTGAGAAGCAGAGTGGAAGTTGAAGACATGCATGAGTGCAGACTTAGTGGACTGTTTACTACGCAAGCCAGATTGCCATGTATCTCCAATGCCATTAACGTAAATGTACTTGGTGATCTTTCTCAAGACTTGCCGCTTGAGGAACTTCAAATAAAGGGATGGAAGGAAACTGGTCAATAGTTTGCCAGATGTTTGTGTCAGCAGAAGATTTCTTAAAAAAGGGTAGGATAGTTGCACCTCTGAACGAATCAGTGAAAAGTCTAGCTGAGGGGGAGAGGTTAAAGAACTCACAGAGCTAAAGAAAGGTACCTGAGACTTAGTGTTTGATTGTCTGAGGCGAAAACTGTCAAAAGGAGCACAAGATGGATTGGTACTGTGATGGATGGATGCTTATTCTGTAGGAGAGGTAGAGAGTAAAAAGTAGACAGTAAAAGAGGGAGCAGAGAGAGGTGGCAGAAAGAAGGGGACAGGGAGAGATGAGGGTCATGAGAGTGTCACACATTTTAGAGATTTGTAGAGGAAAAGTAGTGAGCAAATTCAATAGAAAAAAGGGAGGTTAAGATGGATATGTCTGAGGGTAGATACAGGTTTTCAGGGGTTATTATGAAGGAGGTTATGTTTGTGAAGTTGGAGGATTTGGCAGTGTCCACTGCAAAAGTGAGGACAGCAGGGGAATTTGTGTGGGCTAGGAGTAAGGTGGTTCTCTGTGATTGTTCCAGTGTTCTAAGGAATGACACATGTTTGTTTTGAGGGACTGGATCTCAGAGGTGATGCAGGGCTCAGGGAAGGCATGAATGTGTGAGCAGTTTAGTGTTGGTCAAAGGAACATCTAAGTGCATAGTGAAAGTCAGAGTAAGCATGGCCAATTGGAGAGGCATAAGTGCGGGCTAGACACAGGATATTGGCCCTCACATCATCAAGCTATGGGGCAAGAGAGTCTTTGTGACAAATCCACTTCTGGGGTACCACCGGTCCAAGGGTGAATATCGGTTTCTAAACAATCAATCAGCCCCACACCTCTATTACAGCAGAAGGGATCTGTACAGATTGGAATAACAAGCAAACTATAAACCTCCTTGTCCAATTTTGGTAATGTGGACGGATCAGCAGGCTTATCTCTGAAAAGACATGGTTTGTTGGTTAGTTACAACACAGTGAAAATACAATAATTACCCAATGATAAAAGGGACTGTCCAGTCAAGCTTTTATCAAAAATATCTACTATCTTTGCTCACAACAGACAGTTCTAGCAACACTACGAAATACAACCCACCCTCTAACGGAATGCAGAGGACAGACAGTGTCAAAGAACGGAGAGGGATGCACTCTGGATACTGACAGGAGGATATTCAGTATGATTAATAACGACAACAGCTTAAGGTTTCTTGGTTTTAGCGCAAAGGAAGCAATGGGTCTTCAAATGTCTGTAGGGGCCTTCTGGGAAGGACCAGGGGGATAGAACCACAATGTGCCTTGTGATGTAGGTGTTCTTGGTACTCAACAGGATTGAGTCGGTTTCAGGGCACTCTGCAGGCTTCTGTGACAGAGTCCAACGGGAGTCAGCTGCGGGTATCAGGCGCTAGATGGTTCGGCGAGCTAAGCTGGATGAATGGCTGCAGACTTGCCTACACGGCCGCTTGGGGTCAGGAATCGTCGTCTCAGTGCTGATCAGCAGTTCTGAAGCACTGGTTGAGACGTCTCAGATGTCTTTAAGCAACGGCGGCTTGAAAATGGTCAGCATTGCCTTTAGTTATGGATCGAGGAACTCGACTAGCTTGAAAATGTACTTTAAGGTGGACTTCGGTAGATGCTTGTTGAGGCACTTCTCCCAGTGTCTTCAATGGGCTTGTGTTGTCCTTTAGGGCAGACAGCCCACAGCTGTGGAGTTTGTTGCAGGCAGCTGCCTTGTCCTTGATTTTAGGTTAAAGCCCTTCTGGTAGTTCTGATCCAGGAAGCCTGCTGTGAAGCCTAGCAGGACACACCATTTTACCCCTACTTACCCTTGCACTCCTGCGAGGCAGAATCCAATTCATCACAGTGCGGGCCTCAGCCCAAGCCAAATTATTTACGTTTATTCCTATGGGCCAATAACAAATCTATTTTAGCCACACGACACTCCTTGCTGGGTTTAGCATATTTACTTTTGCCCTTTAACTTAGATCCTAGAACCTGCTCAACAATTCCATTTAAGACAATAAAAGTATTCCCAATTAAGCTTTCATCATTACCAAAAGACAAACAGTCCATAATCTGTTTAAAACCTTCTTGGATATTTATTTATTATTGGCTAGAAGGGCATCGACCATTGGACCCTGTGTAGATTATTTGAACTTGCCCTCAGTGTAGCTGCAGAGTCAAGGCCACTTTCAAAGCTAATGGAGAAGTGATAATTTTGAATGTGCTCAAGGATCTTCATATCAATGACCCTTAACCAATCGCAATAGATATGGGTAAAAAAAAAATAGTCTATTGGGACTGCTGGTGTTCTAATGAATGTAAGTTTGGCTGGGCTATTTGAATTAGATCTACCATGGATAGTGCAAACTTTCAAATCGAAAAGTAATTTAATAAAGTATTTTACTTCGCATGTAATGTAACTTAAGTTACTAGAGTAACTAGGTAAACCCCAAGCCTCAAATTCATTTTAACTTAAAACATTGTACACATTTTCATCCTAATTTCTAACATTCATATCACTGATTATGATAGTTAATTTCACATTCTGAATGTATTAAGGACTTGTAAGAATGTCAGTTTATTCTCACTTGCTCCCTGCCTGCCTTGAAGCACTTTGAAACACATTGTGTATAGGCACTATATAAATAAACTATCAATTCAATTCAATCAGGGGTAACCACTCTGAGGACACTTTCATCATGAAGAAGATCTACGCCACCACCCAAAACTGGATGGCCACTCACAATTTGTGCTTCAGTGACGATAAAACTGAACTACTGATTGTGGGATCCCCTTTTCGTCTCAGTAAGCTTGCCTGCGCCTACTCCTCTTTCTCAATTGATGGCACTTCCAACCCTGTCCTCAGACAAGTCAAAACACTGGGAGTTTATTTGGATGCTGAACTAAACATGACTAAGCACATTAACGCCCTTGCATCCTCTACAGCCTACAGAGCGAAACTCATTTCCATATGTAGGCAATTCCTGTCGCCAACCAACTTCCTCCTGCTTGCCAGTGCCATTATTATCAGCAAGCTTGACTATTGAAATGTTCTCCTCATAGGCACTTCGACAGCCTACCTATCCGAGCTGCAACTCCTCCGGAACAAAGCTCTTCGGGCTGCCCTGGGATTGTGCCAATCAGACCACATCTCTGCCTTTAGGCGCGAAGCCCACTGGCTACCCATAATAGCACACATTGGGGGTCATTACGACCCAGGTGGTAAGTACGCCAACTTTACCACCATGGTGTAAACCATGTTTACACCATGGTGGATGGCGGATTTACCGCCCCATTCCAAGGTGAGTGGGGCGGTAAATCCCCATTTCCCATTTTACCCTTCCCCATTCCCATTTTTGCCCCATAGGGCATAATGGGAGTGGGGAAGGCGCTAATTACGCCACCGTAAATTACGGTGGCGTAATTAGCACCAAGGCGGTTTAGCGCCATGGATTTTAACGGCTGCTAGAAGCAGCCGTTAAAATCGGAATCAGGCGTTAAGGGTTAACGACGGCATTAACCCTTAACGCCTGAGTTGTAATGAGGCCCATAGAGTTAAAAACTCTAACACTGACACATCGCTGCATTTACAATCTTGCCCCTAAGTACCTAAACAAGAGCATCTCTCAGAAACATCACTCGCATGCTCTTCGCTCATCCAATAACACCACTCTTGCCATTCCATGATTCAAAAAGGCTAGATCTAGAGGAGTTAGCACTGCTCCCTCACTCTGGAACTGTCTTCCCTCAAACATCAGAGATGAAACTGCCACCACTACCTTCAAGAAACCTTTGAAAACCTGGCTCTTTAATACATATGATTAATGACACTGCTTCTGTACAAGCAATCACTGCACCTACCACACCTGTGGGTTTTTTTGATTGTGCAATAATCGTGCTTATTCTGTACAAACGCAGGGATCCCCTTCAGTTTGGACGTTACAAAAATGTTATAAATAATCAATTAAAAAAAAAGAACACTGTGCACGAAAAATATAAAAACCGGTGTAGCGCTCAAGGACGATGTTTGGTCTCAAAGATTTTAGTAACCCATTAAGCACATTGCATTTGCTAGTTTAAATTAAGCACTTGCAGCACTGCATCAAACTTTTACGTATGCTATTGAATTGTTTTATTTCAATTGTGGTTGTTTTCATTATTAGTACCCGGCGAGGGCGCAATCAGAATGAAAGAGACATTCTGATTGGCCCTCGCTGAGTCATTACCAGGCCTGGAATCCCTCTGCCGGGATTCCACAGCCTTTGTCCCCAGCGGGGGGCGTGGCAGCCCCTCAGCCAATGAGGATGCTTGAAGCAGGGCCATCCCCACTCCGAGGCTCCCCACGGCAGAGAGGCTACCTTCGCCCGCCGCCGGGGACTGAGGTAAGGCTTTTTTTTTCCTCCCCTTCCCTTTCCTCCCTCCTCCTGGCCCTCCCCACCCCAGTTACCTTCCATCCCTGGGTCCCTGGCGGGGGACGATGGCAGCCTTCTGCCGTCTGGAGGCTCGGAGCAGGGCCATCCCCTTCCCCTCCCTTCTGCCCTCCCAACCGCACTTACCTTCTTTTTTTTTCAGGAGCGGACGCGCAGGTAACGCTTCTGTTTCCAGCGCGTCCGCTCCCGATGGCCGCCATGGAAAGGGAAAACGGACTCCATTTTCCCTTTCGCAGTGGCCATTTTCTTTGTCGTCTTTTTTATTCTTTCCCTGAAACGCTGCAGTGTTTCGGGACAAAAAAAAAACTTTTTTGTGCCCCGTTCACACAGTTTTTGCAGGCCGGGGTACTAATAGCTATATGCCCCTCGCGGCGGGGGCTCCCTTCGCTCGGGCCTATAACTATGGGCACCGGGGCATTACCTGAGCCGGTAATGCCCCCGCCGCTCGAGGCATATTGCTTTAATATAGTGCTTGGCTGGTCCTGTCACTGAGAATGTTTGTGATGTGGTTTAGTTAATGAATTCAGGTTGACCAATAACCGAGGGAAATAGGCAGTTTCATAAAAAATTACATTATTTTTGTAAAGCAATCCATGTTATCTAATGATTGATCATTTCTGAGTTCAGCTGCAGGGCCATTGCCTACACAACATCAACCAGAACGAAACCATTGCTTGTGTTTTTGGTGACCTGCTCTAGTTTAAAAGTGAACACTAGCACTTCTTAGCAGCAAGTCTCAAATTTTTTTGTGCGACTGTATGGGGCAGAACCAGCATCTGTCAAGAAGCCAATACTGTGCTCATAACAGTCACACTTTTGAAAACTTAGATAAAAAAAAGGTTTCAACAGTATGGGTGAACAATACAAACAAATACAAATCTTGCAACCATTTAATCATATGTGTCCCAAGTCAATATTTAATAATACAGGCATCTCAACATTTTCAATTAAACTGTATGTATTTACTCAAGCTATGTGCTGACACGAATTCTATAAAGCAGCCCCCACCCCCACCTCTCTGTAAGTGTGCTGGGTAACCTCTTCTCCACTGTAGAGAAATGCCCTTTGTAATGCGTCTGGGAAGCTGGGCAAGGTGTGAATAGCAGCCCGCCCGATTCTCCATGACAAAAGGTTCTGCCTTGCACTTAATTCTGCTTCCAAGGTAACCTCCTCTGCTCCACCCCCATCTCCTCATGATTGTTGAACTCAAACTTCTGAATAAGAGCTTGGTAGCTGACGGGTTTGAATGGAATTTGCGATTTTCATTTTGGATATTTTTCCCGTGAGTGCATTCAAAACATGAAACGCATGTGTTTTATTTTGTATCAAGACGTGTGATCTGTGCTGTGAACTCCATCAGCACATGTGCGACTGCTCAGAAAGATAAGTGCTTATAGAGCACACACACATACTCAGCCTGCTATGTTGTCTACCAAACACCTTATGACTAGGCATAATAGTTAATTAATATATTGTTTCATTTTTACGTGTGCATTTTCTACTCTCGAGTATGCTAACTGAAGACGAAAGCTAACACACTAGTAGGAAAATTAAAGCTTTTCTTTACTGAGTATTTTTACTTTTGCTCTGTTATGGAATTAGTTTGAATATTTCAGCACTTGGAATAGGTGGCGTTACTTGACCTTGCAAAAGGCTTGTCTTGCACACATTTTCACCTGAAACGCCACAGCAGATCAAGCACATTAACTCTAGGATAAAAGTGTGCTCCTTAACTTGTTCTGAATGCGGAGTGGGGAACCCAGAGTGTCCATATGAAACAAAAGAAACATTGGCAAAGCCAATAGTTCTGGTTTTGGAATAGACATTGATGTGATGGTCTGTAAAGAGTGATTGACAGAGGGCCATAAAGGGAAAAAGGGTAGTGAAATGCGAGCAAAAGGGAGGTGGTGAAGGAAAAAGGGCAATGAGGGGCAACTAAAAGAGGAAAAATGAGCAGCAAGAAAAAGGGTCAAGGAGGAAGTGAAAAAGTGGGGCTCATAGGATTCTGTCTGCAGATGTACAGATATAGAGTGGGAAGGTGCCAATGAACTGACATAAATACGTTTTAAAACTTACCTCGTAGCAGTTCAGGAGATATCAAAAGAATCACATCTATAATATTAATGTATGTAAATATGTGCTATGTAAGGCCCATTGGATAAAAGTGCTATATAAATATCAAATTATTATTGTTATATCTCAGTATCTGGATCGAGTAGAAAACATACGGAAAAGTGAAGTAGAATTTCCACCAGTTCAACCCGTCTTCAATTTAAAAAAAAATGAGAGCACAGTCTAGTTAGGGGAGGGCTAGGATAACCTATGTGTAAGAAGTGTTTTTTTTACTGGATCCAGTTGTAGCAGAGGTCACAATGTTACAAAAAACAATGTGAGCATCTAGCTCCAGTATACTATTAGAAAACATCTCAAATTATCTTTCCACCAGTTGATAAACACTGGACAGTCAGAGTAAAATAGGATATCTCAGGCTGCACGTCACCTTCTAGCATAAACAGATGTTGCGTTTTGATTTTGAGAAATTAGGCTATGAGCCAGATTTGACAAAAACAGGCATCTAAATAAATCAGAGGAAGTGCCAACTTTCGTGTGTTTTGCTACTGCAAAGACAGCAATGGTTCTCATGGGGTCGAGGCAGGGTACCTGGCGCCATACCCATAACCACCAATATGAAGTGTCCATAGAGGTAGTTGGCAGGTCAAAGGATCACTGATGTTAATCCCTACCTTCTCAAAGGGCTCTTATAGCACTGGTAGTGTCCCCTGCACTTGCCATATAACTAAACAATCGGAGAAATCTTGCTGTGAATCTGTACCTGGACCCTATCGGAGAAAAGTAAAAGTGAAGAGCAAACTTATCCAATATTTTTCCTCACTCTGAGATGTGTGGACAAGGGCAGCTTGAGAGGTAGCACCAACAGGAAGTTCAGGAGAACCACCTGCCTCCAGTGTGCAACGTCTGTGGTTTGCTGTTCATTGCAAACAGAACTATTTGTGATTACTCAGAGCTTTCATAAACTTTTGTGAAACTCCTTTCTCATATATCTCCACTTATTTGCTGTCACTTCCCCACTCAGAAAAGTGGCTGATCTTGCAACCATTTAATCATATGTGTATCCTGATCTCACTCTGAGCATGGTGTGCACCAAATCTTATCACACTAACCAGACAGAAAATGTGAGACAGACATATTTACAACTCTGTTACCTTAACTTGTAATGAAGCGCTTGTTCTTCACCTTGCCAGCCTTGAGTCACTAAAGCATCCAATGGAAGCAGACCATCTTCCTCTTCATTAGCAACATATGCAACATTCCTTTTGGTTCTTCCAAAGACCAAAAGCCACTGACGAGGTCACAGACGACGTTGTGCTCTGCCAAGCAGGGTAGATTACCATCTCCATGACCATCAGTCTGGCTTTGCCCAGCTTAATCTTCACACTGAATCTGTTGGTTGTCTCCATGACCATCAGTCTGGCTTCAGAGCTGCCAGAAGCATGGAAACTGCTCACCTGAACATCCGTGAAGACCTGCTCTCCAACCTCGATTCCTACACCCCCTGTGTCCTCATTTTACTTGACCTCTCTTCTGCCTTTGATACTTCCAGAAGAATGGGTAACCGCATTAATGTATCCCAGAGTATCGGCTATTTCCTCCAGGCTTAGACTAATTCAACTGAAAATATTACATAGAATGTATTATCCAAGGGTGGCGTTGTTCAATTGGGGGAAGACCACTAACCCAAACTGTCTGGGTTACAAGAGGGAGGAGGGCTCCTACTACCGCATAATGCGGGAGTGTGCCATCATTCAGAAATACTGGCAGAAATGCTGCGATGAACTGTCAAGGGTAATGGGAAAGAGAATACATGTAAATCCAAAGCAACTACTGCTCAGGATAGAAGAAGATATAGAACTAACAAGGTATGAAAAAGCATTCTTATCCACCACCACTGCAATACTTAAAAGGAATATAGCGCAACTGTGCGGCTCCGAAAGACCACCGAGCTATGAATGATGGATCACGGATGTAGACATCTGCATCGCAATGGAAAAAAGGGTTTACACTGCCAGAGGGTGTCCTGAGAAAGCTCAGAAAATATGGCGTAGCTGGGAAGATGCGCATTAAAGCTATATAACGACAAACCGAACTGCCACTCAAAGACTTGAAAGTGCTCTAGGCTGGGTGATGTGAAAGGAAAAAATGTCAGGACATGTTTTAAGGCTCATTGGTACAAGACTATGGCGATGAACAATTGGCGAGCGAGTAAGGGGGACATTTTGTTTACCCCGTTGTATGGGGCTGTATGTTTTTATGTAACCAAAAAACAATAAAATGTTTTATTAAAAAAAAAACATGCAATCCTGCTCAACCGTCTCCGTGATAACCTGGGTATGTTATGTTATGTTACTTGGCATTTATATAGCGCCTTATGTATCATTGGTATGATCTCAAAGCGCTGGTAGGTTGAGCGCCCTCGGGAACCGCTGTTCAAGTCAATAGAGAGAGAGTGTCATATGGTGCGTGGGTGCACCAGATATGTTTGCAGCTGGTGGGGTTGTTGCATGATATCTGCTTTTTAGCGGAAGGTGTGGTGCTGATGAAATCAGTTGGATGTGTTCAATCTGGAGGGTGGACACCCAGACTGAGTTCTGGCTGCGTTAGGCCTGAGGAGATGCCTAAGCTAGCCGGTATGTGCTAGCTAGCTGTGTTTTATTAGGATTATGAGGTTTTCGTGGGGTCATGTTAGTATGAGAAAAGCTAAGCTGAATGTGTCATAGTATAGCTGTGTTCTAGTTGAGGGATGGTGTATAGGAGAGGGTAAGCGTAGTGGTGTGATATGGAGGTTATTAGTAAATCGCATGTGACCAAGCATGAGAGGAGGACAGGGGGCGTACAAAGCGGCATACACATATAAAGCGTTAGGATGGATAGGGTGAACATGTGATGCAGATAACATGGTGATACAGGTACATAGCGTATACATAGCATAAGTAGGAGATACAGGGATATACAGAGATATATCAACTCTGTCCATTCCTTTCGCTCTGTCCTTTCCAACAATTCTATTCACTCTAACCTTTCCATCCATTCTATTCATTCTAGCCTTTCCATCCACTCTATCCCCTTTTCCATTTGTTCCATCGGCTTCATCCTTTCCATCGGCTTCATCCTTTCCATCCACTCCATCTGTTCCATCCACTCCATCCGTTCATGAACTCCATCCATTCCATCCATTCCATCCGCTCCATCCACTTCAGCCTTTCCATCCATCCTATCCTTTCCATCCATCCCATCCTTTTCAATCACTTCATCCGTTCCAGCTGTTCTAGCCATTCCAGCTGTTCCAGCCGTTCTAGGCGTTCCAGCCGTTCCAGCCTTTCCCATCCACTCCATCCACTTCGTTTACACCATCAACACCATCCTCCACCCGGCGGTTACATCCAGTGGCGTATTATTCCAGGGCCCTATCTCCTGCTGAGTGCAATTATACCATCATGGAAAGAGAATTACTGGCTATTAGAGCCGCGTTCAAGGAATGGAGACATCAACTGTTGGACGCTCGCCATCCTGTTACTATGTTCCCTGATCATCGTAATCTTCAAGCTTTGTCTCAAGCCAAGTGTGCCAACGCCCGTCAAGCACGATGGCATTTGTTTTTTTCCATGTTTGATTTCACAGTCACTTACCGATCAGGTCCCTTATATGGTAAGACGGATGCCTTGTCACGCATTGGTGTGGATTCAGATACTCCGAATCCACGGCCTTCTATACTACCCACTGGGTCGGTGGTATGTGCCTGTTCGGTCTCTACTTCTCTCCTAACCAAACTAAAACAGTGGGTCATGGACCATCCTTCCCTTTTAGACAACCTTGGCATCCAATTGGTGGCAGGATTGCCTTACGTCAAGGCGCTGTTGTATCTTCCAGATGTCCGTTCCTGAAACATGCCTTGGAATGGTCTCATGACTCTCGATTGGCCGCCCACCCAGGTCAAGCTAAGACTTACGACCTATTGCACCGTTGGTGTTCCTGGCCTGGGATGAAAGAGGATGTGAACCACTATCTGTCCTGCTGTTCCCTCTGCACACAATGCAAAAGGCAATCCGGAAAAAATGTGGGGTTTTTGATGCAAATGCCCATACCCCCTTGCCCCTGGCACACTGTGACACTGGACTTTGTAGTTGAATTACCTTTTATAAATTCCATGTACACTATTTTAGTGGTAGTGGATGTGTTCACTAAAATGGCCCGTTTCATACCCTGCCAGGGTATTCCCAAGGCTACTCAGGTAGCGGCCTTGTTCTTTGACCATTTGGTCCGATTCTTTGGACTCCCCACAGTGATGATATCGGACTGAGGGCCTCAATTCACATCTCGATGTTGGCGTGCTCTTACTGCCTCTCTGGGCATTGACACCCGCCTCTCCTCAGCTTACCATCGGCAGACCGACGGATAAACAGAACGTACCAATGCCACCATGGAACAATATTTACGTTGTCTCCGTTTGCAACATCAGTCGGATTGGTTGTCGGTTTTGGGGGCAGCCGAGTTCGTGTACAACAACTCAAGGCACTCTTCAGTGGGCTGTTCACCTTTTTACGCCTTGTATGGGCCAGAATCCTAGGGTCATCCCCTTTATCAGGCCTTCTCTGGAGCCGGTACTAGCGGCGAAGTCCATACGAGATTCTCTGGTACATGTCCGCTCGGCAGTCGCTGCCCATCTACGTACTGCTCAAGCAACTGCTAAGAGGCAAGCGGATAAACGATGTGTTCCTTCTCCCGTTTACCAACCAGGTGATCTAGTGTGGTTGTCGACGAAACATCTCGCCATCCGTGGAAAGCGCAAATTAATGCCTTGTTATGTGGGTCCCTACAAGGTTTACGTTGCCTAAATCCGGCTGCTGTTCATCTGGATAGCCCTGCATGATGGCATGTACACCCAGTATTTCATGTTTCTCTCCTTCGCCCTTGCCTGCCGGCCACCCGGGTTCCCTCCTCTCCCTGCTCCGGTACTGGTGCAGGGTAAGGAGGAATATGAGGTACACGCTATCTTGGCTACTCGGCTTCGTTTTGGTGTTCGCCAGTATCTTGTTGACTGGAAGGGTTATGGCCCGGAGGACAGGACTTGGGAACCAGCCTCCAATCTTCATGCCCCGCGTTTATTGCGCACATTTTGGCTGGACCGTTTGTGTGTGGCCCGGGGTAGTGGTTCTTTGCGGAGGGGTACTGTCATGCCCCGGTGTTGGTTTTCCTCGGATAGCCATGGGGACAAACACAAATGGAGACTGCCGAGGCGCTTGTTACAACTGAAAGCGCAAAAGAACTACAGCATCCAGCATTCCCTACCTGTATGCGGTCACGTGATACAGAAGCAACGTACCTTCCGGCTTCCAGCCTCGAACACTACTTGTAACAGCGAGAAACGCTCCTTCGGTGCTCCTTAACTGAGTTACTCTCGTCTTGTTAAGTCACACTTACTCTTGAACTCCTGTTATTTCGATTTTTTGCAATTGCTTAAGGATTGATTTACGTCTGTTCCCTGTTTGATTTCTGACGCCTGGTTCCCCTTTCCCTCTGGCTGGCACCCCTGGTTACCGAACCTCTGGACTGCAACCCGACGCCGATTTACTGCTTGCCCCCTCTGGGGATTTTGCTCATTGCATCAAGATACTCGAGTACCTGCCTCCTTGATGTTCATGCTTTAACTTTGACTCACCTATTTCAACACGATTCCCACCTGAATTCCTCCCACCTTGTGCGCGGTCCTTCCCTCCTATCCTTCCTCCCCCTTCAAGACTTGTCTATGGCACCTGCTTGGGAATCACTGCTGCGTTCAGACAAAGAGTCTCTGTTCTCACTTACCTTGGTGTACTCTTCTTTCCTTCCGCTGGACGATCTGCTACCCTGCACGCCGACCGATTCAACTGTGGCATATAACATCAAAGGGTAACGTTAGGACGCTCTGCTGTACTCTCCACTGGTTACCTGCCTGCTGCCACAAGGAACCGAGGTGACCCCTGGACGCTCTGCTGCCTTTTCTTCTGGGTCACTACTCGGCAGCCCATTTGGACTTCGTGGCTTCTACTTCACGTGGATTTATATTTGGACTTCTTAGATGCGCCCTCGTGCCGTTTGGGTTATGCTTTCTGTGACATTTGCACTGGGAACACGCCCTCTGGGAACTTGGTTCTTCTTTACTGCAACTTCTACTCAAAAGACACGTAGGTTCACCGCAATATCTTCCAACACAGCAGGTAAGAATGGGGTCATTTGGTGGTGTTGCTGAGTGTTGGACCCGTGTATTTTGGTATTCATGCTGTGCTATTGTTTTTCTTCCCTCTAGCACTGTTGCTGCTTCTTGACTTTTCGCTCAAGCCCCTGGCCTGGCAGGTACTTTTACTACCCTGCAGACCGTGCTCTTGGGAGAAAGGTTTTTCTGTCTTCGGTCCACGGTTGTTGGCGGTTCTGAGCCGGCTCACCCTCATTGGCCATTGAGATCATGACAGCGATCTGACAATCAGCGGTTGTTGATCTCCATCGGATTCCAAACTACATAGTGCTGAAGGCCTTCCTGCCATCTTCATGGGAAAGAATGTCCAGATAATGTTGGCCATGTACTACCTCAACAAGAGGGGAGGTGTGGGGTCACTACCACTGTGCAGAGAGGCAATGCAGCTCTGGTTCTGGGTGATACAAGATGGAATCTATCTATCAGCAGTTCAACTAGCCGAAGAGGAGAACATGGCGGTGGATGCTCTGAGGAGACAGAGCACAGTCTCCCACCAGTGGGAACTAGCTCAGAAAGTCCTTCAAGAGATCTTCACCTTTTGTGGAACTCCTCAAGTGGATCTGTTCGCAAACAGCGTCAACCGAAGTGCGAACTGTTTTGCTCAAGGTTATTTCCTCCAAGACGAGCTCTAGGGGATGCGTTCATAGTGGATTGGGAGTTTCCACTCCTGTACATGTTTCCTCCAGTCCCCGTCATTCCTCGTGTGATCGGGAGGTTCAGAAAGATTTGGAAGCTCATGATCCTAATTGCCCCAGATTGGTCGAGGAGGATGTGGTTCCTGTACCTTCTGAACTTGTCCATCTGCCCTCCAATATGTCTTTCACAAAGAGAGGTTCTTCTCTCGCAAGGGGAAGGTCTGGTCATCCATCCAGCGGTAAAGACACTCAGCCTTCACGCATGGTTTCTGAAAGGCTGAGATACAAGGATTGGGACCTCCCGGATGAAGTAAGGGAGATTTTGTTCTCGGCCAGAAGGCCAGCAACAAAATCTTTGTGCCATTGGAACAAGTTCAGCAACTGCGGCAGAGATAGGAAAGTGGATCCCTTTCTATATGAAACACCTACATTACTTTCCTTTTTGTTACATTTGGCAACTCTGGGGCTCAAGATTGGTACAATTAAGGGTTACCTAGCGGCGCTTTCCATTTTCAAGTGCTCTTCAGAGGAGGATTCATATTTAAAGATCCCTCTGATTGTTCAATTCTTGAAAGGCCTTACTAATGTATATCCACCAGTCCCATTCAATTTCACCAGGATGACCAATTGTTCACTGGCTCTACTGGTCCCATGTTGGGTCTTGCGGTTACTAAACAAACCATATCCAGATGGATCATCCTTACTATTGGCAAATGCTATAGGTTAGCGGGTAAGGACCCGCTGGAAGGCCTAAGGGCACATTCCACGAGGGGCATGGCAACATTTGCTGCTCTTCAAAGAGGTGTCCCAATCATTGATATTTGTTCAGCGGCCACTTGGTTGTCTATCCAGACCTTCTTAAGACATTACTGCCTGGATTCATCTTCCAGTCAGGGAGGACAATTTGCAAAAGCAGTCCTTCATTCAGTCCATGATTAGATTTAAATGTAATTGGTACTCCCACCTCCAAATTATTACTGCTTTAGGAGTCTATCATAAGATGAGGAATAAGTGGGGGAAAAAAATCAATTTGAAGAACACGTTTCTTACCCCTGGTAACGTTCTTTCAATGGAATTTTCCTCCCACGCATTCCTCATCGCCCCTCTCAGCCTATCCCACTCTACAATATACGTGTTAATACACTTTCTGCTTTCTGCTGCCTATGTTCTAGGGTACACCTAGTAATTCCTCTTCAGGAGGGGGAAAACAGAACTGAAGCCAACGGGCACTGCGTGAGCTACTTATACTGATGATGACATCGAATGGAGGCCCTTGAGTGACATTGACTCGATGACACTGCACACAGCGCCCTCTGTGGAAAAAGGTTGCTGAAGCAGCTGAAGCTGGAGAGATAATTATCATAAGATGAGGAATACGTGGGAGGAACATCCAATTGAAAGAACGTTACCAGGGGTAAGTAACTTGTTCTGCTCACAAACCTGGGCTCAACATAGTTCAGTCTGCTATCAGCTTCCTCTGACTCCTCCTTTCTCTTCTTTCTCTCTGACAACACCTGACAAGGTTTCTAGACAAATCCAATCTATGAAAGTGTCATCCAAACAGGTGCTTCCCTGCTGCTCCAGAACCCTCAAGGACCATATTGACACCCTTGGCAGATTTATGTAATCACTCTTTTGCCACTGGAATGTTCCCCTCTTCCCTTAAGCACTGCCTTGTTTACCCACTCCTCAAGAAGCCGTCTGCCGACCATACCTGCCCGGCAAACTATAGCCCAATCTCCATCACCCATTTCCTGGGCAAACTCTTTGAAAAGCTGGCCATCTCCCAGATTACTCTCCAAACTGAATTTGCTGGTTGTCTCCATGACCATCAGTCTGACTTCAGACCTGCCAGAGGAATGGAAACTACTCTCCTGAACACCCGTGAAGATTTTCTCTCTAACCTTGATTCCAGCATTCTTTCTGTCCTAATCCTCCTTGATATTTCCTCTACTTTTCGACACAGTCAACCACTCCATCCTGATCAATCGACTATGTGACAACATGGGCATCACAGATCAGGCCCTGGAGTGGCTGACCTCCTCCCAGTTGGACTGCCCCTCCAAGGTCCAACTTGGTCCCCTTCTCTCCGCCATCTCTCTCGCTACCTGTGGCTCTATCCTCTCACCCTGGTTTTTCAACCTCTACTTGACTAGTTTGTCCACCTGATTTCTACCTTCTCCTCTAACTTTCAGTGTTATGCAGATGACCCTGAGCTTTCCTTCAGGCTCCTCTCTCGCTCATTCCTGACTGTCTATCTGTGATTCAGGATTGGTACGCCTCCAACGATCTCTGCCTTAATGCCATTAAGATGGAGATCATTCTCATTGTGACCCCTGCCCCTGCTTTCCCTCTCTCACTCTGGCTTCCCACCTTCGGCCCTCTTCCTTCACCTTCCTGCAAGGCATAACACATTGGTGTCATCTTCGACTTCACTCTCTCTTTCTCTCCTCACATCTCGGACATCGCCAAGAAGTCCACTACCACTGTTCCTCCTCAAAGGGACTCTTCGCTTTCTCACTTTCCCCCAGAATTTCACTGTTTCCAGAGCCATGTTTCTTTCTTGGCTGTACTACTGCAATAGCCTCTTTCTCAAGCTGCTTCCTCTACTCTCTGCCCACTGCAACTAATCCAGAGCAGGACTGCGAAACGTATCCTTGGCCTAAAGCCCAGAGATCATATCTCCCCAGCCCTAAAATCTCTCCACTGGCTCCCGGTGGATACAAAGATCAATTTCAAGACCCTTTGCATTGTCCACACGGCTTTCTGGGTTCAGGACCCACACTACATCTAACGCTCTCTTCTAAAATACCTTCCTTTTCGAGCCCTTCACCCAGCTACCTCCAACTCTCTAAGGGTTAGACGCTTCTTCAGGCAGAGAGTGGGGGGTAGATCTCTCTCCTCTGCAGGTGCCTCCCTCTGGAATGGCCTCGCTGCCCATTGCAAACTTAAGCAGAACACTTGAAGATCTGGAAGCAGCTCAAAACCTTCCTCTTCTCCTCTGCTTTCTCTCTCTCCCTCCCCTGCTGACCTACCCGACTTACCTGTCTGAGGTACCGACTGGTTGCTTGGCTACCCTCAGAGTCTCACTGAGTCCAGGCTCTTTCTTGATCAGTCACCCTTGCACTGCCTCCGGGCATAACACACACTTAAGGGCAGTAACTGCAACCCTACAGTCCATTGTTCTCCTTGCACTACCCAGAGCCGCGCTGCCCTGGCTGCACTTACTCAGAGCATTACTGCCCTGTTTTCCCTTCCCCCTCTTCCTTGCACTTCCCCCTTCCCTTTCCGCTTGCATTTCTCGTTCTCGCACTTGCACGATCTGAATGACGCAAGGTCTAGTAAGATTGTTTGTCTTGTCCTCTATCTTCCCTCTTTTGTCTTGCCGCGCCTAGAAACACTTGTGTACAGGTGGGATATAAATTACTTATATAATTTTATCACAGATACCCAGACACCCACAAAAATATACAATGCCGCAGTAAGAAACGGCTAGACTGGCAACAAACAAATGCCAGTATAGCCAGGTAATTACACTTAGCAGGACTGCTTTATCAGAAATGTGCAGTTAAAAAAAGTCATTCCAAACTGAGGATTGACTAGACTTGCTGCACCAAAATGCCTTTCTAGCCACTAATACCAAATATCATGCCTACTTAGCCTGGACATGGACAACCATTATGATTTATCGCACAATCATGCCGCCCACATATCACCTCTCCTTCCCACCCCCTACCCCCAACCACAAAATCAGCTCATTGGCCCAGAATTACCTTCATGTCCCTCTTCCTTGTCCCATAGCTTACGGATGAGGCTCCTTGCCTCATAGGTAAGTATTGGGATGAGGGAGAGTGGGACTTGAAGTAATGAACATTACACGTAGCTAAGTCAGGCATTACCTCCATGTACCTCTACCTCATCCCAGTATTTGTGTATGAGGCAGAGTGCCTCATACACAAGTACTGCCTCATACACAAGTACAGGGACGAGGAAGAATAGGCCTAGGAGTAATGACAATTACCAATAAGTAATCAAGGCATTGAACACAAGCAGCACCATTGAGTTGCCTGGGCTTCAGCACCCCCCACCCCCATCCTGAAATGTTGGGTTATGTTGTCTCTCAACCTGGATGACCTTCAGGGCAGTTGCGGAGAGAACAGGACACAGATGTTAAACGGCACCTGTGTTTCGCTGTTAACAAGGGCCCAGCATTTACGAACGTAAAGCATTTCACTGTTAGTACCTACATTCAAATGCCAAATGTTTTAGGCAATTTACATCGTGATTTGGGTTTAGTAGTTGCATGCAAGCATAGTGATTGTAAGGCTAGAGAGGGAACAGGAGAACGCTCATTCTCACAGCAGTCCATAAGTGGGTGCTTTCAGACTTAAAGAGGAGAGTTAACTGCTTGTAACATTGAAGCTGCACTAGAATAGTCTCATTACAATGCATAAAGAAGTTAGATGCCCCCACACAAATAAGTTTGTCCCTCCCCCACCACCCGTGAAGTTAGCTCCTCTCCCAACATTTGAAGGATTAGCTCCCCCAAAATGTAGGTTTTATTGCACCCCTGAACACAAGCACGGACACCATTCACCATATACACACACCCAGCCATTTAAGTATGCATCCTTTCACCATACAGTCATACACACCCAGGCACCCACCCATACATTTAATTGTGCACCTTTTCACCATACACTCACATGGGCAGCCACCTATACATTTAAGTGTGCACCCTTTCACCGTACACGCACATGGATACCCAGCCACCCATACATTACATACGTCATGGGGTTGAAGGGAGCCCTATTACTTCAAAAAAAATTGTTTCTTTTTGAAGTCCCTCTGACTTCATAAAAACATTATTTCCGTTAAGGACCGAACCATAATGGAAATAATTTCTTTAAGAAGGCAGAGTGACTTTAAAAATAAACTATTTCTTTTTGAAGTTATAGGGCTCCCCCAGAGCCCATGATATGGAAGCCTCCAGGCGGGGGTCTTCAATGTCATGGGGTTGGGGGAGCCCTCGGACTTCAAAAAGAAAGTTTCTTTTTGTAGTCACTCTGCCTTCATAAAGCAATTATTTCTATTACAGAAGTAATTTCTTTATGAATGCAGAGTGGATTCAAAAAGAAACATTTTTTAAAAAGAAATTTAAAAAAATCATTTTTTTTTTTTCAAATGGGGCTCCCTCCCAGGACATGCGCTAGCGGGGGCCCCCTGCACCACGGGGGCTTTGGGGGCCCCTCTTACGCCAGTGCTGGTGCGCACCAAATTAGCCTTCTTTACTGATATTTTTGAGAACAGGCACATTTGTAAATGTTTGTACTATGGCCCTGGCTGCAGCAACCATTCCCCCTCCTCCACAGCAGAAATTCAAAGCCAAGGGTGTGGTAATGAGGTGCTAAATTCTCTTGAGCCCAGGAGCATCTGCATTACAATAGCCCTTCCTGGGCTGGAAGTGACCGCTCCCTAGATTACACTGGCATCATCATTGCCAAAGGGAACACAAAACATGCAGTTGCAAGTGAAACCTCGCATTCAGCATTTTCTAAAATGGGAAACACCAAACGTTTAAACTGTTTAAAAGCTGCACAGTATTTTGAGTCTCAAAGTAAATAATGATTTTTATAAAGTTAAGCAACACTAAAGTATTGGTTTCACTTTTAATCTTTGTCATTATATCGTTGTCATGTTTCCTACTGAAAGGCAGATATTCCCATTTTAATTGCAGTGTTGCGCGTTTACTATGCTTAAACTTTATACATTTTGCGCACCAACGCTTTGCAAAACGTTTATATGGAAATAGGGAAGCCTATTTGCATTTCACTGCACTTATTTCATGGCACTCAATTTTAGCGCATATCTTTAGATGCGGGGCACTGGGATAAACCCTGTGTACTGGGTCTCATTACAAGTTCAGCTGCGCAGGGAAAACATTGTGGTTATTCCGTTACAGCCATTGTTTGGCAGTAACGAAATTACCAGTTTTTCTCGCACCACCGAATTATAACTTTTGAGGCAAAGTGGACAATTTCCCTACAGCAACAAGCTGATGATAAAACCATCACTTTACCTTTCCAAATCGACATATTTAACATGCATTACTTCTGCCAGCGGTATATAGAACACAATTCCCCGTGGAGCCCTAAGCACTCCAAAAATGGGGAATTGCCAACAATAGTAAACCCACGAGACCAAGTGGTGGCAATGGTACTCAAGTTTGGTGGTAATTTGGCTGATTACTATCAAATTACCACCAAACCCGTAAGGAGTCCCAGTGTGTGATGGTGGAGAAATGTGAGTGGAGTGTAGAGTAATAAGTAAGGCTGCATCTGGACATGAAAGCACTTATGTGAAGACAAACATTTACACATATGACATCCACCAAATTACGGGTTTTGTTGCACTGTGCATTATGGCATATACTGTTAGCATGTGGTAATACCACTTTTCCACAGTGGAATTCAATGACACTCCAAAACAGGTAATAACTATTGAATCACGCATATCCCTCCCATTACTGCATGCTTATACCATGTAGCATTGTTGTTTGGCAATATTTCCAAAGGAATAATATCCCAACTCCTAATGAAGCCCTTAGCCATAAACAAATAAAGTCCCTCAAAATAATCTGAAAATGCATTATGCTCCATCAACTGAAACCTTTTTACTATTATTAGGGTATTTATTGATCGCGGACCTTACTTCAGGATGCGATGGAGCGCTTTTCTATCATATGATATGATATGATATATGGTAAGATAAGTCATTTATAGCGCATCTGTACACAAGTGTTGCTAGGCGCGACAAGACAAGGAAGGGAGGACAGAAGGAGGACAAAACAACAATCTTACTAGGCCTTGTGTCATTCACATCGCACAAGTGCGGGGGGATGCAGGGGGAGAAGTGCCAGGGTGGGAGGGGAGAGTGCAAGCAGCTAGTCAGTGCAGCCGGCAGGCTACTCATATGTGCACAGAGTCAGGGACTGTAGGGTTGCAGACACAGTGCCTTATGTGTTTGGGGGGCCCAGAGGCAGTGAAAGGGCAACCGGTCGTGCAGGAGCCTGGTCACGTAGGTTCAGTGGGTGGCCAGGTAACCAGTATGCACAGCAGAGAGAGATAACAGCAAGGGAGAGGGGAGAGAGAAAGCGGAATCGAAAAGGAAGGTCTTGATTTGCTTCCGGAACCTTAGGTGGTCCTGCTCAAGTTTCAGAGAGGCAGGGAGGCTGCTCCAGAGGGAGACCCCAACTGAGGGCAGAGATCTACCCCCACTCTCTGCCTGGAGAAGTGTCTGACCCTCAGAGAGTTGGAGGTGGATGAGCAGATGTGTCGAGAAGGAAGATGCTTAGGAAGAGAAAGTTGGATGTAGTGTGGTCCCCCACCCTAGAAAGCCTTGTGGACAATGCAGAGTGTCTTGAACTTGATCCCCACAGCCAGAGGGAGTCACAGGGAGCCAGTGGAGAGATTTCAGGGCGGAGAGATATGATCCCTGGGCTTGGGGCCAATGACAAGTCTCACAGTCCTGTTCTGGATAAGTGGTAGAGGGTGAAGAGTAGAGGCAGGCAGATTTAGAAAGAGACTGTTGCAGTAGTGCAGCCTAGAGGGTACCAGGGCTCTGGAGACAGTGAGCTTCTGGGGAAAGTTAGAAAAAGGAAGAAGACCCCTGAGGAGGTGCAACTGATAGTGTGACTTCTTAGAGATGTCAGAGCTGTGAGTAGAGAAGGAGAGGGTGGAGTTGAAAATGACCCCAAGGTTCTGCGCCTCCCTGGAAGAAGCAGGTAGAGGGCCCAGGGTGGGCAGCCAGAGTGAGAGAGGGAAGGCGGGAGCAAGAGTCCCAATGAGCAGGATCTCGGTCTTACTGGCATTAAGGCAGAGATTGTTGGAGGCATACCATTCCTGAATTGCGGTAGACAGTCAGGTATGAGAGAAGGAGAAGAAGAGCCTGAGGGGAGCCTGAAGGATAGCTGGGTGTCATCTGCATAACACTGAATGTTAGAGCAGAAGGTAGAGATGCGGAAGGCCAGAGGTGCAAGGTAGTGGTTAAATAGCCAGGGAGAGAGGTTAGACCCCTGGGAAACACCACAAGTAGAGAGAGTGCTAGAAGAGAGGAAAGACCCAAGTTGGACCTGGGAGGGTCTATCAGTGAGAAAGGAGGTCAACCATGCAAGGCCATGACCCGAATTACCCAGGTTGTCTCGGAGAAGATTGAGCAGGATGGCATGGATGACCGTGTTGAAAGCAGAGGATAGATCAAGGAGAATGAGGACAGAACATAGGTTAGAGTCAAGGTTGGAGAGCAAGTCTTCACAGGTTTTCAAGAGAGAAGTTTCAGTACTTCTTGCTGCTCTGAATCCAGACTAGTGGTCATGGAGACAGCCAACAGATTCAGTATGTAGCTTAAGTTGGGAGATGGCTAGCCTTTCCAGAAGTTTCCCCGGGATGAGAGATTGGACGATAGTTTGCTGGAGAGGAAGGCTAGGCAGAAGGCTTCTTAAGAAGGGGGTGCACAAGGGAGTGCTTAAGGAGGATGGAAAGGTTCCAGTGGCAAAAGAATGATTGCAGAAATCGGCCAGGCTTGAGCAAGGGTCTCAATGTGGTCCTTGATGGTTCCGGAGGAGCAGGGGAGCACCTGCTTTGACAAGATTGTGATAGATCGGACTTGTCTAGAAGCATTGTTGGGAGTGAGCAGGGGGAAGGAGGATAACTGCCAGAGAGGGGCCTGGAAAGGTAGAGGGAGAGGAAGAGGGGGTAGAGGAAGAGAGAGTGGACAGGATGTCCTGAATTATAGTGGTGAAATGAGATGCCAATGCTGTGCAAAGGGCCTGGAAGGGAACAGGAGAGGTAGATCCTGCAGAAGGATTAGCCAGCTCCTTGCAGATTTTGAAAAATACGTCGGAGTTGTTAGAGGCTGCCGAGATGCAGGCTTGGATGTAAGGGGGGGAAAACATTGAGGAAGCAGAAAAACAAGGGAACAGGCAGCTAATAGGGGAGGGGAGTATGAGCTATTTAGCAGCAAGAGATCTGCAAGCAACTGGGGAGGAATCAGTGGGGGACAGTTCACCCAGTCTCTGATAGGGTGGGAAGTGGTTGATGCGTGGACCCAGGTGTTAGGGGGGAGCCATTCCTTGAAGAGGAGGATCTTGAGCTTATTCCTGAACTTTAGAAGTGAGGGGCAAACTCTCATGTTGATGGTAGGAGGTTCTAGAGTCTTGGGGCATAGACACAGAAGACCTGTCTTCTGGTTCTCTCCTTCCTGCACCTCCGGAGTTCACGTCTGCACATATCATTACTTCTTGAGGATTGGAGGCCTCTGGAAATACTGAGTTTCTCAGTGAGGTAGATTGGGTACTTCAGAGTAACAGCCTTTTAGATGATGCAGCAAGATGAGTGTTGGGTGATGTGGTTGAATGTGCAGAGTGATTTGATAAGACAAGCTGCAGCATGCAGGACACCTCTCAGGGGTGCCATGGCAGTCACTGGGAGGACTTCCAAAAGGGCACTGCCATCATCTAGGTGGGAGAGGACCAAGGCTTGGACAGTAAATCTGAAGTTGTTTTCTGGGATGAAAGGCTTGATTTTCCACAGGAGAGCGAGTTGGTACCAAGCTGTGTGTGTCCTCCTTGCTATGTGATGTATGAAAGAGAGGTGTCTGCCAGTGTCGTACCTGAGAGATTTGGCACAGGTGGCCAGCTGAGGTTTGAATTCCTCGAGATGCACAGCACGGAGCAAGTTCTGGATGTCAGGGTGTTAGGAGTTGTTGGTCAGCAGTAGGAATTCAGTCTTCTAGGGATTCAGCTACAGGTAAGCACTGGACATCCATGAATGGATCAACGTGAGGCTGGCCTTAAGCCTGTGGATGACTTTGATGGAAGAATTCTTGAGGTAGATCTGTGTACCATCTGTGTATTTATGGATGTGGATGTTGTGTGAAGCGAGGAGGGTTCCAAGTGGTTCCATCTAAAGATTGAAGATCATAGGGGAAAGGACAGATCTTTGCGAGGCTCCAAAGGTGGTTGGAAGAGTTGGTGATCTGGAGGGATCCATTTGTATCAACTGGTGGCAATTAGCACGGTAGGATTTGAAGCAGCTGAGGATGACACTGATGATCCCCATATGCAGATGTAGATTTTCGGTGAGTGTTTGTCGATTACAGTTTTGAATGCTGCTAAGATATCAAGAAGAACTAGGAAGCAAAGATGGCCATCATTAAATATTTTAAGGTGCAGAAGATGGTGGATGTGAACAGGTGAATGTGAGGCAAGAGAGGCTGTAGAAGGAGGGGAGCCCATAGGTGCTGGAGAATTTGGAGGTGTGGAAGAGTTGGAAACAACATGAGTGGTGTTGAAGCATGAGAACAAGGATACAATGGAGGTGCTGGTGGGAAGTGAATAGCAGGAGGGGATGAGGGAACTGGAGAATCGGAAGGAGGAAGTGAGAGAGAAAAAGTAGGGGAGTAGAAGAATGGATACGACAAGTAAGGGGGTGATGTACAGTCATCAGCAATGATTCCAGATTGTACATGGGAGAAACAAAAAAAAAAGATTACATAATATTTTCATGGCCAGTGAGTTATTTGCAGATAGATTGCTAATATTTGATAACTCATCTCCACAAACAGATGGTTCATGCATTCAATCTCCTATAGTCAGGATTACTTTCCACTGCCACTCTGCTAACTATGGCCCATGAATGTGGAGGAAATATAGACAGTTGAGGTCACTCAGTATACTACGAGAAAATGTACAACAAACAACCAGGAAACTGTTGTTTCCGTCATTGAGCCCATGTTGGCCTCAGGTGTACCCTCTAAGATGTAACATGAACTTATTGATTTGGTTACAGAGACCAAAGATAACACATAGAGTATATTGGATGGGGAAAATACATCAGGAATAGGAAAATGTATGGTTTCTAGGGAATCCTGCCTGGTGGAAGATAATTATATAGATGGGAATATTGGCGATGTTGTACTGAATGTTAAGGAAATGTGTGGGTGAAACAGTGGAGGCCTTGCTATTTGGATGGGATCAATGTTAAATTAAACATCTGATGCACATGGTAGTTTGGACGAGTCCAGGGGCAGGTAAAAGGTGATGTGCACTAATGTTTGGAACCTTATGATTGTTAGATTGTAATAATACCTCAGTAAATAGTGCTGGTGCATCCATGCTCAATTCCATAATGGTATTTAATATTGCTACAGCATTTACTAAGTATGTTTTGAGAATAGATACATCACATATCAAAGCATTAATTGCACCATTTAGTACAACTGTCAATAGAGTGAACAGAATAAGATTTAATACATGCATACTGTGGGTAGGTAGTTTATAGAATTATCGAGAATGGGTTGTTCAGTACGAGCAACTTTGATATCTGTTAGAGATGCTGCATCAGTTCAGTGCAAGTTTTGTTAATTCTTTTGTAAAATAGAAAATCAATTTGAGCAGAGTATATCTGGATGGACAGTACTGGGGGTTCTAGCAGCCATTTTACAGTTTCGGCCTCCTTCTTGCCCGTGGGCCCATGGAACTTCTTTCATATCAGGCGTTATGACCGTATGATTGATATACAAAGGAGGTTTCAATAAATCCCAGCTAGGACCAGGGGTAAACTTATGGATGTGTTTGTTGGATATCCACACTGGATATTGTTAAGTTGTCATTATGTACTGCCAGGTTTGAGGTTAGAATTGGTTCAGAGTTCGTACAATCTGTAAGCAAAGATTAATTCTCCTTGATAAGTACTGTAGCTTGTGAGACAGATTTTGCTGATGCCACAGCCTCTTTATAAATGGAGCAGTTAGCAGTTCTAAAATGCTGGCTTTTGCGTTCGGCTATGATTATTTATCAATGGAGGTCAGAAGGGAGCTAGACAATGTAGTCAATCCACCAGTCTGTTAGTGGCACATCTGACTGACTCCAAGGGCTTAGCTCAAGTGTTTCTCCCCACTCAACAACACTAGGCAGTAAATGATGGTAAAACCTGGCACATGCCAATGCACCGTCATCCTGATGTGCACTCTTCATTCTTTACTCCAGTGATATGTATCACATAGCTCTCTCACTGAATTGCAACATCCAAATACTCTAACATTGCTAGTACTGTCCAACCAAAAGTAATACAACTTTTCAGAGAAAAGTTGTTAGCCTCCCATCAAAAGTGCAACACGCCTGATGAGCAGAACTTGTTCTGCCACATTTAAAGTATGTCAGGCCTACTGAGAATTACAGGCACTTTCAAAATTAAGGTATAGCAATGCCTTTGAGACTTGTTGCCACCATCACTTTAAAGATGCAACAGGGCCTTTGAGAACTGCTGGTATCTCCATTTATAAACAAAGTCAACCTTGTAATAATGTCCTTTACTAATGTGGTTGTGATATGATGGGGCTATGAAATACATTTCGACCAGATGTACAGCTACATCAGGAGAGTGGCATCCGAGCCCCTCCTGCAGCTGTCTGCATGCAGGAGAAGGCTAATATTGGAATAATCATTATTTATTTGTTGGAGAAGTTGCTCTTTGAAGATGGCCACTGTGCGTGGCAGAGAACATAGTCGGCAGGCCGGGCCGGCCTTCCCCACGTAGGGCCCCCATGTAAGGCAGAGGGTGGAATAATAATTCTTTATTCGTCTGAGCAGTTGCTCTTTGAAGATGGCCACTGTGCGTGACAGAGACCATATCATCTACTACACCTTACAGCTTGCAATACTCTTCCACCTAAGGTCACATTGTTGGCTGCCTTTCTGCCCTCTGATTGGAGGACTACACTCTAAAACTCTTACCATTCTCCTAGCCGGCTGGCTGGGCTGTCCTCCCCATCTTCATTAAGGAGACTTCAACATCATCACACACTATCCATGTGAGGACTTCAATATCATCACATATCAACCCTGTGGGGACCGCACCATCAGCACACACCATCCATGTGAGGATTTCAATATCATCACATATCATCCCTGTGGGGACCTCACCATCAGCACACACTATCCATGTGAGGACTTCAATATCATCACATATCATCCCTCTGGGGACCTCACCATCAGCACACACCATCCATGTGAGGACTTCAATGTCATCACATATCAACCCTGTGGGGAACTCACCATCAGCACACACCATCCATGTGAAAACTTCAATATCATCACATATCATCCCTTTGGGGACCTCACCATCAGCACACACCACCCATGGGAGGACTTCAATATCATCACATATCATCCCCGTGGGGACCTCGCCATCAGCACACACCATCCATGTGAGGACTTCAATATCATCACATATGAACCCTGTGGGGAACTCACCATCAGCACACACCATCCATGTGAAAACTTCAATATCATCACATATCATCCATGTGGGGACCTCACCAACAGCACACACCATCCATGTGAGGACTTCAATATCATCACATATCATCCCCGTGGAGACCTCACCATCAGCACACACCATCCATGTGAAAACTTCAACATCATCACATATCAACCCTGTGGGGAACTCACCATCAGCATACACCATCCATGTGAAAACTTCAATATCATCACATATCATCCCTTTGGGGGCCTCACCATCAGCACACACCATACATGTGAGGACTTCAATATCATCACATATCATCCCTGTGGGGACCTCACCATCAGCACACACCATCCAGTTGGAGGATTCAATATAATTGCATTCCATCTCTATGGGTCCTTGAGCATAACTACATACTATTCTCATGACACCTTCTTTGCCATGACACACCATCTCTATGAATACCTCTATGTCATCAAACAACATCCCAGTGGGGACCTCAAAATGACCACACACCATCCTTTTGGTGGACTTGGTACCATCATGTCAGCTCTATGGGGAGTTCAGCATCATTACATACTATTCGTATTCACATACCCTTGTATGGCCAATTGGGTGCATCTGTGGCTTCATTTGCATCACCTGAATGCATTTTCCTTCATCTTTTGGGTATTTTTTTTTAAATTGGCCACTATTTTTGGCAGTGTTTCGTTTGGTATTTTAACTTGAAGATAGGACCGAATTAGCATTTTTATTTCCAGCGCTAATTCCACTGGAGGATTTAGCCCCGGGGGAATTATCACTGGTTTTCATTGCTTATTCATCTAGCGCTAATTTCTTCCGGGTTAATTCCACCAGAGGAATTAGCGTCCATTTTCAATAACCCTTATATCAGCATATTGATCAAAGTGCCGGCAATTCCATTACTGCCACTTATTCCCCTTGGAGATCAACTTGTAATGAAACCAAATGAGTATCAATTAAACATCAACCTTGTGAATATTTTTTGAATAATCAGACAAAATGTGATGCCAACATTCAATTAATTCACATATCAGACTATAGACAAGATGACATCCGTGCACATAATGTGTAGAATTCAATATCATCACACACCACCCCTATATGGACTTCAACAAAATCACAGAAAAATAAGGAAGTAAAGTAAGTCACATTGTGATTCGTTTGTTACAAAAGTAGCCAATGTTTGAAATGAATCTGGAAGTGTGTTGTGCAATCAATGAGGGAACACTTACATTGCATATCAATTTTATCCAATTCTGTAAACATACAAAATACACAAAAAAAAGCTTAATTTCATTATTTTACATTTAAATGCAGAGTTCAGGCCATTTAAAACATAATTGTATTTGTGTTTAAATGGTTCCCATGAATCTGCTGTCTGGTGCCTAAGCATGTAGGGCATCCGATTTATCAAGTGTGTTTAAATTCCTGTCCGTGTTTTGATGACTGCAATACCACACCCAGCCTGTGGGGGCAGAGCTGAGTAAAAAAATCAACACACCAAAATAAACACAGGTCCCCACAAGGCCATTTTTTAAAAAGTTATAAAAATTGGCACAGATGACTTTTAAGTTGTTTTAAATCATTTGGAAGGCATTACCATGTGGGGACTTGGGTTTAGGTCCCCACAGTGAAATGAAGCCCCCACAGCGTGTGTGTGTTACCAGGTGGAGTTAAACAACCACATATTTTAATCAATATACAAATTTAAAAAAATGATAAAATTAATAAAAAACAAGCCTCACATAAATGTATCTAAACCCAGCGTACTGTATAAGACACTTGCAATACGGACGAAGAGAGAACAAAGAATGTCAAATTGTTTTCAATTCCTGTTGTGATGTTAGTAAGAAAGGTGAGATACCTTTAATATCTATCTCCATGTGTTGGTCTTCCCTATGGTTGGCAGGGCATTTCACTGTGTTCTTTATGTCGAACTGTGGCAAAGTAATAGTTTTGTGGTTCATAAAAAGGCTAAAGAAGATCCTTAAATTGAACAAGCAATTAGAGACTAATCCCACTACCCATGAGAGAGTATGACATAATGCAAATGTACAATAAAATGTTCCAGATTCCATCATTTTCTTAGCCTGTCACTCTTCAGTATTAATGAATTTGTTAAAGAAAAACAAAAGAATTTACTCAAAAATACTATTGTATTGTCCTGATGATGGGCCTTTGTGATCCAGTGTCGATCAGACCAGTTACCATAAATATTAGTTTTACTAAGCATAGTTTTTATATCTATAACACTTCAAATTCTTCAACGGTGGCGGAAAACCAATACACTCCCCAAGCATCCTATTTACACTTTATTTGGCTTGGTGTGGAGAGGATCTTTACCGTAAGGGCAAACATGATGTCAAAAAAATGGATTTAAATGCAGTATCATAAGTGGATCTGTTTTGAAATTCGGCTGAAGTTATCAAAGAGGATACCTGTGGTACTCCGCAGTGCACTGGGGCGTTTTCTGACACACACCTGCCAAATTGAACGCATTGAAGACACTCCTTCAAGAAGGCACGGAACCACCTCACTGCATGGCCAGAGACACCCGCCACTGTGGTGAGTCTGGATAGCACAATGTGGAAGTCCACCGAGTCAAAGGGCGTGGAGAGGTCCAGGATGATCAGCACAGTCATTGCTCCTTCACCAGCATTTCTTAAAACGTTGTCCCAAAACATTACAAGTATTTTCTTTTAGGTTACTTGATAATGGTAATGTGTCTCCCCTAGACATATGCCGACAGCATATACATTGAGGATTATTCATGCTGTTAGTTATAGAATGAAGTATGATGGCTAGAGGGCAAGTTTCAATGAGTAGGATAGAGGGGGAAAATGTGGCACCAATTTCTAGGCTTAGGGAGGTATACCATGGCTACAAGACTGAAGTCCTGTTCTTTCCATCTGACTCCCTACCCTCTCCATCTCTCCCTCCTTCCATCCATTTTCCCCTTCTAATCTTCCAATCTCCAACCATGCTCATAATCTAGGTATATACTTTGACTCTTCCCTCTCCTTCTCTCATCATATTTCCCTCAGTGCTCGGGCATGCCGCTATCATCTCTTCAACATCCGTAAAGTCCGTCCCTCTCTCACCTTCCATGCTACCAAACTCTTAATCTCCTCCCTCATCTTCTCTCGCCTTTTCTGTTGTTCTAGTCTCTTCTTCGGTCTTCCCGTTTCCCATCTTGCCTCCCCTCAAATCCCTTTATCACTCTGCCATACGTACTCTCTGTTTACTCTCTCCCTATGACTCTATCTCCAACTCACTTTCTTACCTAGGGTAGCTTCCTTTCCACTCCCAACTTAAATTTCACTTCCTTGGTCTTGTCTTTAAATCTCTTCATGACCTTGCCCCTCCTTACCTCTCTTCTCTCCTCTCACTCTATACCCCCTCTTGCTCTTCGCTCTGCTGATCTCTTCTTACTTTCTGTTCCCCACCACCATGTGCCTCTTCTCGTTTCCGCTCCTTTCAGCTTCTTGCCCCATTACACTGGAACACCCTACCTCTCTCTATCCGCTCCTCCCCCACTTATTCCTCTTTCCACTCCTCATTGAAAGAACTTCTTCTTCACTCCCCTCCCTGATACCTTCCCCCTCTCTCCATCCCCTCCCTCTTTCTAATATCCTCTCACTGATCTCCTTATCTTTATCTTCTCCCGTCTCTCCTGTGATCTCCTCTTTTGTTGCTCACTTCACTCATTACTCTCTCCTTCTCTTTCCTTCCATACCCCCCTCCTCTCCTCTCCTTTCTTGCTTGCAAATTGTTCTAAATGCCGATTTTATGGTTTGAATCATATATACTGTTTTGCTTCTACTGTTCCATGTTTTATGTGCTACTTGTTGTTAACTGTAAAGCGCCTTGGATTAAGGCGCTACATGAAACAATAAAATACAAAATACAAATACAAATGGAGCTTGGTGCTGCTTTTGCTGTGCCCTTTGCTTTACAGACATTTGCCAGGACTGTTTTTTTTCTTTTAAACATATCAGCAATCTTTCAGAGACATACTTTCAGTTCCATGCTTAAACTGCTAGATGGGTTCTAGCCAGTTACAGAGAAAGGGAAATGCAATTGTGCTTCGGGGGCAAAAGGGGGCGATAGGGGGGAGGCAGGGAAAGGGCAGAGCATCTGTTTGCTATGAGGTGATCTCATCTTGTACATTATTTGTCAATTTTCAAAAAGCCAGCTTAAAAGAAAAGTCATACAAAAGCTACATATTGGGCTTGTGAATGTGAGCTTCATTGCTAATCGCAGTTCTTACTTTCAGTGTTGCGCAATCAGCTTGACACAGGTAATGTCTATGAATCAGCCTCTTTTAACCTGAGACAGAGTCCATGGGACTCAGATTTGACCCTCTTTTAGGCGCATGGAGTGCAAGGGGTTTGAAAGCAGTTGTCTAGCACTGGTGGGTCTTGACGTTTATGTTCTTAAGCCATGAAAAGCGTTGACCATCTATTGCTTTTTTGCTTGAAGATTAATATTGACCAGGAAGTTTACTTGTTGACAATGGGCCTCATTACACGGTAGGCGGTAAGGGTTTACCGGTACCAGTATTTTACCGGTACCGGTAAACCCTTACCGCCTTACTACAAGGTCTCTTTGCGGGTTGGTACATTAATGCCTGCTTTTAGCAGGCGTTAAAAAACGAACCCGCAAAGGGACCGGGGTGCTAATTACGGTACCGTAATTTGCAGTACCGTAATTAGCGCCTTCCCCATTCCCATTATGCCCTATGGGGCAAAAATGGGAAAGGGGAAGGGCAATGGAGGAAGGAGGAATTACCGCCTTCCCAACCTTGGAATAGGGCGGTAATTCCCCTTTCCTCCAAGGCGGTACAGGTAAATTACCGGCATGAACCATGGCGCTAACAGCGCCATGGTTTACCGCCTACCGTGTAATGAGGCCCAATGTCATAAGGGTTATATTGTTAACACTGTTCAGTGGCAAAACGAATATTAAGCCTGGCTCAAGTAAGACACAGTTTTTGTATTAGGAGAAAAAACAAACAAACACTAAGGGGGTCATTTGAGAAAGAGCCATAGCATAACAAGTAAAGTGTAAAAACCTTTTACGTTTTGCTTCTACGCTCCAGCATATTTTGCTGGTGTTACAAGGCGCAGGAGGGCAGCAAAGCGGAAAAAGCCCCACGGCTTTAATTTCCCCCTACATCTCGGGAGAGCATTTGATTTTATGCTGGCATAATATTTTCATGCAGGAGTAAAACCAAAGGATTCCAATGGAATATTGCCTCCTATCAGCACCTTCCAAATGGCAGGCGGAATCCATTGAAACCCATTATCCTTGAATTATTTATTTCGGCAGTTGCCATAAAAGTGTGCTTACAAACACTTAATACTTCACGTTCTTACATGATCACATGATAAGCATATTAAATCAATACAAAATAAGATAAAAGCACCCATTGTTAAAAATAGAGTTATCAATATTAAAATACAACATCTCTGGGACTCTAATCAAACTAGTGGCTAGTCTCACCCCTTCGTTTGTACCGGGGGCAACTTATAATGTATTACGTACATGGAATCTAGACAATTTAGGTCTAGCAAACTTAAATGCGTTCCTAGTGGCTGTGACTTAAGGTCTCGTCGGCCACAGTGAGAGGCATTCACATAAAGTGTCCCGTGTAAAGTTAGAACATAATCATCAACTGAGGATATATTACATTTAATTCATAGACATGTATGCAATTTTCTTTTTAAGCAACCAGGCTCGATAGATGTAATTAGAGAATGCAAATATGACCAAGTCATCTGCAATATATAGTGCTTCGTATAAATGCTTAATGTTGTATTTTAGCAAAACTGGTTTTAAGTACTTGTTCTATATTCAATATAATAGGGGCAGAAGAACAAAACATGCTCAACGGATTCCCTTTCAGCAGGGCATTGCTCTGTGCCCATCACATGCCATTGGACTAGTTGTAGATTCAAGGGCAACAAGCCAAACCTATGTCTCACATGCAATGATTTTATGAGTGGTTTACTTATGCTATCCAAATAACCTTCCTGCCCAAGGAGAACTTTACAGCGCTGATTATCATGAGCTAGGGTCGTTGATGAAAAATAAGTACGCACACTTGTCTTTGACCTTCTTGGATACTTATCGTTAATCAATTTCTTAGCTTGGCTATTGATAGTAGTAGGGGCTCCTCCAGAGGTGTTCTAATTCTAGAGTTCTCAATTCTGTCGTAGTATATTTACACCATTGAGTGTCGCTCCACCTGTTTGTGAAAGGAGGTCAACTAAAGCTTCCCTATATTTAAACAGCTCTGGGGTAGCCCAAAGCGTAGCCAATATAATGTTGGTCTGCTGGCCAATGTGTCAGCTATACTGGAATCCATTATAAAATGAGGCCTTCATTTACTCTTCACTTTACACTTGGCTTTGGGAGTGTTTAACATTGCATACAGGGGACCAGCAACATGGAAGGGTAAGTATATGTGGTCCCCTGAAGGCGATTACCTGCTAAAAGGACTCTGGCATGCCAAATATCAGTGACATGATGACAGTCGAATGCTTATCCCTTTTCATTTTAGTGTATTTCTTTCCATGAAAGAGTCAGTCTTAGATGACAGAAGGCAAAAGACCAGCCATTACCCTCTGCAACAGCTGGCCATCTCCTCCTGCCTTACTGAATGAGTCAACTTGCATGCAGCCATCCTATCACTCCCATGGCTTATGGTAGGGCTCAGAGATCTGCCGAAGTCCATATATTGCATCTGTATTTCACCACGCTCCCCACTGAGCCAGGTGCATTACATGGCATCTAGTCATGGGCATATGTCTAAAGAGTTGGGCAGAGTGAATTGTATGATAGGTAGCAATGTGTGTTTGGATATGTGTCTGTGGACCGAAGCCTTCGCCAATAGTTTGGCCTGATCAGGATTAAAAAAAAGACTACATTTCCCACAAAGTACCACATTGGCCTACTGCAAAACCTGGAATCATAATGCATGTATTATCAATACAATCCCCATAATGTACTGTGCTGGTCTACTGGAAGACCTACAACAGGAATGTGCACTTTTCAGAACAACATTCACTACAATGCGCAGTGCTGCTCTACTGGAAACATGGAAACAGGAATCTGGATATGCTAACGTTCTTGAGACAGTGATTCTGGTTATCAGGCAGCAAAACATATTTCTACATAATGCACTTTACCAGAAGACCAGGAACCTCAATATGACCATTTCGTCCTCTAAGAGATGGAACAAGTGTGTAATTTGTAAATTATATGAGTGTAAACACCAGTCACATTTGCAGGGGGCGCTAAAGATATATTCAGGACATTTAAGGTTGTGGATGGTCTACTGTAGCCAGACACAGAGTAAGTAGTCTGGCACATGCATTGCCTTATGGATGGGCGTTTTCTTTAATTGTGTTTCTTCCACTTGCCCTTTGATTCACGGCCAATGTGTTCCAATAATCTCCCAGCATCTACTTTCACCCCTCCTCCCCCTGCAGCGCTCAGCAAGAATGTTCAGTACAGAATCTGGCACGGAGATAAAGTTAGCTGGTATCCTCCCGGTATTCCCGGCAAACTGCCCTTATTGTCTCTGCTGCCCGATATCCCAGTATTACCCGGATATTACAGGCGCCAGAGAGCCGGTAATTAATGGTGCCAGTGATTCAGGCATGTATTTGCCGTTAGGGGCTTGAACAACCTGCAGGTCAAGCCTCCCGATAGATCTGTGGCCCCCACCGGCAGGCAGACTTGAAGTGTGCTGGTCCGTAAAAAATACTGGAGTTGGAATTAACAACATTGATTCTGCCATTTTGTCTGGACTGGCACACTTATAATGAGGCACAAAGGGCCGGGTGTGAACAGAATATTTGCACAGACTTTTAAGCAGATTCAAAGGGAACATTGGAGAGATTTGGTGCATGTATTTGCGAGATTTGCTGGGAACATTTGAGGGAACATTATGTAAGCATTATGGAAAATCAGGTACATTTGTGCAGCATTTTAGGGAGGTAAGTTAACTAAATGGGTTGAACTCTCACTACTGAGATATGTGGGTGCATGGTTGGGTGCATGGTTGCGCACATGCACATTTTGCATGTCACCTCCATCAGTTTGATAAATATGAGCACCATTTAATTTGGTTCGTTTCTCATCACTGCACGCATTTTTTGGAAGCTTTGGTGACATTTGTGGCATGTGATGTTGTGGGTGATTGTTCGTACTGCAGAGTCTGTTCTTGCAGATGTAGTGCTGTGAGGGTATCTTCTGCATTGTTAGGCAAAGTACATCTTGGGACATGTAGTCATATTGGAGGGGGAGCTCTTCCTAACCTAGGCAGAGTGCATTCTGTGGTATATTGTTCTGATAGAGCATCTGCCTTAGAGTGACAGTATGTATAATATGTGTAATTTGGTAGGAGACGCTGTAATGAGCAAGAAATATGGTATTCTAAGACATGTAACCTTTTGAGGAGGGCTCTGAACTAAGTAAGATCATGTAATATCTTATGAGAACATCTTCACTTAGAGATGCAAGGTGCATTCTCGGGCATGGTGCCTATTGGAGTTATCTGGACTGAGTGATGCCGAGTGCATCCATAGAAATGTGGGTGCTTCTATACTGTGTGGTGAAATTAGCAATTCTTTACATTGAGCCCTGTGCATGTTGGGAGAGAGCATCAAAACGAAGTGGAGCAGAGCGCCTTTAATGATCTATATTCACCCTGAGGCATCTGTGCAGAATGAGACCAGCTAGTTTAAGTCCAAATAGACTTGTGTGGGAATGTAATTTAAGTGAGCTACAATGCATTCCGGAACAACTATAAGAGGCAAAGTGCTTTTGGAGACATGTAGTTCATGCGATAGCTGTGCTGGGCCAGAGTGAGCTCTGGGGCAGTGATGATGTCCAGAAGTCAGAAGTCCAACTATCCGAAGAGGTCACAGGCCTGATAATCAGAACCTCAGTCTTTTTTAAATTAAGCTTGAGCCAATTGGCTCCCATCCAGACCCCAATTGCCTCAGCACAAGATCTCAGCTTGGAAGAAGTACCATCCAGATCCAAACCCATCCTAAACAAGATTTGGGTATCATCCGCATATGAGAAAATGTGAAACACAAAAGAGCGGATGAGAACTGCCAATGGCTGGATATACGGTTCTATGTCATTTCATCGCCAGTCATTTTTACAAGTGTTGTTTTTAAGAATACATTCTGCCGAATAAAATCCTCAAAATATTTTTTTTTATTGTTGGGCGGTCCTCCCCACCCACGCCTATTTTTAACTATTGTTGAATCTCGCAACCCCTTATCTGCATGGTCCACGGTGTCAAAGGCGGGAGACAGGTCCATCAAAATAAGATCTGCCATGCCGCCCTGATCCTTAATCATCATCAGATCATCAAGCACTGAGACTAAAGCGGATTCCATCCCCATTAAGGGGCAAAACCCCATTTGACAAAGATTCATGATGTTGTGATCTTCCAGGAAAGAACGTAATTGAGGGATAACCACTGTTTCCATTACTTTCATGAAGAAAGGCAGCAAAGAGATGGACCGGTAGTTTGAAAAAATCACCACATCCATTGATCCAATGAGGGCTTTATAAATAATGGGATAACTAGAGCTTTCTTTAAAAATGCAGCAGTCCGGTCAGATGTCAGCGAAGAGTTAACTGCCTCAACTATGATATCACACATCCCTGAGATGCTAAACATAAACAAGGGCAAAGGAATGTCATTTAGTGGTGAAGCAAATTTTAAGAGGGCGACAAGCCGAGTAATCTCGAAACGAAGTGAAAGCCTGGTTGGCCTGTTCCTTCTGGATCGTCTGATCAACATTAACTGGCATTAGGGCACTACCAGGGACATTGGCAATACTCGCCCTGATATCCTCACCTTTGTTTATAAAAAAAAGAACCAAGTTATCACACAACACCTGCGACCCTGAGCCAATAGATACTGTTGCAGGATTCTTCGCAAGCTCTTTAACGGTCTGAAAGAGCTTCTTGGGCTCACTCATTGCAGAATAAATTGTGGCAGTAAAGTGAGCAAGTTTAGCTGTTTTAAGGGCCATATGATATAAGGCAAGCTGCTTATTGAATTAATCTTTTAACAGCAGATTTTAAGCAGTCCGCCATTTACGTTCTGCCGGATTAACTACTAGGTGGAAGGAGCTCAGCTTGGTAGAAAACCAAGGAGCGGCAGGGCGCAATGATTTTAACCCGTTGAAATAGCGCTAATTGATCAGCCGCTAAGGTTCAAGCTGAAACCAGACAAAAAATTGATGAAGGTACCGGAAAAGGACCATCAGTAGATACCTGCTAATTAGAAACAATATAGGAGTCCAGTTTAGATGGCTCAACTGGCCTCCAATTTCTCTAGAACACGTTAAAAAAGAAAACGTAAGCTAATCCCTACTTTCTAAGATGAGTTCCTAAGCTACAAATAACAAACTGATGCTTGTCATAACATTTTACAAAACAAACTCTGTTCTCTCCCAAAACCCTATTTTATCATATTTCCAACCTGCCACTAATGAACAAAAGAAAGATGAAATAAATCATGGCTTACCAAGGGTTACTCCCCCTACATAAACTTGGTGGTGACTTGTGTTCTAAACCCCACTCCAACAATGTCCTTATAGTCTTTTTCAATAGTCCCCTTTGAATAACCAAATGAAAGAATTTAAAATCATCCAACAACTCCAATGTCCTTTCTCAAGTGATCCAAAAAGTCAATAATGTACCCCTTCTTTGAGGATACACTTGCTTGACCTGAATGGATCGGTCTATCCAATTATAACAAAGTTCAGTCTCTATCCTCTTGTGGGACTTTGATTCTTCCAGCCCCCTGCAGGCTCTGGGCTTTCTTGGCTCTGGTGACTGTGTTTCTTCTACTACTCTTTGATGTATGGCTTTTTCAGCCTGGATTTGTGAGCTTCTTCTATCCCCTGTGGGGTCTTGTTTGGTTTAGCCCCCATTGGCTGTAGACTTTCTGGTCCCTCTGTACTGGGTTGCTTCTCTCCCCCTGCGGGGTCTTGCTGCTCTCAACCCCCAGCCGGTCCTGATTGCTAAGTCCCTCTTATCTCCCTCTTTGATCTTGTGGATCTCAGCCCACAGCGAGCCCATTATTATTATTATTATTATTATTATTATTATTATTATTAGGGTATTTATTGAGCACTAACCTGGCTTCGGGAAGAAACAGAGCACTTTACAATCAAAGGTGGAAGAACATAGTGAGGGATGCAGAGAAAAAAGGAGATGGGAGCTAACAAGGAAGGGTGAGGGTGGGCAATTGGCTGCAAGGGACCTACAATCATCCAAGTGGTGAGAGAGTGGGGAGCAGATCACTGCATCTCAGGTAGGGTGCGCAGTGCGGGCTTTGGGCTTTTTCAGCCCTTATTGCCTTTGGCTGCACCACCCTCCTTCTGTTCCCCTTTTCTTGTTGCGTACCTTCTCTCTTGCAGATGGGCTCCTGGATGGCACTGGTATCCCAGTCCCTGGCGTTTCAGCGACTCAGCATCGGTGTGCGCATTTCCTTTTCTGGCTTCTCTTCTGCTTCTTCAGTTTCAGTATGACAGCATGTGTGCATTGGGTTGCCGGTAGTGTTGCAGAGCTCTTTCTGTCTCAGTGGTGCCAGACAGACAGGAGTCCCCACCTTTGTCGAAGCAGCTGCCATGCTTGAACAGCTCCTGCGCTCCATCACCACGTCCTCTGCAGTTCTCGTTCCTAGAGCAGAGGGGCTGCCTCTGTCTTCTGCATCTCACAGCAGGTTGCTCTTCCGGACGTCCTGCTGAATGTTGTGTCTATTGCTCACTTTAAGTTCCTCCCTGGATTTAGAAAAAGAAATCCATTGCTCATCAGGCCTCAGAGGAAGTGGGAGCAAGCAGAGGTCAGTCACCAGGCCACCCACCTTAAAGGGTCCCAGCATTTGAGTAATCAGGTACATTCTCATGCAAGCCAGAATCACTGAACTTTGAGGGAGGTGGGATGTAAGCCTGTCATGTGTCATCCTTGTCCCAATGTGGCAGCCACCTGAAGTGGGATCCCACTTGCCCAAACCCTTGGGGAGGGTTTTACGTAGCAGGCTCACCTACCTTGTCCCAAACGGTGGTTGGCCTCTCCTTGGGGAGAAGGGATGAATTGCTTGTATATGTCACAGAAGGCTTCTCTAATGCACGTGATAATGCATTCTGGGATATGTAGTGCTGTGGTGGAACTTTCACAGGGTGAGGCAAAAGTAATATGGAATATACAACCATGTGTGGAGGGAGATCTTTACTGAGTGAGGCAAGATAAATGCCTATGGTGACATCGATGATGAGTGAGGCGTATTGCATTCAGGGACATAGGCCCTCATTACAACACCGGCGCTAAACCATGGCCCTATTAGCACCATGGTTGGTGCCGGTATTGTAACGAGTCCGCCATGGTGAAATGGGGAAGTACCACCCCATTCCAAGGTTGGCGGGGCGGTACTTCCCCATTTCACCATGGCACTTCCCCATTCCCATTTTTGCCCCATAGGGCATAATGGGAAAAGGCGGTAATTACGGTACCGCAAACTGCGGTACCGTAATTATCGCCAGGGTCCCTTTGCGGGTCCCTGCAATAACGACTGGTTCCAGCCGCCGTTATGGGAATTGGGCGCTAAGGGATTACCGGTACCGGTACCCTTACCGGTACCGGTAATCCCTTAGCGCCAGGGTCGTAATGACCCCCATAGTGTGCATCTCGGGCCTCTGCTACGTACTATTAAGAGTGCAAAATGGGGAATGTATTCCTGCTGGACACTTCTACAGAATAAGGCAGAGCGTATTCTTGGATATGCTATGAATTTCTGTGTTGAATGATTCAGGTGCATACTGAGAACTACAGCCATGTAGTTGTGGAAACAGAAAAATAATATGAGGCCGGGAAGCCCAACAAGAAACACACCAACACAGGTTACAAAATACAAGTGCTTTATTTAAAAGCTACAACAGTTACCAAGTCAATTGACAAACGGATAGCTATTCGGCTCTCAGAGTAACGTAACGAACTTCAACGAGGGTTCGATGCGTTAGTGAGAGACCCCATATTGGAATACTTGAGCTTTTTATACAATTTGTTCAGCCCTTGGCCAACCCTCTCGCGGGTTAACCATTCTATGAGCCGGGCCTATGGGTTCCTTGCCAGGTCAATCCTGTAATATATGCATTTCGATTGGTTTCACTGATATAGTTGTACATTTACATATAGGTCAATGGTAGGACAAGGTCTCAGTTCGCGACCCCGACAAGTGGCCTGCAGGCATATTAATTATTCATGTGTACGAGGTCACAACGGCCAGAATCTTACTCAGAATGTTATTCGGCCTCCATTTTTGATGTTCAGGGTGACTTCCATATAACAAGAGAACCTAAAATGGCGGCTTAATCCAAGATGGCGACTTACATTACTTTCTCTAAGGTGAAGACCTTGCCGTGGAGTTTGTTCGCATACGATGTTTAGACAACTTGGCGTAGGCCAATACACATACAATTGTTGCGATCGGAGGCATAATATTGTTTTAATTCCGACAAACCCTCCTTTTGGCCTATGCCAAGTGCTAATATCATTTCCAATATCTTTGTAAATAACTCCATGCATTGTCGTCCATACATCCTGAATCATTATCTTTAATGTCTATAGCCATTAGGTCGTTCATCAGAACCTCTTGTAACACAAACTCTTTAGATGCTGTATCTGGGGCATACATTCTGTGCCCTATTGTGCTCACTGCCTGAGCACAACATCCCCCTAGCATTGCACATATACTAGGTAGACATTGGAAACAGCAACAAAGGAATAGCAGGATTCCCACACTAACCAGTATAACAGAAAGCACCTTCCAACCCAGGATCGTAGAGAATCCCAGAACAAGGCGCTAATATTCCAATCTCCCACGGGAACATGCACTTCAGAACTAAGGATGTGCAAGTTCTGTATTGTTTTGAAAATTGTCGGTGAGGAATCTGGTACGAAAACACAGCAAGCGGACCCCACTAATTTGCATACTCCACCACGTTCTGCCAGGATGACATCTAATGCCATCCGATTTTGGAGTGCTACCAATCTTATTGCTTTTTGTTCTAGTGTCATATTGTAGAGTATATCCGTGGTCCGATTGATGGTTCTCTCCAGTACTCTTGCTAGCCCCCTAATATTTTCAGAATTTGCTATCTGTCCCCAAAATGGCACAACTGATTTTGCTATATCTCCCAATACTTGCCCAGGGGTATCTCCGTTCTCGTCCCACCGTGGGCGAGCCTTAGAAACTTCCAATGTACTAGCTATGAATACCCCAGGTAACAAGATTCCTAAATAACAGGTTCCCTGCCAATCCTTGGGCAACCAGGGAAATGCTAAATTACCGCAAATGAAATAGACAGGCCCCCCTACATACAGAGGCCTGTTCTCCCCGGTCAAATTTACAATGTTCACACAACCTTCAAAGTCTCCCATTGACCGGGTGCCATTTCTTTGTACACAAAAAGGGACTCAATCGGGGCTATGATTAATAGAGTAGGAAGGAGGCACAGCGTCCTTATTGCCTATCGGAGCCATTTTAAAGGAAATTAGAGCTTGAAAAGGAAGAGATAGTTTATCAGATGGCCTAATAGAAGCAACATTAGGTTTACTTCTATTTGCAAAAAGCGAGCATCCCAGGGGAGTCAATTCACGTTTCTCAAATTCATTTAAATTAGTTCCATCAAAGTTCCCTGAGAAGCTATCATTCCAACGGCCAAAGAATAGTGCTCTAAGAGAGGCATAGCAAGCAGTCGTTAAAGGTAAAGGGTGAATATACCATCCTAGCCCCTTTTTCCCATGTTGCGGTAAATGGGTGCAAATCCAGCAATTACTCTTATTAAAAATGGCATGCGTTGAATTCATTATTATCATTAAAGTGTTATTATGGTACTTTCGTCTATGCTGGGAGTCTCTAGGTGACAAAGTATGAAGGTGTACAGAGGGAGTCAAAGCAGTAGGTACAATTTCAATTGGCAGTAGAGGTTTTAGAGGGTAAATTTCTTCGAAGTACCAAAATCCCACAGCAGTAACTATACAAATTCCAATTATTATTAACACAACACAGCAATACGTTTTCGGGGCCCAGGCACATTGTTCGTTGTCCGAGTTGGTCACCCCCTTATTTACAAGTCCAATGCGAGCAGCAACGGTGGAGGTGGCAGGCATCGTAGTTTCTCAATCGACGACCCCAATGTTCGTTGCTGGCGACACTACGGTCGCGCGACTTCTTAGTCCTTGCCCTACCCTAGCCAGCAAAATCCCTTTTTTCCTTTTTTTCAAAAACGTTCCTTTTGCAAGAGAAAAATTCTCAATGACTTCTTCTTTCCAGATGCACAGGCAAAACCCGTGCCGTAGTTCTATTGTCTTCGTCGAAGGTCGTACCTGGTGGTACCCGGTACTGTTTGATCCGGAAGTAAGGTAACGTCACTTCCTGAGGGAAGCAACGTATCGGATGCGACGGAAGTCGCAGAACTTGAAACAGTGTTTTCCAGAAGTGACCTTTTCAAAGAGTGCGGAGACGAAATGGACTGTTCCCCAAGCTCCACAGGCTCAGAGAAATTCTCCGACACACTCACAGCACTGTTTGCTACTCCAGGATCAGAGATTGTAGCATCAGCGAGGGGTTCTGCTTCTTCTGTAACGTGTGGCGTCGGGTGAGGAAGTTTCTTGACATGCGTTGCGTGGATCCAATGCTTCTTTCCAGCCACCCGCACTGCTGTCTGGGTGACCAACAGCACCTGGTAGGGTCCCCGCCAGCGAGGCGCGAGACAGGAAGACCTTTTGTAGGCCTTTACTAGGACCCAACTTCCAGGCTGAATGTTGTGTCCTGGGCCCGTAAACCGTACAGGTAAAGCTGATTGGACCTGATGATAAATGAGATACAGATTTTTAGTCAACTGGTTACAGTAGTCTACAAGCAATACATTTTCGATCTCCCTCAAGGTTTTGGGCTTTGGAAGGCCCCAAATGTTAGCAGGTCTCCCCCTCACTACCTCAAATCGAGAGAGCCCAGTCTTAGTTTGAGGTGTGGTACGCATGGCTAACAATACAATAGGTAAGGCATCTGGCCATTTCAATTTGGTGCCGGCACATGTTTTTGCAAGCTTATTCTTTAGGATACCGTTATGTCTCTCTACCAACCCAGCACTTTGAGGATGTCTAGCCGAGTGAAATCGCTTTTCAATGTGTAACGCTGTGCATAGCTGCAAAATTACTGCTGCAACGAAATGGGGACCGTTGTCCGACCAAATTACCCTGGGTAGCCCAAATCGTGGAAAGAATTCCTTTACCATAGTCTTTGCAGTGGTCATGGCAGTAGCATCCTTAACGGGGAAAGCCTCAACCCATTTGCTAAAGGCACAAATAATCACAAGAACATATTTTAGATTGTTACACCGTTCCATCTCAATAAAATCAAAGTGGATGACCTCGAAGGGAACAGAAGGGGGCCCAAAGCTACCCCTTGGAGTTACTGTCCCCTTCCCCACATTATGCTGTAAGCAAATCATACAATTCTGAACATGTCGCTGTGCAATCTTCAACATTTTATCATTCACCCAGACTTGTTCTAACATTTTCGTGATCTGTTGAGCACACACATGCGTAGGACCGTGTGCCATCGTAACCATTGCCAGCACATATGAATCAGGGAGCAACCATTTCCCTTCAGATGTATCCACCCAACACCCATCGCCATCCAGTTTCCCCATCCCTTCAGCCCACCTTTTAGATTCTTCTATTGTGGCATCAGTTTGGATATCTCGCACAGACCCAGTACCCTCATCCATTACATAGGCATCTTTTGTTTCCCTTAGAGCATACATGTCTGCGCTAAGGTCTGTGGCTGTTTGCCTGGCTATCTGGTCAGCAAAAGCGTTCCCTTTTCCCACATCATCTATGACCTTACGATGTGCTGCACATTTCATGATCGCTAACTGCCTAGGGAGTGAGAGTGCCAAGAGCAATTGCACTATCAGGGGACCATGCTGAATCTTGGTCCCATGTGAGGTTAGGAACCCTCTTTCCGACCAGAGCCTCCCAAAGTTGTGAGCCACCCCAAAGGCGTACTGCCTATCAGTATATATGTTTACTGTATGCCCTTCGGAGAGTTCACAAGCTCGGGTCAACGCTATAATCTCTGCGGCCTGCGCGGAGTTATGCGGAATTCTCTTAGTTTCAACAACCGTTCTCAATGTAGTAACTGCGTAGGCAGCTGTAGATGTACCATCTGGGAGTTTGAAGCAGGAGCCATCACAAAACAGCTCCCCTTCCGCATTGTCCAAAGGAGTATCTATAAGGTCTATCCTGCCCTTGGTTTCCTGTTCAGTAGTATACAGGCAGTCATGTAATTCTTCGTCCCCGCAAACAGTATTTTGCGGTAAAGGTAGGAGTTCAGCCGGATTAAGAACACAACACCTCTTAATTTGAATGTGAGGGGCAAACAGAATTAATTCATACCTTATCAGCCGTGCAGAGGTGAGGTGTTGCGTTTGGGTTTTATTCAATAGGACATCTACAGAGTGAGGTACCATCAAAATTAAATCATGGCCTAGGACCATTCCCTCACTCTGTTTTACAGACGCGGCAGCAGCAGTGACAGCTCGCAAACATCTTGGCAAAGCACATGCGACAGGATCAAGGGCGGAAGAGTAGTAGCCGCACAGCCTATTCTTCCCTCCATGTTCCTGTGTTAACACAGCCAAAGCACATCCACCACATTCATGCACAAACAACACAAAGGCCTTGTCATAATTTGGAGTACCCAGAACCGGTGCAGAGCATAACGCAGTTTTGAGAAGCTCAAATGATCGTTGATGTTCCGATTTCCATGGCAGCGGCAAAGAAATGCCCTTCTTCGTCAAAGCCAACATCGGTTTTATCACTAGTGAAAAGTTCGGGATCCACAACCTACAGTAAGAAGCCATACCTATTAAGGCTCTGACTTCCTTCTGTGTATTTGGAACAGACATGCCAGAAATGTGTTTTATTCTTTCAGGTGTCAATCTTCTCCCCTCCTTTGACAGGAGGTAGCCTAAATAGGCGACCTCCTGACAACAATATTGAAATATTTTGAGCGAAGCTTTGTGACCGTTTTTAGCCAGATGAACAAGCAATAATACAGTGCCTTGTTTACAAACACTTTCAGAATCTGCAGCCAAAAGCAAGTCATCGACATACTGAAGCAGGTACAAGTAGGTGGCAATTGAAGGGTATCAAGCTGTTCTTTCAAAGCTCTACTATAAATGTTTGGACTTTCAGTATACCCTTGAGGCGCACGAGTAAATGTGAATGAACGTCCCCCCAAGGTGAACGCGAACAAATATCTACTCTCCTTGTGTATAGGAATACTAAAGAAAGCATTCTTTAGATCCACAACACTAAAGTGCGTAGCTGTAGCAGGGATCATTGTTAGTATCGTTGTTACATCAGGCACAATTGGAAATTGTGGGGCGACAACTTTGTTAATAGAACGTAGATCAATTATAAAACGGTATGGGATTGCATTGTCGCCTTTCTTGTATACAGGCAAAATCGGGCTGTTACATAAACTACCTGCAATCTCTTCAATCACTCCTCGATGCACAAAATCGGAGACAATGCACCTCAAAGCACGCTCGCCCTCAACTGATATTTTATATTGCGGAATGCGTGGTAGTTTAACTCCATGTTTCAAAACTATTTTAACAGGCTCAATCTGTAGCACCCCGACATCATTGTCGTCAACCGCCCACAAACATTCCGGAACAACACTAAACTCAGGAGGTAATGGTCGAGTCAAAAACTGAGAATTGGGAAGTTGCTGTGGTGAAACCGTCAGTCGCACTCCGTCAGAGGAACAATGAATTACTGCATTCAGTTTCTTCAACAAATTTAAACCCAGCAAATTCTCTCCACAGTTCGAAGTCAGGAGGAAGGGACAATGGTCCGTGAAGGGACCCAAAGAAACAGGCACCGGCGAAGAAACCGGGCAAGCAATTGGTATGCCAGAAAACCCTACAGAAACATTTGTTTGCCCTGACAGTGGAATGTTTGGAACCCGGGAATGATCAATGGAGCACTTCTGTGCTCCAGTGTCTATCAAAAACTGATGTTTCCTATTCCCTACTAACAATTCAACGTAGGGACCTTTCTGATTAACGGGAATAGGTGAAAGTTCAAAACCCTGCTTCGGACAGTCCTAACGAAATAAAATGTTGTTGGAAGGAAGCTCTTCAGAAAGGTAGGCAGCAGAAGGGTGATCAAATATGTTTCTCGTGTCCACACTCGAAGTCTGATTTTCCCGTGAAAAAGGTTGATGAGGATCTTGCGAAAACTGACCTCTATCAGGGCCCCCCGCTGCAGGGTGACCTCTAGGTCGTCTACCCATACTCCCAAATGCATTGTTTGTCCTTTGTCGAAGGACCGGGCACTGTGCTCGCCAATGACCTTCCTGGCGGCATTAGGCACATTGATTAACATTCACAGGACCCAAAGGAGCGTTTCCTTTCGGGACATACTGACCCCTGGACTGTGAAATACCTCCTCTGGGATTTCTAACAATTTGTTGTAACAATACTTTAGTCTTCAAATCTCCTTTCCTCTTCTCTATTTTCTCTTTTTCATTATTAACATGGTTCTCATAATACTGAGCCATGTGCAAAACTTCAGATTGGGATTTCGCCTGCCAAGCGCTCTCAGAGGACATAATCTGTGACTGGATGTCGGGCAACAATCCACATACAAATTTGTCCACAAACAACCTTTTCCCAGACTCTGTGCCCAAGTCCTGTCCACTGAAGTCAGAGAATACCTGTTCGAATCTATTAAAGAACTCGGTGGCACCTTCAGTTTTTCCTTGAACACAGGCCATAAGCTTGTCCCAAATAATTCTTTTCTCAGGAATTATGGTTTTCAATTTTGCAACAATTCTATCAGGCAAAGTAAGTATTACCTGAGGTGGTTTCTCACCAGCTGGTCTTTCCCCATCAAACCTAGTCATGTTAGCCCATGTATCTCCCAACCCTGGCACATCGTCTATTGTTCGAACCTGCTTCCATAAATCAACACAGAGGACTCCAAAACGGACTCTATCTCTTTGTAGAATCCTGTCGGGTTTTTCCTAATATCGGGAATTGATTGTCTAATAGTGTTCACTTCCTGTCGTGAAAACGGGACGTGAACAAATTGCGATACATAATGTGCAGGGATGTCCACAGCGGGTGCACCAGTCCCAACGTTAGCGGGAATCTCAACCTTTGGGACAAATGTCGGAGGAACCTCTCTCGTAGGCAACTGAGATATAGGTAACTCTGACCGCTTACTAAGCAACAGAGCCAGGTCGAGCGCTAAGGCAGCTGAAGAAGTGTCGGGCGAAAAAGCCCTCTTACAAATACTCAATAACTCTATAGGACAACTAACCTTCTTCCTTACACATTCATCCTGCAGGTACTGTACCATTACCTGAATCACCTTCCTCTGCATTTCTACTGTATACTGACTATACGTGTCATATACTTCATCCGGCGGTATCGATGAATCCGAGATCCATCGAATCGCATCTTTGGTACAAATTTGTACTTTCTCAGATGCCAATCTACGACACGGAAGGAACCGTTTCTGCACATACATACTGTCGTCTTCACCATCCTCATCCCGTAATTTCTCAAAGTCCCTCCTATACTCAAACAATCTCTCAACATGACCATATACTTTCTCCTCTGTGTCCCTCGAAAGCGCTAAAGTATTTAGATCCCTCACCCCTTGTGGGAGATCCGTATTATGTAATCTACCCCACATTACACATAAATGAGTCCCCAAACCTTCGATAAAAACATTTTTCTCGGGGAAAATGCCCATATTTGATAATGTGGAAAAAACGTTAGATTGATCACCTCTCTCCATACAGTGCTTAGCCCATGCAAATAAATCCTGTTTCATTTCTGCAGAAACAGTATTTCGAGTGACAATCTTTGACCCTGCATCCCGATCAACTTCAGTCAATACAGAACGACTCGGGAGCGGAGGTGTGGGCAAATTCAATAAGGGTGCAACTATCGGAGCAAGAGGAAGGGGTGGTAGGATAGGTGGAGGAACAACAACTGGAGGAATAGGAACAGTAGGTTGTACAGGGGGAACAGGAATGACAGCAGGAATAACAGCAGGGATGGGCAGAGCACCAGGGAGAGGATCATACGGAGGTGGTGCAGAGGCACCAGGCCTGCGTTCGTTTAACAATTTTTCAATAAATTCTTCAGAAGCATGGAAATCTTTAGAGGGATACATTTTCTGGATACCGAGTGAGAAAGCCCTATCCATATTTTTGACTGACTCCGAATGTTTTTCCTTATCATATAACAACGCCTTTTCGGCATTTGTTTTATGACGGCGTGCATGTTTATCCCTACTTTTAAGTTGCTGTAACGCTTCTTTTTTCCAATTCTGCAAAACATCAAATGCTGCAGGTCTGGCCTTCTTTTCTAGCAAGACCGATTCTAGGTATTCAATACGGGGGATCTCGAAACTACCATTGATTGGCCACTGAAATTCGGAGGCATGTCTGGTTTGTCTGTGCCAAATATCATTAAATACTATACTTCCAATGCCATACTTACAGTACATAGTACATGCCGGCGACCCCTCCTGTGGTGCCGGGCGGCTAAATTCCAAAGATTGTCGATCACTGCGGAACAAAGCCCTAAAGCAGCTAGGCAATTTCCCAGGCATTTCACAAATAATTGGTGTTACCTGGTCAATAATTGTGTCTGCAGATACAATACGCCAAATTCAAATTGTCAGGGTTAAATTAAGAGTCGGGTCACGACTGCACCTGACCAAACCTAAGGAGGACCGTACGGTTTACCAAAGAACTTACCTAACAATTTTACCTTGTGTTTGGTGGTTTCGACAAATCTGCCCGCCTCAAAAATGGACCCTCGTCAAGATGCCGTGTCAGACCACACGACTATCGTCCAAGGATCGGATCGTGCAGCGCTGACGAGGTATCGCGTCTCGTTCGGTCGGGCCCGTAGTATCACACGTCCGATCCCAGTTCGATAGTCTGCGTCAACCTTCAATGATCCGGCATCAACCTTGAGGGTCCCTGTTCGGGCGCCAACTGTGGAAACAGAAAAATAATATGAGGCCGGGAAGCCCAACAAGAAACACACCAACACAGGTTACAAAGAACATACAAGTGCTTTATTTAAAAGCTACAACAGTTACCGAGTCAATTGACAAACGGATAGCTATTTGGCTCTCAGAGTAACGTAACGAACTTCAACGAGGGTTTGATGCGTTAGTGAGAGACCGCATATTGGAATACTTGAGCTTTTTATACAATTTGTTCAGCCCTTGGCCAACCCTCTCGCGGGTTAACCATTCTATGAGCCGGGCCTATGGGTTCCTTGCCAGGTCAATCCTGTAATATATGCATTTCGATTGGTTTCACTGATATAGTTGTACATTTACACATAGGTCAACGGTAGGACAAGGTCTCAGTTCGCGACCCCGACAAGTGGCCTGCAGGCATATTAATTATTCATGTGTACGGAGGTCACAACGGCCAGAATCTTACTCAGAATGTTATTCGGCCTCCATTTTTGATGTTCAGGGTGACTTCCATATAACAAGAGAACCTAAAATGGTGGCTTAATCCAAGATGGCTACTTACATTACTTTCTCTAAGGTCAAGACCTTGCCGTGGAGATTGTTCGCATACGATGTTTAGACAACTTGGCGTAGGCCAATACACATACAATTGTTGCGATAGGAGGCCTAATATTGTTTCAATTCCGACATAGTCCCTGAGTACTTCGTGAAAGAGCAAACATTCTGGCATGTGTCTCTGTTATTTAGGCATATGAGACCAATCCTTGGATTTTTATTGGAATATCTGTGCATGTGGGGGACCTTAACTAACATGTATTTGGCATACTAGCTGCATCTGGGTATATGATGTTTTTACCTGGCACACACGACTGTACCTGGCTTGGACTACAAATGGCTGTAATTGGCTGCACCTGGGAAATTAACACTATCTCTGTCATGTTATATCAATACCTTACCTTATGATGGCAGCACAGGTGCATGTGAGGCTGCCGCTGGCATATGAAGGCTGTGGCTGTGAATATGAGTCTGCAGGTGGCATTATATAAAGGCAGATCTATTGGCTTTGTCAGTGATCTTTTGTGCAGGCACCAAGACATTTGATGTGTTTTGCAGTCTGTAAATGTTTTAATAGATCGATGGAATGTTTGTTTTACATGAACTTTTTAATTATTGTACATGTGTAACTTTATAATGTGTACAAACCAAATACAAAGGTAATGAGAAAAAGACTCAGTGCACATACACCCAGCCGCTGGACTTGCTTTAAAATGTTTCTATTTGTTGGTTGTAAACTCATAGACCTCAGAGTCCTTTAAGACGAGGTAGCAATAGAGGTGGATGGGGATGCAGAATTTACTCAAACATCAATAATAAACACTGCGTTCTGTTTTATTATCAGTTATCTAAAACAGGGAGTACAACGGACATCATCTGACGTCGCACATCACGATCTCAACACATTTCAGAAAAAACAGTACTTTTATACAACAAACGTGTCATTTCTGATGTCATACTACGTGGCAAACTTCAAACCTATGAGTAACAGTGGTTGGCTTTTAGGGAACATCTAAGTACACGTTCTATATAGCCGAATGTTATGATTGGGTATCTTAAGTCAGGTGGGCAACTAAGCCCACCCCAAATAAATGGTCATCATTATCGTCACTGAATACACGACGATTGATTGGTTATTGATATTTTATTTCTATCGGTACTCGTACACAAGTGTTTCAGAGCAGTTACACAAACTATAGGGCTCTTTACTACGTGGCCCTCTATGGTTGATTTGGCACTCTTGCACCCTTCTGGAATATTCTACACACTTGCTTCACGCAGGCTACCACTCCAGGTGCATGGAGGTTTGGCGTGGTCTTGCCTCCCCACCAATTATCCCAACGTCTATCCTCACTTCTACAGTCTACCAGTCAATTAAGGCTTTAAAGTTGGCCTTGCAGAAGCTGCTTATGCCTGAGAAATAAAGGGAGTGTAGCATCATTCTGTCTTCTTGGTTTCGGTGTAGCTCGACCGAAGCATCTTTTGATCTCACCAATGTGACTAGAGACCACTCTTTTGAGTCTTTTGATTCATTTAATATTATTAAATGATTAACTCTTGACGCCTTCAGTGTTTTTTCATTCTGCTTCAAACAGAAGTTTGTTCTTTTCTCATGTTCGTTGTAGCCTTTTTCGACAGGTGCCCAATTCACTGTGACCTCGTATTCTTGGTGCTGGGCCAGCCAAGCCTTTCTCGAAATTCGCCCCATCTCCATCAGTAATTTCCAACTGCGCCACACACTGATATCCTTTCCACCCATGGGATTTCGAGCCTTGCTAAAGTGCATTGTGGAATATCCAGGTTCTGTACATTCCTATATGTAAAGAGAAAATAAAGGGGTAGACCTGCGCTATAGTCCCTGATCCTTCAGGTATTGTGCAGCGCAAAACTATATATTGGATCAGTGAAACGGGTTGACTCTGGCAAAATTTAGAACATATCACATTTCATTTAAATAGTTTTATTACAGAAAAATATCTTTGATTTTATAAGTACTCATTTAAAATTCAACAATTCATCACCTCATTCATTCCCTAATACAATCCCCATTCTAACATGTCTATCTAAAAAACACACACCACATAATACACTACACTCAGTTCTTTAGCAGAGCATCCATTATTGTTGTTTAGTAGCTTATTCAACAATGACCCAGTCCATAACATCAAGTGTCGTTATGTAGCTGATATGGTGTTTGACCAGATGTCTTATTTGTAGAGAAAATGTCGACACGTGTTTCGGTCAAAGACCTTCTTCAGGACGTAGGGCAAGAGGACACTGCTCCGCCCTATTGTAAACGTGTATGGGCCAGAATTCAATCTAAAAACAATAATAAAAAAAGCCAGAAAGTCAACCCTATTTCTTTTAGAAGGTGACACATTAATGTTATATTTATGTCAGAATTAAATGAAGACACTCGCCTTACTCACCCCCAAGTAACAATTCCTAGGATCGTGAGAAAGGACCAAAGGGATTAATCCTCCACTGGCCTCGGTATTTATATCGAGCCTGTGGAACCAACACACATGAAAAACACACACTTAGTGCTTAATACATAAGCCAAAATAGGACTTGTAACTATACATATATCAAGCTCGAGGTGATATAAAAGCCACTTACATATATCTGATGGCACAGAGAGCAACTCGTGCGGGGCCTGCACGATTGTACAAGCAGGACGTGCACTAGTGTGCTGAAGTCACTAGATCCTCACTGGACCACTCAGTAACTGTAGCAAGATAAACAAATACACAAATACAGGTCCGAGTTATCACCCATAAATCACAGGCTGTCGCTTCGTTCTCTAATAAAAAAATCCCCATAGTGCAAAACTCATCTGTTACCTACATTATACTCCAAGTGCCGTTACCGTGAACATCTTAGCCTAATGGTACTATACTCTTCAACACCACACGTGCACATACAACATAATTTCCGTGATATTTAGAATGCGTATGCCTTAACCGTACTCCCGTCATCTTGATCGTGCCTGTTATGCGTTCATATCTTACCTTGGTCCAGTCGATTGACAACCAAAAGCAAGAGAACCACTAGTCCGGACGCCGTTCAATTCGCGCGTAACCGCCGACTCAATCAAAAGCGAAAGACATAAACAGAGGACAATCTAATATCCTCATTCAAAGACACAAACAGGGGACTACATCCAGCAAACCACTATCTGGCCCCTCCACAAGTTGAAAAACGGACACGAATGAAAAAAAGTTACACAACCGGGATATGTATCTTATTTATAAGTAATAAATAATAAAGAATAAAAAATAAAAAATAAAGCCGCGTACGTCCACTAATTTGGAAAAGGATCACTCCGTAGTTCTACACATCCGATCCCGTACAAGGCTGCACAACAGTAAAAAAATCAAAACCAAACGAGCTCTAATATTTTAATAACGTGGAGAATACACGTAAAAATGCTTGGTATAAAATGCCCTTTTCCCTTTATACAGCGCAGCTTGATTTTAGGAACTGGGTGCTATGCTCAGGTCATAACTTCCTGCATCTAGCAACTCACATCTGTCATACACGCAATTTCAGAGAACAATACAAAACAAAACAACACAAATTAAATTAAAAAGTCATACACAGACAGCGAACTTAAAACATACAATGAGGCCACAAAATCATTGCCTCTATTACTTCTTTTAATGTATGTCAGCCTGCCCTAGTCTAATTTGTTTGTTCATCTATGCTTTCCAAAGGCAATATTCAACATCAACTATACAGAGAGGTTATCTGTGCTGCAAGAAATAGACTCAATACTATTCATATGATGAACATGTATTATTCATTGTCAGCAGTGTATACATAAATTGAAGAAAATGTTAGTTACTTGTAACACATGTTAATTAGAAAAAATGTGAAAAATATGAATTACTTGTAATAAGAGTGTTCCACTCTACTGAGACATTCAATCCTTCCTGAACGGTATTCAAAGTATGAATCCATTTCTGTTCTATGCGGTGTAATATTGTACTGATGTCCCCCCTCTCATATTACTCCTAATATGTTGGAGTACGAACCATCTCATTTCTGTGTCTTTGTGTTTCATTTTCAGAAATTGGTCGACAAGCTGTTTATCCGCCACTCCATTCCTAATGCAGCTCCTGTGTTCTGATATTCGTTGTCGTACTTCACGTGTAGTCTTGCCAACATATAGGAGTTGACAGGGGCAGCTGATAATATAAATCACGTTTTTTGTCAGGCAGTTAGTGTGGCAATTCATCTTCCACACTTTTTCACCATATTTAAATTCCTTTTTGGTTACTGTAAGAGGGCATGCTACACATTTGCCACATTTACAGTGGCCCAATATGGGGGGCAACCCCCACTGTCTATTGATGGTAATGGCCCTCTTTGGTTCTCTATACGTGTGCACTAATCTCTGTCTTAAATTCTGATTACGTTTAAATGCATACATCGGTTTCTGTGATAGTGACCCTGGGTGCTTTACAAGGTTCCAGTGTTTGTTAATTATTCTCTTTATATCAACACTCACTGGGTTAAAAGTTGTAACACACACTAGGCGTTCATTCTTCTGTCTTTCTCTAGGGGTCAAACAGATTTCTCTATTTGTATTTTCCGCTCTTTTAAGTTGGTCTTTCACCAACCTTCTCGGGTACCCCCTCTTTTGTAGCCTTTCTTTTAGTTGTTCCGCATGGATCTTGAATTCATCCTTTTCAGAGCAGTTTCTTTTAATACGCAAGAACTGGCCATAAGGTAAGTTCTGCCGTAAACTCGCTGGATGGAAACTATTAAAGTGCAGAAGGGTGTTTTTATCTGTGGGCTTTCTAAACAGGGTAGTCGTGAGATAATTCCCAGTTTTTTTTATCACAAGATCCAGGAAACTAACCTGTAAATTACTGTATTCAATGGTAAATTTTATGTGTATATCACATTGATTCAACCATATATGGAATTCATTAAGGGATGCAACTGTCCCTTTCCAAATTAGAAAAACATCATCGATGTATCGATGCCATATCCTTAAATAGCCACTCAAAGTAGGATGGCTAGTAAGTGAATTGTGTCGCCCCAAAATAAACTTCTCTTCATAGTCAGCCATATACAAATTGGCGACGTCGGGAGCAAAAGTAGCCCCCATACTCACCCCTCTCTCTTGTTTGTAAAGTTGTTTCTTGAATAGGAAGACATTTTCGGTCATAGCCAACCTAATACATTCCTGAATAAACTCAGTAGGGGGCAAATGAGGTCTCATTCTTTTATTCAAAACGTGACCTAGAACTTCTAGACAATCTTGTTGAGGGATTGCCGTATACAATGACTCAACGTCCATGGTCACCAGAATATCACCATCTTCAATTTGGACATCTTTGATAATATTGATCATATGCGTTGAGTCTTTTACATATGACGGCATAGCCTGCACAAATGGTTTTAAAAATACCTCCGCATATACTGAAAGTGGCTCCAATAGGGAGTCTATAGCTGACACGATCGGTCTTCCGGGGGGTTTTGTAGAATTTTTATGAATTTTGGGTAGTGTGTAGAATGCGGCCTTCTTAGACCCAGCTTTGTTAAGAAACCGTCCTTCTTCCACACTAATCCACCGTTCATTTATTGCATGGTTGGTTAGACTCTTTATTTCTTCTTGCAGTCGTGCCGTGGGATCCCTCTCTAGTTTTTTATAGGAATTTATATCTTCCAATAATCGTATACATTCTGCTTCATACAAGTCTGTATCGAGTATAACGATCCCTCCCCCCTTATCAGCAGGTTTTATGGTAATCGATTCATCACTGCATAGTCTGTTTAGACTCTGTCTTTCTTCTTTCGTTAGATTATCTGGTTTGTGATTCTTGACTCTTATAGCATCTAGTACTTCGCGTGTCACCATATTCTCAAACGCTACAATCTCAGGTGCAACAGTGTGGGGGGGGGTGGAGTAAAGCTAGATCTAATTTTTAGCCCGCTTACATTGGGTACCATGTCTGATTGCGATCCCTTTTCGTATGGATGAGCCGGCAAGTAAACCTCAAAAAAGTATTTCAATCGTACATTTCTAAAAAATCTGTGTAGCTCTAGTTCCGTATTGAAGACATCTGCTCTCATAGTTGGAACATAGGAGAGTCCCTTGGATAATAGATCAAAATCTGATTGCTCCAAAGTATATTGCGATAAATTAAATATAGGCATCTGGTCGGTGGTTCCTTCTGCTACTGGTTGGAATACCACTGTCTGGTTCTCATGCCTTGCCCCTGTCCGTATTGGGGTTGTTGCTGTCTGGGCCTTCCTCGTTGTCCCCCTCTGAAAAAAAACGCTGTGGGTTCTGGCCCCTACCCCCGGTGCCAGTCCCTGTAGGTATATTAGGTTTCCCACTGGAAGAGGGATCCGACCCACTAGAGGATCCTGAAGTATTGGAGAAGTTGGAATATCGGTTGTTTCTTCGATAATTATAACCCCCTACCGGGGGATCCGTGAAAAAACCTTTTCTTAGATAAGGGTAAGTTTTTTCCTCATTGTAATTTGAAACATCTTTTTTTAGTTTGTTGATTTTTCTTTCTAAATTCAGATCTTTAAATGTTTTAATTTCCACTTCTAGCCCTTCCAGTTGTTTTTTGGCATCATTTACCGTTGTACTTTCTAAGAATGCCTTTTCCAAAATCTCCAATTCTTCCCCTTGTTTCTTTGTTTCTTCCTGGGCTGTTTCAATAATCAACATAATCCAATCCCTAGAGCACTTATTCCCCACCCCACTGAAATTTTTTTGAAATTTCGGGTTATCGATAAAAATCCTAGGGATATTTCTAACCTGCAGACCTTCTGAAATAATTCCGGCCTTTAAATATTGCATCATAAACTGACCATGTAGGTCAGTCCGGGTTAGTTTTTTCATCTTTTGTAAAATTTTTTCAATTTCATTTGTAGCGACCACTTTGTCTCTTATTAGACCTTCTCCGAAGGGGGCACCAGGTGCCTCTAACATTTTCTTATAGTGGTCGTCTGTAAACGAGAAGATATTTACATTATCCATTGTCGGAAGCGGAAAAACTTCCTCACACTACCTAAGTGTGTGCCCCTGCAGCCACGGGCTGTACTTCACCAAAAGAGAAAATAAAGGGGTAGACCTGCGCAATAGTCCCTGATCCTTCAGGTATTGTGCAGCGCAAAACTATATATTGGATCAGTGAAACGGGTTGACTCTGGCAAAATTTAGAACATATCACATTTCATTTAAATAGTTTTATTACAGAAAAATATCTTTGATTTTATAAGTACTCATTTAAAATTCAACAATTCATCACCTCATTCATTCCCTAATACAATCCCCATTCTAACATGTCTATCTAAAAAACACACACCACATAATACACTACACTCAGTTCTTTAGCAGAGCATCCATTATTGTTGTTTAGTAGCTTATTCAACAATGACCCAGTCCATAACATCAAGTGTCGTTATGTAGCTGATATGGTGTTTGACCAGATGTCTTATTTGTAGAGAAAACGTCGACACGTGTTTCGGTCAAAGACCTTCTTCAGGACGTAGGGCAAGAGGACACTGCTCCGCCCTATTGTAAACGTGTATGGGCCAGAATTCAATCTAAAAACAATAATACAAAAAGCCAGAAAGTCAACCCTATTTCTTTTAGAAGGTGACACATTAATGTCATATTTATGTCAGAATTAAATGAAGACACTCGCCTTACTCACCCCCAAGTAACAATTCCTAGGATCGTGAGAAAGGACCAAAGGGATTAATCCTCCACTGGCCTCTGTATTTATATCGAGCCTGTGGAACCAACACACATGAAAAACACACACTTAGTGCTTAATACATAAGCCAAAATAGGACTTGTAACTATACATATATCAAGCTCGAGGTGATATAAAAGCCACTTACATATATCTGATGGCACAGAGAGCAACTCGTGCGGGGCCTGCACGATTGTACAAGCAGGACGTGCACTAGTGTGCTGAAGTCACTAGATCCTCACTGGACCACTCAGTAACTGTAGCAAGATAAACAAATACACAAATACAGGTCCGAGTTATCACCCATAAATCACAGGCTGTCGCTTCGTTCTCTAATAAAAAAATCCCCATAGTGCAAAACTCATCTGTTACCTACATTATACTCCAAGTGCCGTTACCGTGAACATCTTAGCCTAATGGTACTATACTCTTCAACACCACACGTGCACATACAACATAATTTCCGTGTTATTTAGAATGCGTATGCCTTAACCGTACTCCCGTCATCTTGATCGTGCCTGTTATGCGTTCATATCTTATCTGGGTCCAGTCGATTGACAACCAAAAGCAAGAGAACCACTAGTCCGGACGCCGTTCAATTTGCGCGTAACCGCCGACTCAATCAAAAGCGAAAGACATAAACAGAGGACAATCTAATATCCTCATTCAAAGACACAAACAGGGGACTACATCCAGCAAACCACTATCTGGCCCCTCCACAAGTTGAAAAACGGACACGAATGAAAGAAAGTTACACAACCGGGATATGTATCTTATTTATAAGTAATAAATAATAAAGAATAAAAAATAAAAAATAAAAAATAAAGCCGCGTACGTCCACTAATTTGGAAAAGGATCACTCCGTAGTTCTACACATCCGATCCCGTACAAGGCTGCACAACAGTAAAAAAATCAAAACAAAAAGAGCTCTAATATTCTAATGAATCGATTACCATAAAACCTGCTGATAAGGGGGGAGGGATCGTTATACTCGATACAGACTTGTATGAAGCAGAATGTATACGATTATTGGAAGATATAAATTCCTATAAAAAACTAGAGAGGGATCCCATGGCACGACTGCAAGAAGAAATAAAGAGTCTAACCAACCATGCAATAAATGAACGGTGGATTAGTTTGGAAGAAGGACGGTTTCTTAACAAAGCTGGGTCTAAGAAGGCAGCATTCTACACACTACCCAAAATTCATAAAAATTCTACAAAACCCCCCGGAAGACCGATCGTGTCAGCTATAGACTCCCTATTGGAGCCACTTTCAGTATATGCAGAGGTATTTTTAAAACCATTTGTGCAGGCTATGCCGTCATATGTAAAAGACTCAACGCATATGATCAATATTATCAAAGATGTCCAAATTGAAGAGGGTGATATTCTGGTGACCATGGACGTTGAGTCATTGTATACGGCAATCCCTCAACAAGATTGTCTAGAAGTTCTAGGTCACGTTTTGAATAAAAGAATGAGACCTCATTTGCCCCCTACTGAGTTTATTCAGGAATGTATTAGGTTGGCTATGACCGAAAATTTCTTCCTATTCAAGAAACAACTTTACAAACAAGAGAGAGGGGTGAGTATGGGGGCTACTTTTGCTCCCGACGTCGCCAATTTGTATATGGCTGACTATGAAGAGAAGTTTATTTTGGGGCGACACAATTCACTTACTAGCCATCCTACTTTGAGTGGCTATTTAAGGATATGGCATCGATACATCGATGATGTTTTTCTAATTTGGAAAGGGACAGTTGCATCCCTTAATGAATTCCATATATGGTTGAATCAATGTGATATACACATAAAATTTACCATTGAATACAGTTATTTACAGGTTAGTTTCCTGGATCTTGTGATCAAAAAAACTGGGAATTATCTCACGACTACCCTGTTTAGAAAGCCCACAGATAAAAACACCCTTCTGCACTTTAATAGTTTCCATCCAGCGAGTTTACGGCAGAACTTACCTTATGGCCAGTTCTTGCGTATTAAAAGAAACTGCTCTGAAAAGGATGAATTCAAGATCCATGCGGAACAACTAAAAGAAAGGCTACAAAAGAGGGGGTACCCGAGAAGGTTGGTGAAAGACCAACTTAAAAGAGCGGAAAATACAAATAGAGAAATCTGTTTGACCCCTAGAGAAAGACAGAAGAATGAACGCCTAGTGTGTGTTACAACTTTTAACCCAGTGAGTGTTGATATAAAGAGAATAATTAACAAACACTGGAACCTTGTAAAGCACCCAGGGTCACTATCACAGAAACCGATGTATGCATTTAAACGTAATCAGAATTTAAGACAGAGATTAGTGCACACGTATAGAGAACCAAAGAGGGCCATTACCATCAATAGACAGTGGGGGTTGCCCCCCATATTGGGCCACTATAAATGTGGCAAATGTGTAGCATGCCCTCTTACAGTAACCAAAAAGGAATTTAAATATGGTGAAAAAGTGTGGAAGATGAATTGCCACACTAACTACCTGACAAAAAACGTGATTTATATTATCAGCTGCCCCTGTCAACTCCTATATGTTGGCAAGACTACACGTGAAGTACGACAACGAATATCAGAACACAGGAGCTGCATTAGGAATGGAGTGGCGGATAAACCGCTTGTCGACCATTTTCTGAAAATGAAACACAAAGACACAGAAATGAGATGGTTCGTACTCCAACATATTAGGAGTAATATGAGAGGGGGGACATCAGTACAATATTACACCGCATAGAACAGAAATGGATTCATACTTTGAATACCGTTCAGGAAGGATTGAATGTCTCAGTAGAGTGGAACACTCTTATTACAAGTAATTAATATACTGCTGACAATGAATAATACATGTTCATCATATGAATAGTATTGAGTCTATTTCTTGCAGCACAGATAAACTCTCTGTATAGTTGATGTTGAATATTGCCTTTGGAAAGCATAGATGAACAAACAGATTAGACTAGGGCAGGCTGACATACATTAAAAGAAGTAATAGAGGCAATGATTTTGTGGCCTCATTGTATGTTTTAAGTTCGCTGTCTGTGTATGACTTTTTAATTTAATTTGTGTTGTTTTGTTTTGTATTGTTCTCTGAAATTGCGTGTATGACAGATGTGAGTTGCTAGATGCAGGAAGTTATGACCTGAGCATAGCACCCAGTTCCTAAAATCAAGCTGCGCTGTATAAAGGGAAAAGGGCATTTTATACCAAGCATTTTTACGTGTATTCTCCACGTTATTAAAATATTAGAGCTCGTTTGGTTTTGATTTTTTTACTGTTGTGCAGCCTTGTACGGGATCAGATGTGTAGAACTACGGAGTGATCCTTTTCCAAATTAGTGGACGTACGCGGCTTTATTTTTTATTTTTTATTTTTTATTCTTTATTATTTATTACTTATAAATAAGATACATATCCCGGTTGTGTAACTTTCTTTCATTCGTGTCCGTTTTTCAACTTGTGGAGGGGCCAGATAGTGGTTTGCTGGATGTAGTCCCCTGTTTGTGTCTTTGAATGAGGATATTAGATTGTCCTCTGTTTATGTCTTTCGCTTTTGATTGAGTCGGCGGTTACGCGCGAATTGAACGGCGTCCGGACTAGTGGTTCTCTTGCTTTTGGTTGTCAATCGACTGGACCCAGGTAAGATATGAACGCATAACAGGCACGATCAAGATGACGGGAGTACGGTTAAGGCATACGCATTCTAAATAACACGGAAATTATGTTGTATGTGCACGTGTGGTGTTGAAGAGTATAGTACCATTAGGCTAAGATGTTCACGGTAACGGCACTTGGAGTATAATGTAGGTAACAGATGAGTTTTGCACTATGGGGATTTTTTTATTAGAGAACGAAGCGACAGCCTGTGATTTATGGGTGATAACTCGGACCTGTATTTGTGTATTTGTTTATCTTGCTACAGTTACTGAGTGGTCCAGTGAGGATCTAGTGACTTCAGCACACTAGTGCACGTCCTGCTTGTACAATCGTGCAGGCCCCGCACGAGTTGCTCTCTGTGCCATCAGATAAATGTAAGTGGCTTTTATATCACCTCGAGCTTGATATATGTATAGTTACAAGTCCTATTTTGGCTTATGTTTTAAGCACTAAGTGTGTGTTTTTCATGTGTGTTGGTTCCACAGGCTCGATATAAATACAGAGGCCAGTGGAGGATTAATCCCTTTGGTCCTTTCTCACGATCCTAGGAATTGTTACTTGGGGGTGAGTAAGGCGAATGTCTTCATTTAATTCTGACATAAATATGACATTAATGTGTCACCTTCTAAAAGAAATAGCGTTGACTTTCTGGCTTTTTTGTATTATTGTTTTTAGATTGAATTCTGGCCCATACACGTTTACAATAGGGCGGAGCAGTGTCCTCTTGCCCTACGTCCTGAAGAAGGTCTTTGACCGAAACACGTGTCGACGTTTTCTCTACAAATAAGACATCTGGTCAAACACCATATCAGCTACATAACGACACTTGATGTTATGGACTGGGTCATTGTTGAATAAGCTACTAAACAACAATAATGGATGCTCTGCTAAAGAACTGAGTGTAGTGTATTATGTGGTGTGTGTTTTTTAGATAGACATGTTAGAATGGGGATTGTATTAGGGAATGAATGAGGTGATGAATTGTTGAATTTTAAATGAGTACTTATAAAATCAAAGATATTTTTCTGTAATAAAACTATTTAAATGAAATGTGATATGTTCTAAATTTTGCCAGAGTCAACCCGTTTCACTGATCCAATATATAGTTTTGCGCATTCCTATATGTATACATTGGCGCATCACCGCAAAACTATTTACTATGTAGCCAGCCTTATGATTACTTTTCCCTACTTGCGTTACTGCATCTGTACAAGTGCAAACTGATTTATATATTCTTCAGCGTTTCTGTAGCATGAGCATTTTCATCTCGAGCCGAAAATGTTGCTCATCTTTGCCATCTTCTTTTCAGTTCTTAGAGAATGTTTATGTTCTTTCACCTCGTCCATCTTTTCTAGGTGCGTCAGCTCTTGCTTCACATGACGTCATTAGTCTCCTTCCGTGTTCAAATGCACACCTCTTCTGGCACTTCCGCCAGACAGGCACCATTTCTTTGTGCATTTACATAGGGATTTCTCAGTGGGTACCTTATCTCAAAGGTTGTTTGCGGTACTGACACTGGAACTGCACGTGTCGTCATTTATGGTTCCCAAAATATAGGCAACATGGGGCCAGAGCTTTTGGTGGGGGTACTTGGCTCCACCTCTACACTTGTTACAACAACGTATTTCTTTAGTATAGTACAGTAAAGTCCCTATATTTGCCAAATTATTCCAGGATACGTCATGCAGCCAGTAAGACACTGGGCATGACACTGGACATGAATAATACTTTCTTTTAAAAGGCTCTGTCGCATTAACACATTCTAGCCCACAGCCAGTCTTTTGTGCTCCTTGACTACTTTTTTACTAGCCTATACTACGGTTCAAGTAAAGTGCTCCTTGTTCACCCTGCCACCCCACCCGCCCTCCTGGTGCTGGTTACCCCCCATTACTGCCGGGAGTTGTGGGAGAATAACCCGGGGCCTTTGGCACTGTTTTTCTGCCTACCATGCAAGTGGGTGGGGTAATTGATGTGTCAGGGCCCTTCCTCTTGTACTCATTACAAGGGGATGTAAAGATGATCTCTGTCAAGTTGAAGTGCTCCATTTATTTCCGGTCAGGTCAGGTGGGGTTCGCGAGATGAAAATATGAAGATCAAACAAACGTTGACATGGACCCTCAAGAAGGGGCCAAACAAGCATCCAAATACAACGTTCTTCCAGGTGAACCTCTGTCTGAAATCTTACATCATTACATGAGTAGAATCTATTGAACATGTCCATCTTTTCATCGCGGAGCTTTGGCTCCACAGTGAAATGTATCTCCAGGCAAAGTGTCTCCAAATTCTCGAATGCAGAGTTTATATGAGTCAGACAGTATGGGAGAACATGTTTAATTTGGACACACATGTGCTTGCTCTAATTCCACACTGCAGCCATCCCGTTGTTGGAGAATTTGGAAATGGCAATTACGGAGGCTTTTTACGGGATGAACGCTCATGCACTTGAAAGATTTGCCGGCTGCGGCGGCTGCTTGTCATGAGCCATCCATAATTAGGGGGTGGGTTTGCGGAGAGAAAAATGCCATGTCCCCTTCCCTGCAAACCTTGACAAGACCTCTTGAAATATTATTTCTCAAAAACAGAGTTTTTCAGTGGGTGAGACCAGAAAAGACATGCTTAATAGAATCCACATGCTCCCGTTCCTTGCATAGTGGTCATCTCTAAACCATAATGCAGCAGCCACGTGGTTCGGCCGTATGGATACTGCAACTATGCAGGCACTGATTTTGGAATGTGATCATATTCTCTAAATACTTATCATTAGTAATAATTGTTTTTATTACTTGACATTCATAGTGGTTCAGTCTTTCCCACCACCTACTCCATACAGACGCGACAATTATTTCAAAAAACTATTTGACACAAACATTGATAACAACATAGCCATAACTACAAAACATTGGTGTCGCCAGCAGAAGACCAAGCCCAGGGAAAGATACAAATCTGTGACTATACTTATCATTAGTACATGCATCACATGTCAGATCGTTCTGCTGTTCTGGCACCTGGCTTGATCAAGCAGAAGACACCTGAGTCAGAATGCGCAAAAGGGGGCTATGTCCTGGGGGTAGGATGCTACAAGATGTATAGTCTCTCCTCGGCTTGTGCAAACCCCCCTTCTCACACGTCGGATCTTCAAAAACTCACACTACATTAGTGCGTGTTATTGATCAATGCGGGGGTCTAGCATGCCTGCACAACTGGAGCACCTTTAGCACAAGGGCCCACAGCAGGGGTGGACTGGGAACCAAAAGCAGTTTTGCAAATCTTTTTCAAATTGGCCCCATATTACACCAGGCAAGCAAGCCCCCAACCCGTGCTAAGTAGAATTTGAGGGCTAGCCCACACGAAAAGTTAGAAACAATGGGACTCATTACAAGTTTGCCGGTCTGTTAACAACGGTGTCGGTAAGCTACCAGCACCGTTGTTACCGGACCGGCAAACTATGAGTTCTGCGAGCGGGTGCCTTTCAGCCCGACAGGTCTGACCTGGCGGGCGGAACGGCAGCCACATGCCGACTTCGACCGATGCACCGGCAGCATTCATGAATGGTGCCGGTGCATCTGGCCTCCCCATTCCCATTGAGTCCAATGGGACTCAAATGGGAATGGGGAGTAATAATTACCGGCACCCGGCAATGGGGATTTACTGGGAACGCCGGAGTCCCCATTGCCGGGTGCTGGCAAAATTCATGACTCCGGCGGCTTCCGTGTCAGTATTTACCGGCACGGCTACCGCCAGGGTCATAATGACCCCCAATGGCTGCATACAGTGAATCTTAAAGCACACCTGACAGTACAGAGAGATTAGAAAGATGTTAAACATGATGACAAACCGGCACATATCATTCGTTATGAGGTAGGAAAGGGAGCTTTAAGAGGAGCAGAAAACCCGGGTGCACACACAAAAGAGGACCATGGTAATGGCGGAGAGGTCCATTGGGAAATCTGGAGAGTTCCATGTAGGCCACACAGGCGCTGCACATGCGAGTTCCATGAGATGCTCTTGAATGCATAGGTATGCTCTCTGCTGTGTCCCAGGCGGATTCTGATGTCAGAATGTTTGGAATGGAGTCAATAGCAGCACTTATGATTGAGAGCATTTAAACAATGATCTCCTTCTGCTAATCTGGCATTACTCCATCTATGGCCCTCATTACAACACCGGCGCTACACCATGGCGCTATTAGAACCATGTTTGGTGCCGGTGTTGTAACGGGTCCACCATGGTTAAATGGGGAATTACCACCCCATTCCAAGGTTGGCGGGGCGGTAATTCCCCATTGAACCATGGCCCTTCCCCATTCCCATTTTCGCCCCTTTTAAGCTCTATGGGAATGGGGAAGGCGCTAAATACGGTACCGCAAATTGCAGTACCGTACTTAGCACCAAGGTCCCTTTGCGGGTCCCTACTTTAACGGCTCGTGTAGACCAGCCGTTAAGGTCGGGTCCCGCAAAGGGACCTCGTAGTAAGGCGCTAAGTGTTTACCCGCGCCGCAGCCTTTTACGACGCTGTTAAACACTTAACACCAGGGTCGTAATGAGGCCCTATGTGTATTAAAGTAAGGTGTAAAGAAATACAAGAGCCATTCTAAAGGTATCAAATACGACAATGTGCTAATGTTACTCTGCTTAAAATGAAAGCAAGATTGCTACAGATCTATGGCCTGTGTGGTTCCTGTCTCCCTTTGTGCATTAGTAGACTGATGAAGGGGAAAGAGGCGCAATACTTTGAAAATAAATTAACAAGGGTCTGAGGCCTAAGCACTCATGCCGTCTTATTCGCCCGTCATTAGCCTTGAAGAGTATTCATATTAGGAGTGCCAAAAGCATGCCTTTGTATTACATTTTAAAAAGGCCCACTGGACATGTAGTTTGATTATATGACTAAAGAAGCATCGTGTTGTTACCCATCGAGTTATTGAGACTAGAATTATAATTGCTTAACTTTTTTCTAGATCAAGGGCCGCTCAGACATCCATTAAGCACTGCCAGAACTCCAAATGTCCTTGATTCTGTCAGATAAGGTGACTTTGCGATTGCCTCATGTCGCTGTCAGGCAACCAGAGGCATCCTAGTCTTCATGTTCCACTTTACAGAACAGCTTTTCCCAGGCACATTGAATCCTGTTAAAGGGCCAGCTGGCAAAGCAGATGGAGGCGGTGCATTGAATCCTGGGTGCCCTCAGCTGGTGGAAGCCGGCCTGTCACCAGCCCATCCTATTTCCTCTTAGACTTCAGCCAGTTCAGAGGCGGGCTGGAAGGAGAGAGACCCAGAGGTGTTGGTCGGATAAGACATCCTGCATGCAGTACTTCCAGTCACTGGTTCAGATTGGTGCCGCCAGAATCTTGAGTTTCCCCCTTTAGTATAGGTACACAATGATGGTGCTGCAGGTCTGTGATCAAAGAAGCACAATTTGGTCCCTGCATGTAATTGGCACTGCCAAGGTGTTCCTTGCTTCAGCTCTGGGTGCACCCATTATGGTCTGTAGAATTCAGCAGTGCTCCAGCACTTCATTGGTTCTGCAAGAATCACATGCTTGCCATGTATGGGTGTATCCATTATGGTTCAAGTCTGTTGCATAATTAAAATCATTGATAGATAACTAGTCCTGGGCCTTGCTCCCTGCCATATGTGACGTATGTGCCCAGCTCCGAGCTCTAGGCATCACACAATAGGAGTGACTTTGGCGCCCTACATATATTCAGACCACTGTTCTCATTAATATAACTATCTTTCGTCACCAGTACTGGTGTGGCAAGAAGGTGTAGCTCGGGCACCTCCTTTGTTTTGCTTGCTGTAGGAATGTTATGTTCCTCAGAGAGTGACCGGTTCTTCTGATATCCTCTTAATTTCATGAGTAGGTGTATAAGAAGAATGTGGCGGCACCATTGACACATTTATAGATCCTGCATCTGTGTACAGCGCTGTTGTCCGTTTGATTTTTGCAGCCTTTGCTGCTCTGGCAAATACAGGGCGGGGAGGCATATTTTATACAGAGAATTCAACTGTTTTTTTTCTTCATTTTTTAAAATGTTTTATTTTACTTTGGCAGAGATACAATCAATACAACGTAATGGAGGCAGAGAGACTTGCGGCCTGATTTACAAAAATGTTTCAACATAGAAAAGTCCCATTGAATTTTTTTGGGTAAATCACACCCTTAATATTGCTGTTGGAGCAGTATCAGAAAACAATAAAGAGTTTTAAACAGGATTAAACAACATATCTCATAATTTCCTTCCCATAATATGATATCTATATTTCATTAGTACCCAGCGAGGGTCAATGAGCTTGTAAAACCCTCCGCAGCATCCTTAGTGCTTTCTGTGACTGGTGGCCATGGAAAGGGAAAATGGCAGGCATTTTTTTTAAATGGCTACCATGAAAAGGGAGAAGGGACTACACATAGTCCATTCTCCCAGATCCCTGGCGGCCATTTTTTTGCTTTTTTTTCTCGAGTCGAGAAACGGTCGCAGCGGCGTTTCTCGACTCACGAAAAATTGCAATTAGTACTCACGAAAAATTGCAATTAGTACCCTGGTACGACATGCCGGGGTACTGTAAGGGATTTCAATCAGGCACACACCCAAGTCTCGCCTAGCATGTAGTGCGCAAATGAAACCCTTATTTATTTTTGTCTATAAGTTCAATATTCTGAATGATATACCACTCATATCACACCCTTCTCAAAATACCCCCCTCCCCCCACCAGGTCACACTGAACCAGGAATCAGGCTAGTTGGCAAAGGTAAAGATTTATTTATTTATTTAATATTCAAATCATACATAGGTTTAATATAGATATATATGTGGCAGCGATCACCCAGAGGGTGACAATACAATTCAGAAATAAGCAAAGCAATTGAATGTACTTATAAGGAGGCAAAATAGAAAACTCAGGGAAGAAGAACAGTCTTGTTTTGCACACAGAGAGCGTTTAGGTTAATGTTCCCCCTGCAAAGTTTTGTTTACAGAAAAATGAGCAATCCTACCCCAATGTGAGTAATCAGCAGGTTTTCGGGAATGAAATACAATGTCTATAGATATAGGCAATCCTCCCTCCCACACAAGAGAGAAAACCTTATTTTGGCAAATGACACTTTGAAATGACAGGTGAAAATGGCTTGATGAAATACTGCAAAATGGTCAAAATGCTAAAATGGAGACAAATTCTAAAGAAAGCAACACTAATCAGGTCCTAACATGCATGGGCTATAATATGAACCACAAGATATACTTCAGATCAGGATGGGATGGAAAATCACTTTGAAATGGGCAAAAGACATGTGTACTTTGTCTGAAATTGCAAATTCACGGCAAACTTTTACTATGCGATATTGAAGAAGTATGGGTCAAATACACTGTTCCGCGATGCTAGTTGTGGAGATAGCTAAGGATGTTAGGTATCAGTGGGAGTTGAAATTTTTTTTCTATCTTTAAAACTGAGGGAGTTATAGAGGTTTTAGTGAGAGGTGTTTTTCGAAAATAAAGACGCAAATTTGGACAAGGACTTCAGTTTAAAACCAGGAAATATGGATTATGCTTTTTCTCAAGACTAGAGCATTCAAACTAGACAACCAGGTTGGGACGAAGTAAGCTCTGAGACTGATTCATGACCTCAGTAACAGATCCCCAGCGCCTTACCCGGCGGAACCAGTCCAAACACTCGAAGTGGGATTTATAGATACGACATACATAAATAAAAATCACTATGAAAATTATGCTTTAGCAAATAGGATAGGATAGCACTAAAGATTTTGACACTGTTACTGGTTATGAAAGTAAGGATAGTTCAGAGATTAGGGTGGAACAATCTAATGGGATTTATGATTTTTGGACCATCAAAGTTCTGGTCAATGGTATCGGGTCTATCAGGGAAGGACACCACATCAGCTAGGCCGGTCGCCGCAACTGCACAGGATCTGCCCTTCTTGTTTCTGGATATTTCAGATCAGCGGGATGGCGAGTTCAGCAGGCATGCATTTATGGTAGCAAGCCAGATAGTTTCAGGATGCTTCCCCACATCACAGTGCTCCACTGAGTTGTGAGGATTAGTTGAGGATTGAGGCCTAGCTGAAAATGGTTCAGCTACTGCTTGCCCTGATAGTTGGCATCAAGATCTAGAAGGATGTTGAAGGCTGGATCAAAATGCTTCGCTGGAATAAGAAGAGAGAGTGTCTATGTGTTGTCAGGTGTCCCTACTTATCCTGTCAAATGACATCACCAAATGGGTGGATGGGCCGGCTTAACTAAACTTGCCCCTGTGAACTGGGATTGGATCAGAGCCTCATCTCTGCCTTGCATCCAGGTGATTGGATCAAAGACAGATGATGTCAGGTTTATGGTTTGATTTTTACAATACTTAGAAACCTCCCCTAGCCACTAGTATCAAAATCGAATTTTGTCCTAAATACAAATTTATACATTTGCAACCTCTACAAAATCACATAAAAGGATTACATATTTTATGAGTATCTGTTCATCAAAATTCCACAGCTGTGAGACCTTGTTTCGCCTTTCTGCAGCATTTTGTCCATTTCCCCATGAAAAAAATTTCCAAAATGTCTCTGAATTTCCACAAATATGCACGTTTACCTTACCATAGGAATGTGTGTGCAAAGTTTAACAATTCTAGCATAAATACAGTTCCCATAAAACCACATATATTGCCATTCCTGTTCAGAATATGCTACACAGTTCCACCAAATTTTCAAATGTATGGCCAAAAATTAGATTAACAAATCTGCCCGTTTTATATTTTTCACCACTTCTGTTAGCAAGTTATAAATCTCTAAAAAATGTTCATTACATATTCTTTAGCAGCAAATGGTTAGCCTTTTGTCTGTCTCTGGAGGCAAGAAGCAGCCCCCACCTTTAGGATTTTCTTCTGCAAGCCTAGTTTATGACCTCTTCACGTGTCCATTTCCTGGCCTGGAGAATCTGCCATTGTGCAGTCCCTGGCAGCAGACACAAGTCTGGCATACCCCACAAATATCATGTGTCAGTGAGCATCTGCTGAGAGCAATGCCCTCCCCTTGGGTGGAAACCTGTTTTTCAACCCCTTGCAAGCCCAGCCAGCCTAGGTTAATTTTTAATTTATTGACCTGAAATCCAGCATAAAACAAACGTGTTGCATCAGATAACATATACAATTTACAATCTTGATTTAAACCTGTGCGATCAAAACAACTGAGATCTGTGTTCCTTTCAGCAACAGTCCTTTTATATTTGCTAATCCGGCAGACCTTTAGTTTAGACAACCTTAAAGTTTAATCAGGAGAGCCTATTTGACAGGGGCTGTCACTCACAGGTAGCCCAGTGTGGCTGCACAAAGGTTTTTTTTGACAGGAGTTATCATTCACAGGCAATCCAGTTTTGCTGAGAAGGTGTTTTGCTCTTAACATTTCAGGACCTTATAATTCACAGTGCTTCATTAGATTAAATGAATTTTAGCACCAAGCATGATTTTGAGTTTTGGAAATTGTTTTGTACAGGCATTTTGAAGTTTCTGCAGCAAAGTAAATGTCATTTACAGGCAAATTTTGGAGTTTCACTTGCAAAGCGCTGCTTCTCCCTCTGCACTATATGTTTACTTGTCATGGAGCCCACTGGCACTTTTTCTGCAGCATGTACAATGTCACACCACACATGAACCATGGGTGGCAGGTTGTGCAGCCATGTTTTTGTGTGTTGAAAAATGCAGTTTTGGAGGTTTTGGCGCGCACAAGGGTTTTGCCGCCATTTTACTGTTTCTCGCACCATAGATAGCAGAGTGAGGCCGCATAGTATATCAGAGTGGGTCAATACATCCCACAGTACTAATGGCAATATGACACTTGGAAGGGGGGCATTACCGGTTGGTTAATGCCCCTGGGGCTCAGTTAATGCCTTTGCTTCACTCAGGTTTCTAACTATGGTCCCTGGGGCATTTCCTGACTGGTACTGCCCCCCTCCTCGGGTAATATTGCCTAAATAAAGTGTATGATGCATTATCCCTCTTCATTAGATAAAGTCAAATGCGTTCCCTGATATCCTTTGGTCTTTAGGTATATGGGATGGATTTAATGTAAATCTCTACCTGATCATCAATTAAGCAAAGGCCCAGAGCAGGGGGTGCATTGCCACTTCAGGTAATGCCCCGGCGCCCATAGTTACAGGCCCGAGCAAAGCAAATCCTACAAGACCAAGCTATAGCTACTTTACAAATAAGTGGTTTAAATGTTTCCCATACAGTTAAAAAATGTTCACCAGTGTACTGGGAAAGAAGTACTGGACATTACTTTAGTGCTGGATATTACTTGACTTTCTCATCCCCTGGATCACCAAACTGGTCAACACCTCCTTCAAGAAGTGTACTGTTCCTGCGGTCCTGAAAAAGGCTTGGATTACCCGAATGTCAAAGAAGACCACTTTAGATCCAGCTGTGGCAGGGATCTATGAGCCCATAACTAATGTTCCATTTTTGTTAAAGATCATCGATAGAGTGGCCTACTTGCAATTGCAAAGTTTTATAGAGGTTAATGAGATACTGGCTCGCGACAGTAGAGCGCAACATGGCACCAAAACAATGCCGTTGGACCTTATGTCCAATATCTCCAACATTGTTCTGATGCTTCTCGACCTCTCTACGGCATTTGATTTGATTGATTTTGATTTTGATTTTGAATATTTCTAACGCGCACCAGGCAGAATGAAGTGCATTTGGGCGCAGATGTTTACTAAGATTTGTATCGATCAAAGTGATCAAGGTATTCACGGTGCAGCGGCTGGCATAGAGATCTCTTAGATTTACTTAAATATGAAGGTTTTTAATGCCTTTCCGAAGCTTTCCAGCGATGAGCATGAGCAGATGGTAAGTGGCAGATGGTTCCATAACTTTGGGCCAAAGACCGAAAATCTACCATCCCCCTTTGAGACCTGTTTAGTCCGGGGTATGAACATTAACATTTTATCTCCCGATCTGAGATCTCTGGATGGCTCAAGATGGTGGATCCTAGCACTCAGATATTTTGGTGCATGATCGTAATACCACTTGTGCATAAAACAAGCCATCTTGAGCTTTATCCAATCTTCCACCATCAGCCAATAAAGAGATCTGCGTGAGGCTGACACATGATCTCTTTTTCCCAAATGGGCTATCAGCCTAACTGCTGCATTCTGTGCCCTTTGAAGTCTCATCATCTGTTTAGTAGGGATCCTGTCAGTAGGCTATTGCAGTAGTCGAGATGGGAGATAGTTAACGCCCCTACGTCCACTGGACGATCTTCCGCTGCCACAAACGGGAGCACATCCTGAGCATGCGGAGTGAATAGTATACAGCCTTTACCTTGGCGCCTACCTTATAGATCACTACCTCCTCTGGGAGAGGATGGTCAGCATCACTAATTGCTCAGAGAAAGCAGCCTCACAGATCGCCTCCTTCTTGGGTCTAAGGTGATCCAGGTTGGCTATGGGTAAGGCGGAAGCTCTTCACTTTAGTCAATCATGTGGAGTGCCACAGGGCACCTGCCTGTTGCCTTCCATCTTTAATATCTATATTAAGCCATTCATGGATATGCTGGATGCCCTGGGTGTTGCCTATGCCAACTACGCAGACGACACCCAGGTGCTCATTGTGCTGACCGGCTGCTATAACGAGGATGCTAGGACCATTGACCACATCTATAACAAAATTCAATCCTGGATGCTCATAATGGCCTAGCATTGAATGAAAATAAAACCGAGTTTCTCGTAACTGCTTCTGGACCTCGGCTAAAGTCCATCGACACCAATTACTCTCAATGTTCCCTTGGGGGAGAGGTGATTCAGTGAGTTCTAAGGTCAAAACGCTGGGCCTTGTTTCTGACACCTTAAATGTCCATGAAACCCCATGTTTCTTAATCCGCTCTTGCTGTGCCTGTGTTACTAGGCTCTTCCATCAGATTGGATCCTTCCTTACATTAAAAAACAGATCCCTCCTGGCTACTGTTCTGGTAATTCTCAACTGGATTATTGTAATAACCTGCTTGCTGGTACTACTCAAGCTAACCTGACACGTCTGCAATCTTCTCAAAATGGTGCCGTAAGGGCTGTTTACGGATTGTCCAGAATGGACTACATATCTGACTTTCAGAGAGAACTCCATTGGTTGCCTTTAAAACAAAGAATTAAACACAAGATTCTTGCTTGGACCTTCAAATGTTTGAATTCTGCTGTCCCCAAATACCTTACGGATAGGATTTCCCTCTAACACTTATTTAGAGTACTTCGCCCCAACAACACAAATGTCCTATACCAACCCCGGTTTAAACTGAAGAAATTCAGGGGGGCATGTTTTGAAATTCAGGCCCCCCTGGAGTGGAATGGTATTCCTGTTCCTCTCAGATCATCTACCTCTCTGGTTAAATTTAAGGAGGAGGTGAAACCCTTATAGTTCAACTCTCCTTGCTGATCTCTGGCTTCTCCTCTCTCTGTCTTGGGAGGATAGCTCAGGGGCAATGTGCTCGCCTTGGAAGCAAGACGACATAGAGCAACACAGGTTTGATCACCGCCTATCATATCATATCATATCATATCATATCATATCCCTGCTGATTTCTCTGTGTTCATTTTGTTTTGTCTATTTGTGCGCTCTGAGGCCTACGGGCGTGTGGTGCTTCATATAGATTTAAAATAAATAAACAAAAAGGAGGTACTGACCATACGTTTGCCTCAAGCAATGTCATAATGCTGTCACACAGAGGAGAATTAGATTCCAGCACTGTTAGCTAAGATGCATTCAGTCTCTTAGTGGTCCATTAAAAGCATTGTACCCAGTCAAACAGCCACTATTTAGAAGGTAGTATATTACAATATTCAGTAGCCCCTATTCGAGACAATGAACTCAGCCAATAATCTAATAGTGATAACATGCCATGGACTGATGAATAATATCAATATTCGCTAATGTGCAAGTGAGTAATCCTCCATGCATCTGAAAGCTTGAGGGTGGACATGGTCTAGCCTATAGTCATACCTGCTGAAATCTCAGATTTAATAATTGAGCTCTTCCTAGAGTAGTTGGCTATCTCTGAAACTTGGTTACAAATTCATTCCGGTCCTACTCTTACTCTAGCTTTTCGCAGGATGCTCATTTGATGCTCATTTGAATGTGTTCATTGGTAGAGGAGCTAGAGAAGCAGTTATATATAAATCTCAATTTAAGCAGGCTGTTTGTCCCAAGATATTCATGGCAGGCTGTCAAATTCCAAACATTACATTTGTTACTAATATATTTCACTCCCTTCATGTTAATATTATCTATAGTCAGCAGTGCCCGTCGATACATTTCCCTGATGACATTTTCTGAAGGCCATCCACAAGGGACCAAAGTTCAAAATCAAATTCTTTTTTGGGAGACTTTTATTTGGGGTTTGAGGACCCAAATGACTCTGGAAAAAAAACTGTTGGGTCACTCTGCAGGCACTTGGTTTTTGTCAAGCAGTCCACAATTGCACTCATAACACAGGATGCATTCTAGACTGGATTTTATATAAAAAGTTTGAACTTACTAATGTTACCTATATGGATGTGTCCTGACCAGATCATAGGATGATCTTCTTTACTTTACCAAAAATAGATTAATGCATGAAATCAGATTCTACATCTTTCTTTTCTAGACATTTGTATTTATTGACCAAATAAAAGTGACCCCAGTATTTAACAGCCTCAGTCATGACTTTGATAAAATTGTGATGTCCATCATTGATGTCACAAACTTTGATTAGCAATTTAGTGGATTCTGTAGCTCCATTAATGCCCAAGTCAATAACAAAAACTTTTAAATAAAATGCACAGTACTCTTGTCTCCTCAGAAATATTAAAGTTCAAGACAGACACGTAGAGCAAATGTGGTGTAAACATCCTTCACCTTGTAACAAGATCATGCTTAAAACCTTATGAAAAGCATACAAGAGGCTGATATTGGAAGCTATAAAGCAATATATTTTTTACATTAAATCCATTTTGCTCAAAATGCTCCAAAAACTGTTTTAAATTCTAGCTAAGCTAGCCAACCCCTTTCCTATCTTTGCTTCAATTACGCCCTCAGAAGATTAGTTCAACACACTTCAAGACTTCTTTGTTTCTAAATTTGTGAACATTTTGAATTTTGCTTTGACTAATTTAGAATCTTCCTCTCTATTTTCATTTACTAGGATTGATGCTGAACAAGTGATCACAATTATTTGTAATATGAATCCCGAATATTGACCTGGTGATTTGTGCTCGTCCGTCACAGTAAAACAGCATATTGAGGTGTTTATTGTACTCTTTGTGAGTTGTTCTTTTGCGGAAAATCAAATTATGCAAGACCTCAAACATATTTGGATAACTAACCTCTTGAAAAACATAATTAGAGCAGTCCTTAAGAGTTATAGATCTACTGCTAATGTCCCTTTTTTATTTAAGATATTAGATAGGATCGCCACCAGTCAACTTAAAGCACTGAGACCACAATCATATTTTAGTAGATTTCCAGGTTTTAGGCCGAAACGTACCAGGTACCACTGCTTTGACTCAGCAGGATAATAAAAGAGGAGTTTCTCTAGATTCTTGATGATGGCCCGACAGATTGTTGATGCTTTTGGATCTGTCTGGTCCACACCATTACTTTCTCTCACTTGGATAAAGTGAGATCAGCACCTTTATTGATAATCGCACCACTAAAGTCTGCCTGGTGCTTTTTCCTCTAAGACTGCACAACTCAAATGCGCAGTCCCTCTGGGAGCATGCCTCTCCCCCACTGCATTTTTGACATATAGATTACCCCACTTCAGGGATTTCCTTTCAAAATTATGGGGATGAATCACAATTGGTCTCTACTCTTAAAGGCATTTCTACACAAACTCTGAATAAAATTGAGTTTATTTTCAACCTTATCAATTCCTGGATGAAAGACAACTGATTATGCTTAAACCATTCTAAAACTGAAATTCCTTAGGCTTCTTTGAAAGATTCCATCAGTAGCTATTCCATTTAGAAAATGTGATCTATTAGGTCATATCACAGAGCCCCAAGACAGTGTTAAATCACTTGGAGTAACACCTGAGAGGAAGGTGCGGATGCCGCGATAAGGTAAGTGTGGGGGTAAATAAAGAACAAAAAAACTGGAACGGAGGATGGGGGGAAGATGGAGGCAGGGAGAGCCGTCAGGTGGCTTGGCACATCGGCTTGTACCGGCGGTTCAAGCCCACGTTCATAGCTACCTGATTGGCTGACTCTGATTGGCTGGCTCTCCTGCCCGTGTGCTAATGATTGACATCCCTTGTTTCCATCAATCACGCGCCCTAGGGAGCTCTTTCTCAGTGCATGCAGGAAACCTTTGGAACTCCATTCCAGGGGAGGCACTGAAGACATTCCTGTTTCGTGGATCTTTCCTCCCCAAGCTGTATACGACACAGAATATGTCACATCTATTGCCATTATTCACAAATTAAATTCCTGGGACCCCCCCTGCCCCCATCTTTTGGCTCAGAACAAGATATCTACACTTGGCAACAGGTGACAGCATTATGGAAACCTCGTCTTGCTGAATCAACTGAATCTGTAGATTTGGGTACAGTTGACCTTTTGGCTTTAGAATGAAAGGGTTTTAAGAACGTGGAGGTCTCAAGTGCATCATGGCTTCAATATTCAAAAGATGATGCAGCCTCAGTAGCAGAAGTGAAGATGTAAGTGTGGGCTTCATGTTGTATTCTTAGCTTGGCAGGAAAGAGCATAGCACATGATAATTGTCACTCACGTAATAGGCGTGTTACTGATTCAAATTTGTACTCAAAGCTGGTACTTATGGGGAGATGTCGGGGTATACGAATACTCACTTGGAGGCATGCTACAACTCACCTCGCTCCCTGCCAAGTTTCAAAATTAGATCTATGTCTCTGTAGTTCAGTTATCTTGCCACATTAGGGTGAGGTGAGCATCCAGGTTTGGATTAAGGTTGGAGTGACTAAGGTGGTCTTTTCACTAGGAACTGAGAAGAAATGTTATGGTTATCTACTAAGTAACAGAGTAGTTCTTCGATGAAGGGTTCCATTGGTCCCATGGAGGTGTTTTCAGATAGGCCAATTAGAATGCTGTTATTTGGCCTATATATTGGTCCTCACAATTTTGCTTAACAGTGGATGGATCTTTGTTGTGGGCGCCAAATGCAGATTTCAATGTGTTTACATTGTCTTAGTCTCTCCAATTCTATGTTCATTTTCTGCAATACACACGTTTTCTTTAGGATGTATGTAATAATTTAGATACCGAAAACAGTGAAGCCGAAAATAAAAAATGTGACATTTTCTACAAGGCAATCATCACAAACATCACCCCTAACCACTATCCCCCCTCCCTCCACCTCCCTAACCCTAATACTTACCTCTGGTGCCCAATTTACCCATTGTCCTTCTCCGCAGTGCTCACCCTGCGACGTGAGTTCTGCCTCCCAATTGAGAGACAGAACTTCCACTGACGGGTCCTTTTCTTTTTTTAATTTAAACTTTCTTTTTCCCCCGCTTTCCTTTTTATGTAAGCATGGGATACCCCTGCAACCCCCAAAGTCCCATAATGGCGATCAAGGAGAGTGGGGGACACCTCTGCAACTCCCGCACCACTTGATCCACATCATGGGACTTTGGTTATATATTCAATGCCGAATTCGGCATTTTTGTCCATCAGTTTTTTTTTCTTTGCATTTTTCTACGGAACCCCTTTCTTTATACAGTTTTGATCAGAGAAAGTTGATTTTAGAAGCAAGGTCATTGAGCTTGGAATTGATAGCAGAGAATCCATCCTGTATACCTTTCTTTGTCACAGCCAACTCCGAGTTTGATGTTTGCTGAGAACGAGCGTCCGCTACACCACTATCTGTATTGACCTTGCGAAGCCTTAGCCATAGTATTGGTGAATGAATCCATAAGTCTTTGTTCTTTTATTAGCTCATCTGGTCATATTTGTAGTTAGATATTGATGAAATGAATAAACCCACTCTACTATACTTGTATTTCCGTTAGTGATATGGAGCAAAACTGTCCGAATGAGCTGATGAATGCTATCAGGGGAGAGGTGAAGTTTAAGATATGTGTGTTATTAATAAATGTGAGGCATCCCTAGTATTGAACCAAACAAATGCAAAAAACACAATTTTTTCATTTTAGGTGCCTTATTTGGCAAGGAGTTACCCTTTAACTCCATGCCAAATAAGGGACCTAGAATGAAAAAAATGTCTCTTTTGCATTTTTTGGTTAAATACTAGGAATGCCTCTGGGAAGCATAACAAAAAAAATCGAGACAGATATTCCGAAGCTGAGCCAATAAGATAGTGATAAATTAAGCTGATTAGTTCAATATTAGCTAACTGGAGATCAGTGGAGGTGCTTTGGTCGCTTCTTAATTTGCATTCTAACTGTAGTGCCACATTCTGCAGCTAATGTACTTGGTGTGTTTGCTACCCTGACTGCCCCAGACATTGCTGCAATACAACATACCCTTAATCAAGGTGCTAATGCACTGGTTCAACAGACACCAGTTTGTCCTAGTGGAACAATCCATTCCCCCCTCTCTGCCAGCGACAAGCCATGTTCTCGAGGGCTCTGTTCTCTTCTCAATGTGTATATTAATGTCTTGCAAGTCCTCCTCAAGGATCAGCGCTTTTCCATACATCAAAATTGTGATTATACTCTAATACTGATATATAGCTGTGAGTGCCATCACCTGATGACAATCAAAACCTTAAATCTTGCCTAAGCACAACCCAACTGTAGTTTACTTTCACCTCTCTAAACTAAACACGGTGAAAACAAACCTCATTCCTTTCAACGGCCACTCCTTTCATGCCCAGATTCAGTACTGGCTCAACAGCAATACCCTGGATGGTTGCTTACCACGCTCAAGCAGTACGCAAAATGTTTGTGTTCCACGCTGATGCAAACCTCTTATTTGACGAACATGTTAAAAGAAATCTCAATCGGCAATATTCCAATTGATCCTTCACCAAAGAATATCCACATCCTCCAAATTTCAGAACCACAGTGGAAACGTTGGCTCTGTCCCTGATTGACAATGGCACTTTCTGACTCACTACACTTCTTTTTTTATAACACATTTTATTTGTTGTATATAACAGGTGAGTAATGAACAATAACCACCACACAACGGTTTGAGAAGTCTTACCATCTGGGCAGCACACCCTGCAACACATACATTGATACAGACAACATTGTTAAATAAGGTGCTCTCCCTTCACCTGACCAAAACCATGTAGGTGAATTGCCGAATACATAACAATAATCCAGGATTACTCATCGCTTTCCCATTTGTCCCATATCTTCTCAAATTTGTAAAAGCACTCCCTCGATCTATATAGCCGTTCTTCCAATGCCATGCAATTATCCATGTATAGCACCCACTTAGACAGCCTGGTCACCTCTCGCGAGCCCCATAACATAGCGATATTCCTTTTTGCCACAATCAGAGCATTAGATATGAATAGTTTCTCATAGCAGGAGTATGCCGTCTCACCCCAAACAGAATAACCAATTCTGGATCAACCCGGACCTGCTGTGGGACTGCTACAGACAACCTTCATAGGATCTTATCCCAAAAGGCCTGGATTTTTGAGCACATCGATATTGTGTGATAAAACATACCCAGAGCTGTGCGATATTGCAAACAGAGTCTGCCACCCTATTACAACTATACAGCAGTTCCCTAGTATAATATGTTCTATATAGGCTCAGCAATTGGACAAGGCTAAGGCAGGCCGGAATAGCTACCTCTGTCGGGCCATCAGGCCTTTTGCCACTCTTCCGCTTTCAAGGTTCCCACATCCGATCATCACTTCCATTGGATGTTCACCAAGGGACACAATGTGAAACTACAGAGTATTTGGTACAGAGTCGAAATTGCCTTCTTAGTGAGGAGTTCTGCATGTGTGTTAGCGTCCACCGGAGTCTGTTCTGGGGAGTCGTATTTCCCACAGAACTGTGATAACATGCATGTCAGAATTGGACATTTGATAATTGTCTGACCTCCGACAGTTGTGAGTTTTGCTGCAGATCTTGAAATGACAGCAACCGGCCCTCAACGAGCACATCTTCCATCACTCTTATGTTTTTATGGTGCCATTGAGTCGCAAAGGACAATTTCCTCAGTTCTGGTATGTCGCTATTGTGTCAAAGTAGGGTCCTCGAGGTCACTACTCCCCCAATCCGGTCTTTTTTGTTGCTTTCATATAGCCCCTGACTACTGGTTGGGGAGAACTCCCAGGTATGCCATAGCGATGTTGGAAGTCCGCAGACTTGGAGAGCCCAGCTCCTTCCCCCAGTATACATGGAGGGCTCAGTCAATGGCAAGTACAAAGTGCAGTTCATTACAAATAAAAACAAACAGGGATCAGCACATTACCACAGAAAGATTTAGGCATTTCTCAACGTCTCCTGGCTTGCAGGCCAGTTTTACCCCAAAGTGGTGTCATCACTTCGTCATAACTTGGCCCCTTCTCGTGAAAACCTATTGTTGTAAGGGATTGGGCATTGAGACCTCTACTACCTATGTGGCTACCTATAGAAGTTATTCTACTGGTCCTCGGCATGCCAGGTGGCTGGTCTGTCCCATCCACAATTCACTGTCCACTTCATTGTTGTAGAGTAGTGGGCTTACCATTGGTTTGTGTCTGTTGACATCTACCCCTGGAATACTAAACTGTGATTGGTTAGAGCTGATCCCCACCAGGCTTGGGACTCTAATGAGTTCTCAGCTCATGGTGTACTTCTTCAAGGTGATGTGAACGATTATGTATCTGCATTGTAACTTGTGTACACCACTTTCTGCCTATGAGAATGTGCTATGTATGTTGCAACAAGTGTCGCAACCTGCGTCTGATTTTGCTTGGATCGGCTCCCCTTTCCCACCATGGAAGACTGTCCATTGTCTTGCTTAGCTGCATCAGATGTTCAGAGACCACAAATTTGAGCTATGCATTTCCTAATTATGAGGATTTATTCTATTTCGCTGCAGCTGTTTTCTTTGCTGTCTGGTGATTGGAATGTGTCTTCATGTCGCTGGCCTTACCTGTCGACCTGTCTAACGCATCTTGCTCTCTGTGCAGCCTGAATCAGCTCAGCTCAGCTCATCTCTTGCTCAGTGGGTCGATGCCTGCTGTAATTTTCCTAAACCTTATAATGCTGGCTCCACAGTGTCCATGTTTATACTACGCTCCCTAGAGTTTAGATATATGTGGTTCAATCCGGCTCCATATATACTCCTGTATGTTCACACGTCTATTGGCTTTAAGCATCAGCAAGCTTGCTCAAAATCTTTTGTGTCTTGCGGTTCTGTTTTGCTGCATTTGGCTAATGACAAAATAATAAAAGCAATTACAGTATGTATGTGTAGCTGTCCTCTAACTATAGAACTGTGCACTCATGTTCTTCATGTTTTCGAGTGTGTGTTTGTGTGATGCAGTGTGGGCTGCAAATGTGCTTAATGTCTAATGCTACTCCATCCTGGTGTCACTAGTGATGTCAGTAACGTGGCTTCTTGGTGCTCAGTCGAGGCTGTCCACATAGGTGTCCCTATTCATGATCATAGGCTCTTCTCCCACACTTGGATATATCTGTATTGTGCTTGTTCTGTATGGCTGGCTGAGAGGGTACCTCTCCGTGTATTTGTCAATCATTGGTGCACTTGGGATTTGTCCGTAATAGGATGGGTGGCTGTGGGCATTTCTGGCCTTTCATGTTGTCATGAACTTGATGGGGCAGAGGGGTGGTCTCGGGACCCCATCTCCCTCTTCATACTTGTTAGGATATCAAGGGTAACAACAGTTAGGTAATAAGACTGCATTATCCTTCCATGTAATATATGTAGTGGGTTTCTATCTCCAACTCGAGCCCACTCACGGCACTTCTTGATTCAATCTTGCACGACTGAAGGTGTTCTTTCATACATGACACAACATAATGGTTCATCGGCCTCAGAAAATATGACCACATCACTGAAATCCTCAAAAATCTACTCTGGCTATTCCTAGCTCGACTGAATATCAGACATGTTTGCATCATTTAAAAAGGCATGAAGTCCAAGAAAAGGAATGCATCACTGAGAATCAGTCCTCTTTGTATTCCAGCATAGACTGTACTCTTGCTTTTCTAGAAATCCAAAAAGCGCTTAAAGAGAAGAAATAGAAAAACATTGTTCTCGTCTATGATCAAAAACTCTGGAGCAAGTTTCCTTTTCATCCTGAACCCTCCACCACCTTAAAAACCTCATGAGCAGATACGAAAAACTACCTCTTTAGACAGGTCCTTCCAACTAATCCATTATCTCCCCCCTCCTCTAATTCTTCCCATTCTTCACCCCTCCCTCTACTGATCTGCAATGTCTGATGTGTAATTCTCTGTTGGTGTGCTAATATTGACCACTAGTATAATTTGTCTCCTGTTAGTATGAGAAGTGCTCCATTTTCACTATGCTGCAGTTCTCCAAAATACATATGCCCAAAAAAATAATCATCAAAATAAACATGGATGAAGGTCACAACAGAATGCCTCAATCTCAGGAAGCTAAGAAGCACACGCATGTTACATAGATGTCCACTGCGATTCCTTACCAGAGGAGCGATCAGGTGTAGATCCTTCTCTAGATCATCATCTTGCAACAGAAGGAAGTCAGGTTTTGAGAGACCATTTCCGTTTTCCCCATTATCAATCCATTTCTCTATTGATTGCGGTTTCTTCCCTATTACGCGCACCATCTGGATCTGAAAGGGTGTGTGAATGTGAACATTCACACTGCCAGCGGATTGTCCGCTGATTTACAAACATACAAAGTTTTCTCTTAATTTCAAAGGTTTTTATTAAAGAAATGAAACCATAACGTCCCTTTAACATAATTTTTTACTGAATATTTATATATATATATATTCAGTCAAAAAACTATGTTAAAGGGACGTTATGGTTAAGTTGCGCTACTAAAAAACTATGAAATTCAGTGAAAAAAACTTTGTTAAAGGGATGCTATGGTTCCAAGTAAAACCGAAAACCCCCTGAAATTCGCCAGTTATGCTAAGCAACCATAACTCACGCCACCACTGTGAACTGCTAAGATTAACACCCAAGACATCAAAGACACAAATTACATTGATGACATCACTGATGACATCACATATCTAGGCCAGTAACAGTCAGGAACTAGACATTCTAAAAATAACAACATTTGTAGACTTATACTTCAAATATGTTCTTTCAGTAATTCACTTGGGGTCCACTCACAGCATATGAACCATATACATAGGGGAAAACACAGACTTGGAAGACAGCAATGCTTTCTGTGTATGAAGCTGATCAGCAAGGTTATCAACACTTTCTTATAGTTCTGCTGTTTTTTTATTACTGTAATTTCCCTCAATATGCTCATATTTATACATTATACTCACACTACCTTCCTTAGGGTCCAGTCACATCATGTGATAGTTATACATAGAGATGTAGTAGCTTTGAAGCAGAGCAATCATGTCTGTGCATGAAGATGATCAGTTAGGTTATGAAGATTGTTTGGTAATACTGCTGTTTTTTTGTTTACTTCATTTTCCCTGTATATGCTCATATTTGTATGTGTTGTTGTCTGTTTGTATTCTGCTTGCAATAATGCAATTTTGTAGTAAGTGGGTTTTATTAGCTACTTGTTAAATATTTCACAGTACGCAAAAGTCTAATAAGAAAGCATTTAGCATTTTACTATTCAACGTGGTAAGGTCATTAATATTGCACCTCCATCAATTGGGCTGCACACAATGCCTATGTTTCAACATGAGTAGCTTAGTATACTGGATAGAACTTCATAATAGAATGCCATTTGTATAAGTGCATTGCTTAATGCATTCCATACCTCATGATTTGTATTCCAATGATCCTTGACACTTTTTTATCAACATTACAATAAGAATCCCTTGTACAGACTTTTCATGAAAAGTAAATGCACATGTGATGTCATCCGTGATGTCATCAATGACATTTGTGATGTCATCTTTGATGTCCTGGGTGTTAGTCTTTACAGTGCACGGTGGTGGCGCGAGTTATGGTTACTTAACTTACCACAACTCCTGAATTTCAGGGTTTTTTTGGTTTTATTTGGAACCATAACGTCCCTTTAACAAAGTTTTTTTCACTGAATTTTATAGCTTTTTAGTAGCACAACTTAACCATAACGTCCCTTTAACAAAGTATTTTTACTGATTTTCATAGGTGTTTAGTAGCGCAACTTAACCATAACTTTCCTGTTACAATGTTTTTTCCCTGAAAGTAGATATATAGATAATGTACATTTCATAAATGTTTACTAGGATGCCCTTAGTTTAAATACATATAACATAGAACATACTGAACCCCCTACCTGCGCTAGTGGGCCTGATATCCGCGGACCATGCGCCTGTTCGCGGATGGAGTCAGACCACATCAACACTATCCAAAAACTCAGGGGGTATCTTACATTGTTATATCATCCAAAAAAAAACACTAAACATGTTAAAAATTACATTCAATAATGAATAAGAAGTGAAACTGTGTATGTAATATATAGTGGACTATACCAAAACACAATAAATATGCGTCCAACAGAATTACCTCACAGAAATACAGAAATTGCAGAGCAAAAATCAACAGAACACCTACGCAGCAGTAACAGCACAACTTTTTTTTTACACAGAAATGTCCCGTACTTTGGAATGGCTGGAAGAAAATGTTCCTGGGATGAAATGACTGAAGACAGTGATACTAATGGTAGACACTACACTTCTCTATATAAGCCAATTAATAACCATTACTTTATGTCTACTTAACAATTTTTTTTAACAGACCATGCGGACAATAAATACAATATACCAAGAGAGACGTTAGAAAATCCTCTGCAGCGAATGGATCTAAAAATGGATCTGTTAATGAAAAATGTCATTCTTATAAAAAACTTTGTAAACTTTGTGGAGGACCATATAAAAGACAAAATTAAATATCACTGTCCCACATGTAACTGTTCCCCCTCTCCATGTCCCAGCCAACTATCCCCAAAACCTCCCCAGCAAGAAAAATGTTACAATGAGACTTCACTCCCTTACTCCCCTACCATCCATCATGTCCAAACCTCTAATCCCCCTATATTTGTTTCAGTTTCTGGTTCCCCCTCTCCTTCATAATTTTTATGCTTTTATACAATAATAAAATATTAAGTGTGTTGTTAGTATATTCCTCTGTGTCTTATTTTTTTTAAAAAGGCAGTTAGGGTGTCTGCGGACCTAAGGACACTGTACCTGTTTGCATTGTTGCCAATCAAAATGGAGGTGTCCTTAGGACAAACAAGATGTCCGCCTGTCCGCAATTAACCAAAATGTGGGTGTCCTAAAGATACTATACCTGTTCGCACTGTTCATAATCAAGATGGAAGTGTCCTTAGGACACACAAGATGTCCGCCTGTCTGTAATTAACCAAAATGAGGGTGTCCGCAGAACACTAAAGACGTCCGCATGTTCGTAGATTTGCAAAATAAAGTGTCCTAAGAACATTCCCCCTGTTCGCATTGTCCTTAACCAGAGTTAATATGTCCATAGAACACATAGCCCGTATGCCTGTCCACAAAGTTGTGACGCACATTTGTTTTGTTCGGGAACCTGAACACTGTCCGTAGAACACCCGTGCGCATGCCTAGCAAACCCTTGAGAACATCATGCCTGTCCGCAACTGTCTGCCACACGAATGTCACCCTTTTAATTACTTCGGGGACTGCAACACTGTTTGTAGAACACCCGCACGCATGTGTAGACCCGACCCCACGCATTTGGTGTCCTATGGACAGCTGTCCCATTCGCCAACGTGTCCTTGATGTCATCATGTGACTGCACCCGCGCTAAGCGTAACAAACACTGTCTGGGTCCCGCGGACACCTAAAAAGTGTTTTATTCAGCAATCCAAGGTATTTTCCTGGGGAAGTGTAGCCTTGCACATGTCCCAAGGATGCAGATCGACATGTCCCTGGCGATCTGCATACTTTTTGGAATGTTTTGAGCCCTCTTTTGGTGTTCGGAATGTTCGAGTACAGCGCCGGTGTCCTCGGACACATTGAAAAAATCTGAGCGTGGGGAATTAAAATTTAAATAGTGTGCCCCATTTCCCCTTTGAGGTTGGCTCTGAAAAGAGCTTTTTTTTGGTTTTTTTTGCAGATGCTTCATAAACACCTTTTATTTAGTATTTTTTTCTTTTTTTTCTCATTTTGCTACAAAAATCTTCACATTAGTATCTCCAAAGCAACCCTTATGTTCCAAAACAGCATGGCATTTCCCACAAAAGATAAAGACATGCCATCTTCTTTAAAGTAAACAACATTACCATAGTCAATGCTGTCATTGTTGCAAAAGAACATTCCAGCTCTAAGCATAAAAGCAAACATGCCTCGGTTGATTAAACACCTACCAATATTTTGCTGAGGACAAAAAAACAGAACTATTGTCCCATATTACCCTAGGTACCAAACCAGAAAAAATTACCTTGGCATTTGGAAGTAGTTTCATTACTGCCTGAACCAAGTTTTCTAGATCTTTTAACAAAGTAAGGGCACTGACATAACGCAAATGCAAAGCATCACACTGCAGGACAACCACATGTGGACTGTTAACCCTAGCCATATCTTGACAAACTTCTACCATTGCCTGCAAATTCAAACCAGGCACAGTGCTCCACACCACCTCCACTCCTTTTACGTCAAAATTCTTTCCCACATTTCGACATTTTGCATACTGCTCCAAATCATTCACAAACATATCTCCAAGCAACACCACCCTGACTTTCTCCACCTCTGCCATCTTAACTACACACAGCCTCTCTCAATAGGAAGCAGAACCTCAACACCTGATTGGCTAATTCTCAAAATACACTCCCATTTCATGCTCGGAAGACCCGGATGCGGCATGTCCTCAGAGCGCGTAAGTTACACTGGGGCAGCCCTTCTACCCTTTCCACTTCACTCTCTGCATCATTCCCTCATTGGCTACTGTTAAGCAGCCAAACAACCATCCATCAATCACATGCAAGACCTCTACAGCTAACTCGATCATCACAATTCAGCACTTTAGATGTGCTGTTGATTACTCTGAGTACAATTGAGCTGTGACTGCAAAGCACCTAGAGCAACTATTAGTAAACCCTCCAACATTTCTACTTGCAGATTCATGCACATCCACATGCATAAACATAAAGTGCAGGTATGAATATTTCTTGTACAGTACATCATACATGCCAACATTCCGACCCACCTGGGAGGCACATTTCCTCCGAAAAATCGGGAGACAACATTTGTGTCATAAGAATGCATTGGGCAAAGATGTATTTTCTGTGGGAGAACGTGAAAAATAACAATATTGAATGAGTCTCCTGATGAAAGCGGGAGGATTGGCATGTATGGTACATGTGCATCTCTTGTATAAATGCATTTAAACAGAGTGACTGCCACTTACCCTGTGTAACCTTTAAAACCAGTTTACTGTCATTTCTCCCATCTGCTATGATCAAGTGTCACTTGCAAAGTTGTCTGCTCTCCAAATTTTTATTTACCCATATTATTAACTGCAATGTGCAAACTGTTATTTTCTTCATTCATTCTATCATTTCGGTAACCACTGCCACTTATTTAACCACATTTCAACCATGATAGCATTTAATGTATTATAGTGCATAAGATGTACATACAATTTTCTTTATATACATTCTGCATACTTCACATACATTCTATCATTTCAACTTCCTTTACAATTGACTATATTAGTAATCAGGCACAACACACAGAGATATCTAACAAAGTGCCATTTCATGTTCAAAAATGGGAGAAATAACAGTATAATTATGGAAAAAGGCTTTCTAGTGTGTTATAAAATTACACACAGCCAGGATGAGTACAGATATCTTTATTTATGCACACAGATAGCCAATATCATTTGAAAGGCTCCCAGCTGAAACAAAACCACTCCCTATACAACTCTTCGTCCAATCTACACAGCTCTCTCATTTCAGCTGGTTGCCCGTTCTGTTCTAGATTTCACAGCAGTATTCAACCATGCACAGGTGCAGTCATATCTACCAGATCATCTACAACTATGTAAAGTGTTGTAAAGCAAGACATACAGCATCTCCCCCCTTCCCTTATGTCTGCAACATGAGCACTAGGTCCTTCCTTGCAACTCTTACTTTATTTCAGACTCTCCCATCTCCAAGCACCACAGAATCACCCAGTACTTTAGTAATCACCTACTGAGTTATAAGCTGCTGACCCCATCAAATCCTTCTGATTTATTTCCCACACCTTCACAAATACATACATTGCATACTTTTCCAAACAGTTCTTGCCATTTCCCCTGTAAAAATAGCAAACAAAGCATACGATTATTTCTTCTATCTCATAACATCCAATAACACCGCCTTACAAAGCCAAGTTTGCTCTGTGCGCTTACTATTGTACTCATTTCTAAAGCACATTCAACTAACAGATTCTAAATAAAATATACAGAATGCACATAGGCAAAGAAAAGTGCATGTACATGCTATGCACAGTTATCAGAAAGCACTACTGCAAAAAAACATGTCTACATTAACAACAGTGCTATTAACACACATATTTACTAACTTCTTTCTTTCACAATTGCAGTGAAGACCACTCTCCTGAAAAACATCAGCGTCTGAAGTACAAATGTGAACTCAGAAGAAACCTACTCTTTCCATCCAAAAAAGTAAGTGCAATACTGGCATAATGTTCTAACTGGTACTCAAACACTGTAGAATTCTAGTATTCTAGAACAAACAATTGTATTAACCCTGCAACATTAAATTCACTATTAGTGCTTCCCCTCACCAGCTCCATACTTCCTATTGCAATCTGAACACCAGTATAGTAGCCTTTCCAACCTGATGTAGGAGCCCATAGCACAATCACACACCTCTACATACATCCTTACCATCATACTCATGCACAAAGCACACATACACTGCACAAAATCCCAACTCACACTTTCTTTTTTTCTCCAACAGACCCCAAAGAATGCCTACCAAAAAGCAACTCTGTAGAAAACAACGCAAAAGTAACGGAAATCAAACGAAAACTCTCCAAAATAAACATCCACCTCTAGCAGAATGTTTACAAAAAGTTCAAACAAAACAGCTAATACAGTCATTAAGCGAAACAAAACAAGCTTCCAGTATAGAAAGTTTGCCTCCTCTTTCAGAATGTAAAATGAAACAGAAAGTGATTAACAAGACGGCAGCTACCACTAGTGCTAACACTGCACCTATGAATCTTGATGTAGTGGCAAGTAAGCATACCAAAAGAAATCTTTTACAAAAAATGTACTGCCAGGGTCCTTCAGAACTAATAAAAACAGGAGAGAAATCAGGCACAACCCTTAAAGCCTATCATAGAAAATTAATCCTAGAAGCTTATAGACAGTGCAATCCTTCTCAAAAGGAAATTATTTATTTTAGTTTTAAACAGAATGAAACCACTAACAAAACTAAGTACTAAACTTAAAAAAAAGACTCAATAAACGGAATATCAACAAAGCTAACTTCATAAACATCTGTGGAGGTGAATGGAGTCACACCACAAGCACAGAGCCATATTTCAATGAAGAAGCATACAAACAAAAGCAAACAAACCCAATTGCCATACATAGCAGTGGACTAGGCTATGAAAAAGTTAATAATACCATTATGGAACTTGAAAAGCTCCTCACTAAAATATCCCCAGAAAACTCATTATCACCTGTCCATGCCACTAAAGCAATACGTCGAGACTATAAATGGCAGTGCACATCAATGTGTAACATTGCCAAAAAATCTTTCAAATCTTTACGCCAGTTCCTCAATCAGTATGTGAAAGGCAAAGACAAATTAAAAATTAAACTACTACAAAATATGGACCCCCGTCCAGTGCACAAATACACAGGACTACAAGGACATTCATTAACTTGCATTTGTGGACCTATTTGCAAAAGCACCTTCCACCATATCAAAATGATATCAACACATCATTCAACTATAAGAAATCTGGTCCATAAACGGTACTATTCCAAAAGTCCTGCTTTAGCACTAGCCAATTTAAATAACAATTTTCTACATGGCACAGTCAAACAACTACTCGAAGAAATAGAGCATATCCAGAGAAAATATTTTGGAATTGAAAGCCACTTACAAAATGCAACAGATTTACAACAGAGCAACAACTGTAGATGGCAACCTTCTTTTACACACATACAAAAAAGAAATATTAAAGTTTAAAAGTACATTTGTTGAAGTACCAAGCCACGTGTGTGTGTGTTGCAGCAGGGCTTTTTATAAAAATAGCACAAAAACTATAGACATAATGTACAAACTAGAAGACAATGAAGATTCCAAATGGTTCCAATTAGCTCTCTATCTTATAGCAGAAAACAAATACGAGATTACTGATCCCTTAATACTTTGCAGTTACTGCACTGCAAAACTTGACAACAACCGAACACCTTCACGTGCTATCACAAATAACTTGGAATTATTCCCTTTACCAAAACCCCTGCAACAACTCAACTTATATGAGAGCATCATAATTTAAACAGTGCACCCATTTCAAGCAATAATACGCCTTCAACCATAAACAGCAAAACTACCTCCCTCTGAATTAGTGAAAGGCATTCGTGGCAAAGGAGTTTATTTGCCATTAGATCTCAAAGAAAATGTGCACACTCTGGGAGTGCAACCTCCAATAGATCAATCTTTAATTATCTTAGAAAATGGCGTACCTACAAAAGAAAAGACAAAAAAAATTGGCAACAACTCATGGATTTACATAAAGTTAGACAAGCCCTGCAATATCTAAAAGACAACAATGAGTACTACAGAGAAATTAATATTGAAGAAAACCTGAGGGAAACCACTGAAATAATTCAAGAGTCATCAGAAACTGGTCAATTTCAACTTCTAGATCCTGCCACAGAATCCAATATTTTAGACCATTATACAATTCACTCATTACACTCTAAAGACACCACAGATGATGCACTGGAAACGTACCAAATGCGACAAGCCAAAGGATCTCCAATCAGCATATGGAAATAAAGTATAGAAGCAGGTGCCTTTACTCTACTCTTTCCTACTGGAAAAGGAGGAAGGTACGATGATAGACCCACACAAATAACAGCATCAGAATACCGCTCTTTACGAATGTACTCTGAAGACCTCAGATTCAGACGAAACGTGGAAAACATATTCCACCTTCTCTTTGAAAGTGAACTAGCAACTCTATGCTACGAAGTAGCACACACATTGAAATCAGGTACCCATTTTCAAAATATGTCAGCTACAGAATTACTACAAAAAGTGCAAGAAAAAGATGAGATTTTATAGTCAAGCATAACAAATCTTTTAGCAAACATGCATGGTACAAAAGAATACTGGTTCTGATGTCATGGAGAGGTACGCTGTATGATAAGAAACCTTGGCCCACCCACTTGGTTTGTGACATTAAGATGTGCAGAATATGCATGGGAAGATTTACACAATTTCCTACGCATAGCAAACAAAAACAAAAAAAACATGGATATAAAAATACCAGGAGAACTCTGCTCTCTAGATCCTGTGAATGTATCAAGATATTGCCATCATCGCTTCATTGCTATGCTACACTTCATTTGTAATAAAACTGTTCCTCCCCTCAGAGAAGTGCAACACTTCTTTTGGAGATAAGAATACCAAGCCAGAGGAGCACCACACATCCACATGATTTTGTGGATTAAAGATGATCCTAAATTTGGTCAGGATAGTGATGCCACTGTTTTGCAGTTCATCCAAAAAATATTTCACTTGTGAAATCCCTTCACAAACAACACACAGTGACATTCATGCACACATTTTACAATTTCAAAGACACAAATGTGGAAAATATTGTTGTTGCAAATATAAAAACCGAGGGAAATACTACACCAAATGCTGCTTTGGTTTCCCTAGACCAGTTTCAACAGCAGGTCAAGTAAACAACTTCATGTCTTCAGTTAGACATAGTGTCAAAGGTAAATCACCTAAAAACACACATTACATAAAAAGAACAGAAGAATCAAAATACATGAATGATTACAATGCAATCATTTCTCTCCTATGGAATGCAAACATAGATGTGCAGTACATTGCAGACAATTCCACTTCAGTTGCATGATATGTCACAGCCTACTTAACCAAAGCAGAGAAAACAGAGCTTCAGGACCTCTGGGATGACATATAATCTGATAAAACACTATCACAGAAAATGTACAGCTTAGGCAAAAATGCTCTGTCATAGAGAATGTGGCTGCTATGAAGCTTCAGACCGTTTAACCAGTACTGCCTTGTATGGAAAATCTGACAATATAGTATGGCTAAGTCTTGCTCCTGCTAAATCTTGAAAAAGAATTCTCAAATCATATGAGAACATAGAAACAATAGCCAAAAATGATCCCAACAGCCAAGACATTTTGAAAAACAATGTACTAGACCCATACTACCCAAACAGGAGTACCACTTTGGAAACCACGCCTCTCTACCACATAGCCCAATATTAAACCAGATTAAAAGAAAGGTAGATACAGAGTAGCAAATTGTGAAGGCAGCTTAGTGAAACTTACCAAACGCAGCTTAATTAATCATATCAAATTGTCATTAAAAACTCCACAACCTAAAAAACTGTATTACATGTCCCTGCTACAAGTTTTTAAACCATGGAGAAAAGAAGAGTTACTGGATACCTATGACTCCTATGAAGACACTTTCAAAACAAATGAAAGCACTATAAGAAATGTAAACTTAACACAGTACAAAACAATGTTGCACGATGAATAGCAACAGGAAGAAGATCTCCACGCCCAACTAGATGTGGACACTCCTGACAGTAGTCAACCTTCTGTAACAGGAAGCCAATAACCAATTGGTCAGCTACTAATAGCAAATGAGGCAGAATTAGCCATGACAGAAGTAGAAAACACCATGTGTCAGTATGAGCAATCTACAGAAGACTTTGCTGTACTGAAATCACAACTAAACACTGAGTAACGTAGCATTTTCCAAGAAATAAAACAAATTGAACATGGTGTGCAACATAAAAATAAAAACTGTACCTGCCAAGATTACAAACCTATACTTCTATACGTGAGTGGTCAAGCTGGTTCAGGCAAAACATTCTTAATAAACATAAGATTTAGCTGCCTACAACATAGGCAGTGTGACTTTACACCAATTACTACTCCTTCCAGTAGAACACCAAAACCAATTGATACTATTACAAGCTTTCTATAGAAGCTGCAATGGAACTACACAAAAGTTTTTCAACAAATGAAAATGCTGTTAATAGATGAGGTGGGCAGGGTCTCCAACCTAATGTTTAATTCACCTCAGACTACAAGAGGCCCTCAAAACAGACAACGAAGAGCTCTTTGGAGAAAAACACATTATTGTTTTCGGGGAGCTTCTTCAATTAACACCAGTGAAAGCTGAACCTATTTTTAAAACCTTAGGGCACAAACTGTGCCGTAAAACCTTTGGCAGCACAGAAAATGTCAACCTTTGACAACATTTCCAATACAGAAAATTCACTGAAAATATGCGGCAGTCTGCAGACCTGACATACGCCAACATTTTAAAAAGTATTAGAGTTTGTGTACTACCTCAAGAAGCACAAACTATATTAAAAATCAGGCACATCCATGCACTCTATGGCCATAACTCATGTGCTACTGATGTCGTGCAACAATTAGCACACACAAATGTCAATTGTATGTCCTTGATGCCAACTCTTGAAAGCTGTTCAAAATGTAATGAAATGTTACAAAATGAAATGCAACCAATAGTTCAAATTGCCTCCACAGACAAACTGGACGTACATGGTATGACCCTACCCATTTGTCAACAAGCCACAACAAGGCTAAACACCTTGGAAAACTCTATCTCTAACACAGCTGGTTTGGAGAAAATATTAAAATTATATTTAAACTGTAGAGTAATGCTTAGACGTAACCTTGACGCGGGCCAAGGACTAGTTAATGGAGCACTTGGTACAGTTGTTGGCTTTCAAACATACCCACGTGACAACAATATTCAATTTGTCAATATTCTCTTTTACAAACTATCTGGAGTTAAAAGGATAGGATGCTCAACTGCCCGCTTCCTTTTTTTCAAAGACATGTATGTAGGCAGAGAACAATGTTCTCTAACTCTAGCATACGCACTCACCATTCACAAATCACAAGGTCTTACCCTAGATAAAGCATTGATAGATATTGGTAGTACAGTCTTTAAAGAAGGCATGAGCTATGTAGCACTATCACACTTACATACACTTGACAGACTATTTCTAATCAGCTTTGATGCAAGTAAAGTAAAGGCTGATATTTCTTGCATTCTAGAATACAATAGACTGTGTTCACTCTACACCCCCCATCTAACAACCTATCATGTTCTGCAAAAGAAAAATGTTGTAAAAGAAAAATACTTTAGACTCAATCTATGCAGGATCTCACAGCAATTACTCCAAAGAAAGTAAAAGAAGGTAACACTTCATCAAGGACCACAACCAAAGAAGAATCTATTGCTCAAAGTAACTGAACTACCTCTACAAAGAAGCAACACAAACTCCCAACAAATGACTTGGACACAGAACTGTCAGGTCCATTCAAATGTTCAAATACAACTGGTGTAAATTGCTATGCAAATGTAGCAATAAATATTCTATTCCAATTGCCACCAATTATTGACAACATTTACTTACACGGTACAGACCAATTGTCTTTGCAAATGTTAGTCCTTCATAGAAATGCAACCAACAATCCTGACAACACTTACAGTGTTCATGGAATAATACAGGAATTGAACTACTGTGCTGGAATTGTCAAATTCACTATAAACGTACAAGAAGATGCACAAGAATGTCTAATTTACTTGCTAGAAAACAGAAACATACCTATAAATGAAATCTTCCAGATTTCATACATGTGGAAACATACCTGCACTCTTTGCAGGCATGTAGTACAAGAAGAAGTTTCTAATCAACGCTTCGTGTATGTATCCATACCTAAATGTGAATCCATTCCATTTCAGCAACTTGTACAAAATTCAAACCATGGCAGATTATGTCCTACCTGCAATTCCGATAATCGTTCCACCTTACAAATACAGACACATTGTAAATTCATAATAGTAATGCGTTTACGTTATAATGCAGATGGTACCAAAAACAACTGCAAGCTGACTGGATTCACATATGGTCAAGTATCACTTGGTAAGAAAGCCTTCACAACAATAGGTATAATCTACCACGCAGGAGCCACAACCAATGCAGGTCACTACACTGTATTTATAAAAAAGAATTGTGGATGGTTTGAATTTAATGATAGTACCATTACTCGAAAGCAGATATTATCAGCAAATCTTGTAAACGCTTACTTAATATTCTTAAAACCAAAATGTAATAACTAATCTGTGTAGGAACATAAAAAAAACTAGAACTTCAAAACTATGACCAGTTAGAATACGCCAACAGGTATCTAACTGCCCTAACAATCTGCAACAAAGAAACAGATAAATGAATACCACTAAAATTAAACAAGAAATAAACAGTTAGAATACACCAACAGGTATCTAACTTTCCCAAAAATGTGCAACAAGCCAACAGATAGATGAATTAGATGAATACCACCAAAATGGAAAAAGAAATAAACAAATAGAACACACCAACTGCTATCTAATTGCAACAATACTACCACCACCTCCAACTGAAAAACCATGCACCTATTCAATTCCACCTATTGAAATCAATGAAAGAAATATATTGTACCACAAAGTAGAAAGGCTTTTTTTTTAATCCAGCATGGATTGTTTTCCCACAGACCCAATGATTTAATCAACAAGCACAGGAACTGAGCAAATTGCACAGTACACTGGTTTTAACTATAGTACTTCTAAAGTACTAACTATGAGGGTCAACCAAATACAGAAATGTCTATTATGCAATGCAATACTCATTATAAACTACCTACGCTAACATGTGATTTTTTCTTTTATCACAGTGATTGAAAAAGAATGTGTGCTCCAACTACTCATGTCATGAAAAAACTGCATACAACCCCAAAAAGTCAAACAGTAAGTATATAGTGATTGGACTCACAAACAACACAGCATAACACACCCATTCAAGCAAATACCAGACCATAAACCACAATCCAAAATGTTTACTTCCATGGGTATCTTATGCTGCAGCGCTTGTGGCCAAACATTACAATCTTGACTGCATGGCCTGGCCAAAACCCTTCATACAGCCTCAACAAAGGAAACAGTAAACACTGCAAAATAAGACAGCCATGCAAATGAACATCTCACCAATAATGCCAGGGGTCAGGGATTGAGTAGAAGGAGGTTAATGGTGCGTACATGAGGTTGGAAACTACATTTCCCAGTAGGCATTGGGACAATGTGTAGTTTCATGTGCGCGCCACTCGCCAGCTGCCAGTAATCAGGAAGATGTGTATAAACGGCCATCCGCCCATGCTCTGGTGCTGATGATTAATGTTGAAGAGCACGGGCGGTGGCGGTGATGCTGGCAGCAGACTGAAGACGAGTTCGGACAGGCAAAACAGAACACTGGAGGAGACGTTGGAAGTGAACGTCGGGTTGAGGCGGTGAGGAAACTGATGAAGCCTTTCCTGCTCATGTCTTTTGGATCCGGGGCAGCCGCAGGAGGCTCCCGGACAGCCAGTTAAGTGTTCACTGAGTTTGTTTGATGTGGGAAGTGATTCTGCTAATGCTCAGGTCGCAGCAGTGATTAAGGCGACTATTCTATTTCATTTTGCGGCTGCACATCATTTGGGTCCGGACGTCCTCAGGAGGCGTCCGAACATGCAGTTAAGTGCATTCTAGGTTTTCATTTGGATTAGAATATTGTTTCAGCACCCAATTGAATGTTTGCCTGCAGACTGTTCCAAGACAGGCACCTATGGGGTCAGACCAGCAAATGACTGAGTTTAGCATGAGGGGCAATGCTAAATAGCTTTTGAAGGGCTTGGGACACACATACTCCCCTCATGTGGATGTTTCCAGACTGTGCAATGTTATGTTTCATGTTCTGTTTCTTTGCATTGCCCTATTAGGGCCATGTGTCTCCGTCCTCATCATGTCCTGCCAATTTTATGTGCATGCCATATGTTTATGCAATGTTATATGTTACGTGTAACCAGAACTGGTTATTGAGGGTGTGCTTTAATTTTCAGTAACTATTACTAAGTTCCATGTGTTATGTAATGTGTTTGTGAGTTCATGGGAGCTACGTCATGTTCTACAAGTTAAAGTGTTATGCCAAGATCTAGGGGGGTACGGTAGTATGTCTGAGGTATTAAGTCAGGAATTGCTGGGATAGGCCTAAGCTGTATTTTAGGTTTTATCCTCCATGTATGCATTTGGTTTTTCCCTTCTTTCCCTTTGTCATTCCATCCCCTTTCCCTAACTCTTCCCCCCATTGGCTGCCACGTGGCTTCCTGTCTTGTATACATCAGGTGCCCATGCCAGGGTCGATCTATTTGGCTTCTGTGGTTCGAGAGAGGGGATTGATCTCCTCCTCCTTAAGCATTATTGACAGAATCATCAGCCCCCGATTTCGGGATTACTGAACCACCCAGGCCAAATGGAGAACCCTTCCTTGTTAGCAGAGGTGCTAAAAGCACTACAAGACATTCAGGTAGAATTAGGACATGTTAGACAGGAATTTAGCACATTGAAGACCCAGGTGCAGGGATTAGTAGCACAGGGGACCCCATTGGAGGAAGGAGGATCATCTACAGGAAGAGTAGCAGCTAGTGCACCCACGGTAATTGTCCAACCCCCAAGTAGTGTGCCATTGGCAGCCCCTGAAAGATTTTCAGGGGATCCCAAGAAATGTATGATGTTTTTGACACAGTGTAGGTTAGATTTTTTGTGTAAACCTTCATTATTTGAGACTATCCAAGCGAGGACCGCATTTGTAATATCATATTTGTCGCCAGCTTGGGCTATGCCATTGGTGCAGAAGGATGACCTGTTATTATATCACTTGGACAATTTTTTGGCAGAATTTGGTTGATTATTTGACCGCAGGGAAGTTTGTTTAGCACAACACAAAGAGTTATTGGCATTAAAACAGGGTACACGGGATTTGGTTTCTTATGTAACACAATTTAATAGGCTGGTGATTGAAACAGATTGGCCAGAAAATAAACAGACAGTTCTGTTTTATCAAAGTTTAAGAGAAGAATTGAAAGATGCCATGGCACAGGTGGAGCCCCAACCCAGTAATTGTATGGCCATGATTGATTTGGCGTTAAGGTTGGATCATCGGATGAATGAGCACAAGGGAGACAGGAAAAGACCAGAGTTGGTACCATTTGTAAGATTGGATAGACGAAAAATCAACAGAAATGGAGAAGGAGAACCAATGCAGATCGGAGGGGTTAGAGATCCACTATCGGTAGCAGAAAAGGAGCAGCAAAAGGCTAATAATTTGTGTCTATACTGTCGGCACTGTCTATACTGTCGGCAACCAGGGCATTATATACACACTTGTCCAAACACACCAAAGAAGGCTACTGGTGGAGAAAAGAACAAGGGGGAGTCGGGGAAAAGGATTGGGGGAAATCAGGTGTCAGGCTCAGTGGTAGGAAGGTTCCCCACTTGGGTAGCAAATACTACACAAAAGGGTAATTCCCATTTGTATATTTTGGTAACTTTGTTTTTTGCATGTACAAAACAGATGGCGTCAGCTATGGTGGACTCTGGGGCAACCAGCAATTTCATTGACTTTAGTTTAGCTAAAAGGTTGGGGTTACCATTGAGAGAAAAAAAGCAGGTGGAAGGGGTGCAGTCGGTGGATGGTTCCCCTTTAATTTTAGGACCCATTTGACAGCAAACTCAACCTATAAGAATGAGGTGTGGGTCAGGCCATGTGGAGCAGATTGTCCTGGATTTTATAGCAGCACCCCAGTTGGTCTTATTTTGGGCATTCCCTGGTTAACACAGCATAATCCAAGGATTGATTGGGTTACTAGTGAGGTCATTTTTGAGAATCAGGAATGTATGGGCCATATGGAAGAGGAGTTGGGCCCTGCTTTATTTTTGGCAGACCAGCCATCTGCATCTAAGGTTGTATGGGTGGTGGGATTAACGGTTCCTGAGCAATATCAAAATTTTGTGAATGTTTTTGATAAAGGTGGAGCAGAGTGATTGCCGCCTCACAGACCTTATGATTGTGTAATTGAGTTAGAACCAGGGGCTAAATTGCCTTGTAGTAGGATAGATGCGTTGACAGAAACAGAAAATCAACATCTTCGTGAGTACTTAGATGAGATGTTGAAGAAGGGATTTATTCGACACTCCACGTCACCAGTCTCATCTCCATTGTTTTTCGTTCCAAAAAAGGAAGGAACTCTTTGGACATGCATTGATTATTGCACTTTGCACAAGGTGACAGTAAAGAACATATATCCACTGCCTTTAATTTCAGGACTGCTGGATCAGGTAAAGAGAGCAGTGGTGTATACAAAACTTGATTTACGAGGAGCATATCATTTGATTCGTGTCAAAGAAGGGGATGAGTGGAAAACTGCATTCTGGACTAAGTTTGGTTTATTTGAGTATTTGGCTATGCCTTTTGGTTTATGTAATGCTCCTGCGGCTTTTCAGTATTTTATGCAGGAGGTATTGAGTGAGTTTTTGGACATTTTTGTTATTGTGTATATTGATGACATTTTGGTTTACTCCACTTCAAAAGAACTGTATGTGAGCCATGTGAGGGCTGTGCTGAAAAAATTGCAGGACTATCAGTTATATGTAAAGTTAGAGTAATGTGCCTTTCACACCACACGGGTGGAGTTTTTGGGGTTCATATTGACTCTGGAAGGAATAATCATGGATAAAAGTAAGATACAAGCAGTTCTTGATTGGCCCGCACCCCAATGCGTTAAAGATATCCAGTCTTTTTTGGGGTTCGCCAACTTCTATAGACCGTTTATTACCAATTTCTCCAAGATTGTTGCACCTATAACAAAATTATTTAGAAAGGCAACAAACTTTTGTTGGAGTCCAGAAGCTGAAGGGGCTTTTCAAGAATTAAAGACCGCCTTCATGACAGCACCAGTATTACGGCATCCTGATCCTGAGAAAATGTTTCAAGTGGAAACTGATGCATCAAATGTGGCGGTGGGGGCAGTGTTATCTCAAAAGGATCAAGAAGGGGTTTGGCATCTAGTGGCATACTATTCAAGAAAACTCACTCAATGTGAGCAAAATTACTCCATCACCGATGGGGTATTCGGAATGTCTTCCGGTTCCACTTCCGGATTAGGGAAGTAAAGTCTCTCATAGAAATCAGTGAATAGGGTGTTTATGTTTTCTTGGTTCCTGACCTCTGCCCCCGTTTTGTCTATTAGTACTGCTATGGGGTCTTTTTTGTTTTCTTGCTTAGTGAGCCATGCTAGGAGACTGCTTGGTTTGTCTCCCTCTGCGTGCAGCCTCTGTAAGTATTTCCCATAATTTAGCTTCCCCAGTTTCTCCCAGAGTTCCATACATCTTGCCCTTAGCGCTAGGAGTTTCCTGGGTTCCTCACCCACCCTTTCTGCCCTTCTTTCCTCCCCCTTAATTTCTCTTTCTAGTTTGTCCAGTTCTCACATAATAGCTCCTTTCAGCCCTCCTGTTTTCCCAATCGCCGCCCCCCTTATCACTACCTTGAACGCGTCCCAGAGCTTGGCACTGCTTCCCACACTCCCCTCGTTGTGTTCGAAGTAGTCACCTATCGCCACTTTCAAATGTTCTTCCAGTTTGCTGTCCCCTAGTGCCTCCTCTCGGAGAGGCCATGTCGATATTGGGGTTCTCCTATGGGTATGCGCCCATGTTGCTAGTATCGGGGCGTGGTCTGAGAGTGTGCGTGCCTTGATGTCAATGGCTGTAAATTCTATTAGAGATTCGGCACCCGTAAATAGGTAATCTATTTGTGTGAATATTCTGTGGGGTGCGCTATAGTGTGTGTACCCCCTCCCGCCTCCGTGTACCTGTCTCCAGACGTCCACCAGCTGCAGTTGTGCAAGGGTTTTCTGGAGCTCCCTGGCAGGGAGAGCTGGTTTTCTGTACTTGTCATCTGATCTGTCGAGGAGTGGGTTCAAAGTACAATTAAAGTCTCCTGGCCAGATGAGCGTAGTTTCCCTATATTGGGCCAATTTGGGCGCTATGTTTCTGAAGAATTCCGTTGCGTCGTGGTTCAGAGCGTAGGTATTGATCAAGCATACCTCTTTATTTTCCAGCATACCATGCACTAGCACAAGACTTCCCTCAGTGTCACTTTCGTGTTTTATTAGCTGGAACGGTACTCCTGGCGCAATCCATATTAGCGCTCCCCTTGCACAGTTCGAATATGTGGTGCTGTAAACTTGTCCTCCTCATTTCTTGCTCATTTTGGCTTGTTTTTCTGATGCCAAGTGCGTCTCCTGGAGCATTGCTATTTTGACTTTCATTCTGTTTAACCAGGCATACACTTTGAGCCTTTTAACATACGCACTGAGGCCTCGCACATTCCAGGTAGCTATTGTTATCTCATCAGGGTCCATGTAACTACTTCGGTTTGTGCTGGCTCTGTTGTCCCATAGCCTCCGTTTTGTGCACTGCTCTGCTTATCTTTCTTTCTTCTAGGTCTCGGGGTCTTCCTCTCCTCTCCAGGGCCACCCCGCCTTTGCATCCGAGGTAACTTCCCTTGATTTGTTGCTGTATGTCTTCTTGTTCCCCACCCACTCGGGCCATTCTGTGGTCTCTGAAATTGTCTCACCCATCGATAGTGCGGTGTGCCAGTCGGCCATTCTTACTGCTAACCAATACATAAACCATGACCTTTAAACTAACGCCCAGCCACCCTACCCCTGCTCGGGCTTCGCCGCTTCTCTCGCTCTGTCCACTGAGGTGGGGCTGGCTTGCCGCAGCGTGATGCTTCGAAACTAGCATCCCAACTTATTGAACTTTCTTCTTCGGGCGGGGGTGGTTTTCTTGTGCCATTCTGCTGGGATGGGGCGAGTCGTTCCTCCGTCTTATGCATCTGGCTCGGTCATGTTTCTATATGTTGACGTCGTATTCTTTGGGCTAACGCTTCTTTTGTTTTCAGCGAGGCTGGTTCTCGTTGTTATTTCGGTTTCTTCGACTTTGCTGGGGGAAGCCCTGCTGATCCATCCATGTGTGGGCCTCTTCGGTCGAGTCGAAGAAACGTGATTTCCCTTGGTGTATTACTTTAAGTTTAGCTGGGTATAGGAGCATGTATCTTACTCCAGCTGTCCTGAGGCGCTCTTTAGTTGGGCCAAATTTTGCCCTTTGCTTTTGAACCATCGCTGTGTAGTCTGGGTAGATTGTACTCTTGGAGGAGCCCTTCTCAATCACCCCCCCCCTCTCTTGAGAACGATAATATTTTCTCTCTGTCCTTGATGTTCATAATCCTGGCAATCATCGCTCTTGGAGGGGCACCGGGTTGCAGTCTTTTGGTCAATGCCCTGTGTGCCCTCTCCACTGTGAAGCCCTGGGACAGTGTTCCGGCACCAATCTCTTGGAGTAGCATAGTCTCAACATATTCTGTGGGGTCTCTACCCTCTTCGCCCTCCGGAAGTCTGAGTATACGGATATTATTCCTGCGTGCCCTTCCTTCCGCATCTTCTGCCCTTTGTTCGAGGATCTTGATCTTCTGTATCACCTTCGACATTTGCGTTTGTGCGACTGCAACGTCCATGGTGTTTTGTTGCACTTGCTGTTCTGTTGTCGTTACCCTATCCATCAGATTTCTGGCGTCCTGGCGGAGAAGGCCTACGTCTACCATGACGATGTCAAGTTTGTTTTCTAAGGATGCCTTAATGGCGCCTATTGCTGTGTCTATTTTGGCCTCGAGGGATGTTTGCAGGGCCGCTATGGCTTCTAGGATTGGTCTGCCATTTGTGTCTCCCAGCCGTTGGATTGTGCTTGAGGAGGCCATTGCTGCGTCGGGCTGAACAGATTGCGTATTCCCGGGTGTTTTGGTGAAGGTTTCTTATGTTTTGATTTACTTTCTGTTTTCCGGTTCGACATTCTCTTTGGGGTCCAATTGAATGCTGCCTAGTGTTCAATGGATCCAGGTCCGGGTCAATCCGTGCTGTTAGTTGACAGGTGTCCCAGGCTTATTTCCCAGGTCTCCGGCTGTGGGCTTTATCATTCGTGGGCCACCCAGCGTCTCTCTCATCCACTGGGGGTTGTAATGCTCTGGGCGCTATGCTTTGGGTATGCCTATGCTTATGTCTACTTATGTCTATGCAGTCCTCGTACAGCCCGCGACAGGTGACTGTCACGCGTGTTATTGCTTGGGCCGCCCTATGTTTGATATTACGCCATGCGGCCCAATGTTCCTCCTTCATTCAAGTTCATACCCGAGATAAGTAACAGTCTTGTTTCGCATATGTTTGCGTGGGCTGTTCCGTGTTTAACGCTGCACACTGTGTCCCAATGTGCCTTCTTCCTTCTCCAAGTTAACGCCTCACCTTGTGATCCGCGCAGTGCGTGCCTCCTGTTTGTAGTGGGTCTCTGGCGCTATGGGGTCCTGCTCCCGTGTCGGATCGGGGCTCAGGTGGCCTTTCTCCCCGCTGGGCTTCCTCGGCCTCGTCTTCCCGTGATGTCCTTGTCCGCACTCCTTGTTCCACCTCCTGGGTCGCCCCGGTTCGGCTCCACCACCTCTCCGGAGGGCCCCCGCTGTTATGGGCATTGTTTCCCTCCCTGGTCAGCCGTGCAGCACCTGTGGACTTTTCCCTTTCGGGCTGCGGAGCGCCGACGTTCTTTCTCAGCTGTTCAGGTCCTCGCGCCCGCCATTTTGTTTTTCACGGGCGCCACCTTCTTTTGCTTTTTTCTCTGCGATCCTCACTCCGTTTTTCCTTGGGAGAATCAGCGAGTGCTCCGCTACTGTTCCGACGTCTGTCTCTGTTAGTCTGGGCTCTTTACCAGTTGTTTTGTGCCAGTGTGGTTAGAATCACTGCAGGATCTCGGCAGAGCTCTACGATCGTGCCTCTTACAGCATGGCCGCCTAGCCACGCCCCAGGTGGTGGACTACTTATCTAAGCAAGCTCACTTTGTGCCTAGTAGAGGAATTCCGGGAGCAGGAAAGTTGGTGGAATTATTTTTGCAACATGTGGTCAGGCTACACGGTTTACCCCGGAGTATTGTGTCAAATAGGGGTCCGCAATTTACCTCTAAGTTTTGGCGCGCCTTCTGTCAGATGTTAGGAAATAATTGTGCCTTGTCCACTAGTTACCATCCTCAGACGGATGGGCAGACAGAAAGGGTCAACCAGACGCTTGAACAATACTTACGCTGTTATTTACATGAAGGTATGGAGTCATGGTTTCAGGCGTTATGGTTAGCTGAGTTCACTTACAATAATACAGAGCATACATCATCAGGGATGGCTCCTAATGAGTGTTTGTATGGACAGGTACAGGAGATGATGCCTGAGCAGTTACCTGAATTGACGAATCTGCCAGGACAGAAAACTATTGCTTCTGAACATCAGAAAGAAGGCTCGAGACAATCTCGAACAGGCAAAGACACAATATAAAATATATGCAGACAGGATAAGGAGGAAGGCCCCTCAGTACAAGGTGGGGGATAAAGTATGGTTGTCCACACGGAATTTGCCATTAATTGGATCTCGCAAATTTGCCTGCAAGTTTATTGGACCCTACGAAATAGTGCACTGTGTGTCAGATGTTGCTGTGAAATATATATATATATATATATACATATATATACATATATATATATATATATACAGTAAAAAACTTTATTAAAGGGACGGTATGGTTAAGTTGCACTACTAAAACCTATGAAATTCATTAAAAAAACTTTGTTAAAGGGACGTTATGGTTCCAAGTAAAACTGAAAAACCCCTGAAAATTGCCACTTATGGTAAGCTAAGCAACCATAACTCGCACCACCACTGTGCATTGCTAAGACTAACACCCAGGAAATCAAAGATGACATCACAAATGTCATTGATGACATCACTGATAACATATGTACTAAAATGGAATATACCAAAACAAAAAAGATAAGCTTCCAACATAATTACCTCACAGAACCTGCACAGCTAGGAGCAACAGCAGACCTACACAAAAGTAACAACACAACTTATCAGAAACTAGAAAGTAAACTTCATTTTTCTTATATATTTCTAAAATTTCTGCGTTTGGTACACTAAAAGTAATATATTTTGTTTTACACAGAAATGTCCAGTACTTTGGAATGGCTTGAGGAAAAAAAATTTAACAGACCATACAAACATTGAAAATAATGCACCAAAAGAGACATTAGAAAATACTCTGCAGCGCATGGAACAAAAAATGGACATGCTTATGGAAAATTGCAATCTTTTGAAACATTTTGTGGAGGACCACATAAAAGAAAAAATTAAATATCATTGTCCCACATGCACCTGTTCCCCTTCTCCATGTCCCAGTCAGCTATCCCCAAACCCTTAACACCATGAAAAACATTTTGATGAGATATCCATCCCTTCATCCCCTCCCATCCATTTTCTCCAAACCCCTAACTCCCCTGTGTTTGTGTTAATTTCTGCTTCCCCGTCTCTTTCATAAATTTTATATCTGTATATAATAAAAAAATATGATGTGTGTTTTAATCCAGTCCTTTTAAAGGCAGTTAGGGTGTCCACGGACAGCGTGGTTTTACGGGATGTCCGTAATTAGCAAAATGGGGTGTCCTGAGGACACTATACATGTCCGTACTGTCCGCAATCAAGATGCAACTATTCTTAGAACACGTGCAGTGTCCAGGATGTCCGTAATCAACCAAAATGGACATGTCCTAAGGACACTATACCTGTCCGTACTGTCCGCAAGCAAAATGGAACTGTTCTTAGAACACGCGCGGTGTCCAGGATGTCTGTAATTAGCAAAATGGGGGTGTCCTAAGGACACTATACCTGTCCGTACTGTCCGCAAGCAAGATGGAACTATTCTTAGAACACGCTCTGTGTCCGGGTTGTCTGTAATTAATCAAAATGGAGGTGTCCTAAGTACTATACCTGGCCGTACTGTCCGCAAGCAAAATGGAACTGTTCTTAGAACACGCACAGTGTCCGGGATGTCCGTAATTAACCAAAATGGAGGTATCCTAAGGACACTATACCCGTCCGTACTGTTCGCAAGCAACATGGAACTGTTCTTAGAACACACCTGGTGTCTGGCATGTTCGCAATTAACCCAAATGAGGTGTTCTAAGGACATTATGCCTGTCCGTTCTGTCTGTAGAACATCTACGCACATGCACACCACACCCATAAGTCATACGAACATCGCGCCTGTCCGTAACTGTCCGTCTCACTTGTGTCGCACTTTTAATTAGTTTGAAGACCTGAACACTGTCCGTAGATCACACGCACGCATGCGCACAACCGTTTCTTTGCATTTGGTGTCCTGCGGACACCCGTTCCCTTCACAGATGTGTTCGCGATGTTGTCATGTGACCGCACCCATGCTGAGCATGTGTCCTGATTTGCGGACACTGTCCAGGTCCCCGAACATTTGGAAAGTACTTTTTCAGACATTCCAAAGTATTTTACAGTAAAATTCCACCATTGAACATGTCCCAGAGAATTACCCTGGCTTTCTACATACTTTTTGGAACTTGTTGAGCCTTTTTGGGGTGTTCGATCTGTCCGCGGACAGCGCGGCTGCCTGCGGAGTGCACACCTGCACCCCTATAAAAGGCAACACCCCAGATCTTATCTTCATTGTGCTTCTGGCTATTGCAGATTGACTTTTGATGCCTTTGCTGCTCTTGCTGAGATTATCTCACCAGCCCTGATGGCATCCATAGCTGCTGCTGCTCCAACTGGTGGTACATTTGTCTTAGCACCACCTCCAACCCCTCCACCACCACCTCCCCAAGGGCCTGCAGAGAGGAACAGGCGTGAGGACATAGGGGAGGAGGATGAAGAGGATGAAGAGGATGAGGTGGTGGAAGTCCCTACTGCCAGCACTCACCATTCATGGTGACATACCAAACGCATGTGCAAACAAGGTCACCTGCACCCAGTGCAAAATGGTGCTGAGTCATGGGAGGCCTGGTTCGTACAGCTTTGGTACGACATCCATGAAGCAACACCTAAGTTCGTACCACGGTGGGGCCATTCGCAAGGTTGTACCTTGTGATCAACGTAGTCGGTTGAGTTCCTCTACCACATCCTCTGTTTCCGCCCCTGTCACCACAAGAGACACTCCTGTGGGACAGTGCATCCCTCCAGCTGCCTCACAGGCCATTCACAATGCTGTTGACCCTTACCTTTCGAGGGTCACAATATTGTGTATGAACTGCAACGCAGTACTCTGCAGGGGGAAGAATCTTCAAAGTGCTTTCGAGGCTGCGGTCAAGGAGCACCAGAAGGTCTGCTACCTACCTAAATAAGGCCCACCCTAAATCTTCCTCTTGCCACCTGCCCTTTCTTATTCCCGTGGTTGGTGTCCCTTCCTTACCCTCCTTTCCCCTCCTCTCCTAGTGTGTCGTGTGTAAAAACCCAAAAAATATAAAACAACAAACATCCAAAAAAAAGGCTCTTTTCAGTGCCGCCTTTCACAGTTTAAAAATAGAAGTGGCAAATAAATGGAGCAGCACCTTGTTCATTTTTTAGAAGTCCGCGGACAGTTCGCAGACATCTAAAATTTTGGAGTGCTGCCCTATCATAACCATTGCAATTTTCTCTGGGAGGAAGTGGTGGCTCTGAAAAGAGTCTTTTGGTGGTGTTTTTTGTGTTTGAAAAACTTGAAATGGTCAACACCTACTGCAAAATGGATGGTTGTAATTCCAAAAAAGGTTGCATTGCATTTTGTACAATTCTCACAAAAATCTGATTGCCAGCATAAGTAAGATGGACTCCATCTCTGCGAAAAATGTATGTGCTACAAAACATAATATTTTCATTATGAAAAGAGGACATGCCAACATCTCCAAGAAAGGCACAAACAGCCTTATTGACATTCTGCCTTGCTTTCTCCATTTGTGGACCAAATGAAGAAGAATGCAGCCACATTCCTCTCTGCGCAATACGAGAAAAAATTACTTGGGAATTTGGAAACATGTCCAGAACCTTCCCAAATCCTTCTTTCATTGCAAATTGCAATGAAATTTCAGACACATGTCCTAAACTGTTCCCTCCACAATGAATTATAATTATGTCTGGATGATGCTCAGTCTCCAAACTAGCACAGAGAGGTACCAAGTCCAGCCACTTAATTCCACGCACTCCATGCCAGTGCACTTCCACATGAGGGAATCCAAGATCTGCAGCTACTCCATAGCGTTCTGCATGCACCTCCAACCAATGCATCCATGAGTCTCCCAAAATCCATATAATCTGTTTTCTGAAACACACAGCCATAGCTATCTGTTCTTCCCTTATGAAAAAGACTTTCTGACAAACTCTCTCCTTACACAACACACCCAGTAAACTTTACTGACCAATCCCTTGCTCTGCTCATTCTCATTTGCATGCCTCTCTACCCCAGAATCCCCACATGTAATAAGCGGTGTCCGCGGACTACCACCATGTCCGCGGACATATCGAAAATCTGAGTCTGGTGAATTTTAATTTAAATAGTGTGCCCCATTTCCCCTTTCAGGTTGCCTCTGAAAAGAGCCTTTTTTTGTTTTTTTTGCAGATGTTTGACAGACACCTGTTATTTTGTATTTTTTTTCTTTCTTACTTTACTCCTAAAATCTTCACATAACCTTCTCCAAAGCAACCCTTACATTCTAAAATAGAATGCCATTTCCCATAAAAGATAAGTAAATGCCATCTTCTTTAAAATAAACAGCATTACTGGTATCAATATTCTCATTATTACAGAAGAACATACCAGCTCTAAGCAAGAAAGCACACATGCCTCGGTTGATTGCACACCTAGCAATGTTTTGCTGAGGACAAAAAAACAGAACTATTGTCCCATATTGCCCTAGGTACTAATCCAGATAAAATTACTTTGGCATTTGGAAGGATGTTCATTACTGCTTGAACCAAGTGTTCCAAATCTGCCAACAAAGTAGGGGCACTGACATAGCCCAAATGGAAAGCACCATAGTGCAAAACTACCACATGGGGACTGTTCATCCTGCCCATATCTTCACAAACCTGTACAATTCCCTGTACATTGCAAGGCACAGTGCTTCACAAGACCTCCACTCCTTTAACATCAAAATTGTTTGCCACATGCCTACATTGAGCATACTGCTGTAAACCATGCACAAACATATCTCCAACCACCAACACCCTGACTTTCTCCACCTCTGCCATCTTCACTACACACAGTCTCTTTCAACACAAATCCACAACCTCAAAATCTGATTGCCTGATCCCTACTGTCCCCTTTCTATGCTGGATTTGCTGGAAAACCCCAGATGTGGCACGCCCTGTCCGTGGACAGCTGAGGTGTCCGCAGACCACGGAACTCTTAGACAGCCCTTCCACCCTTTCCACTTCACCCTCTCTGCCATTCCCTCATTGGATACAGCTAAGCAGTCACACAATCATCCACCAATTACATCCAAGACCTCTACATCTAACTCCATCATCAGAGTTCAGCACTTCAAATGTACTGTTGATCACTCTGAGTACAAGTCTCATATCATTGGAAAGCACCTACTACAAAAACTACTGTAGAAGTCGCCAAGATTTCTACTTGCAGCTGCATGCATATCCACATGCATGAATACAAACTACAGGTATGCATATTTTCTGCACAGTACATGTAAAGCTCTTATGAATGCGTATAAACAGAGTAACTGCCACTTAACCTCTATAACCTATAAAATGAATTTACTGTCATTTTTCTCATCTGCTATAATCAACTGTCACTTCCAAACCTGTCTGCTATCTAGAAAATGTTTTTACACACATAGCTATTAAAAAATTATAATATTAAAAGATGGGAGAAATAACAGTATAATTGTAGAAAAACACTTAGTAGTGTATTATAAAATTACACACAGCCAGGATAAGGTCATGCATCTTCATACACTCACACAGATAGGCACTATCATTGGAAAGCTCCCAGCTGAAATAACACCACTGCCTGTAAATCACATTCTTCTGCTTTATTATCCATACCTTCACAAATGCATACATTCCATGCTTTTCTATACAGTTTCTGCCATTTACCTTATAAAAATTGCAAAATAAGTATATCATTATGTCTTCTATCTCCTAACATTCAATAACACAGCCTTAAGAAACCAAGTGAGTTTCATACACTTAGTATTCTACTCCTTTGCAAAGAATGTTGAACTAACATATTGTAAGTAAAATATAAAGCCTGCACATAGTCAAAGAAAACTGCTTTCACACACTATGTCCAATTATCAAACAAGAATAGTACTACAAAAACATAAAAATCAACATCTCTTTCTTTTACAATTGCAGTGAAGACCACTCTCCTGAAAAGCAGCAGCATCTGAAGTGCAAACAACAACTCAGAAGAAACCTGCTCATTCCAAACAAAGAAAGTAAGTACAATACTACCATAATATTCTTACTGTTACTCAAACACACTGTGGGTTGATTCATTTTTCGGTTCACAAATGACATAACTCAGCCCCTAGAATGTCAGTATTACAAAACAAAGAACTTTTTTTAATTCTATACCATTAGATTTAGTATTAGTGCTTCTCCTCACCACTAGCTTACTTTGTACTGTCATCTGAACCCCCACACACAAATCGAAGAATAGCCTTCCCAACTAGTTGTAGCTGCCAAATGCACAATCACACACCACCACATACATCCTTACCATCATACTCAGACACTCATGCACACATACATTGTAGAACAGCCCAACCCATACCTTCTTTTTTTTCAACAGACCCCAAAGAATGCCTATCAAGAAGCAAGTCCGTAGAAAGCAATGCAGAAGTAGAGCAAATGAAAATAAAAGTGTCCAAAATAAGCATCCATCTCTAGCAGGATTTGTACAAAAAGTTCAAACAAAAGATCTAATAGAGTCATTAAGTGAAATAAAACAAGCTTCCAATACAAAAACGTTCCCTCCTCTTTCAAAATGCAAAACAAAATAGAAAGTGATTAACAAGAATTCAGCTACCATTACTGCTAACACTGCTCCTATAAATCTTGATGTAGTGGCAAGTAACCATACCAAAAAAAGTATTTTAGAAAAATATTTCTGCCACAGAGTCCTTCCGAATCTTATAAAAACAGGAGAGAAATCATGAACAACCCATAAAACCTACCATAGAAAAAACAACCCTTAAAACCTACCATAGAAAATTCATCTTAGAAGTTTTGACAGACAGTGCAATCCTTCTCAAAAGGAAGTTATTTATTTTAGTGTTAAATAGAATGAAACCACTAACAAAACTAACTACTAAATTACAAAAAAGACTTCTCAATAAACAGAATTTCAATAAAAATAACTTCTTAAATATCTGTGGAGGTGAATGGAGTCACACCATAAGCACAGAACCATATTGTGATGAAGAAGCATACAAACAAAAGCAAACAAACACAATTGCCACACATAGCAGTGGACGAGGGTATGAAAAACTTAATAATACCATAATGCAAGAAGAAATGCTGCTTACAAAAATGTCCCCAGAAAACTCAGTATCACCTCCCCAATTGACTGAACCAGAACGTCCAGTATACAAATGGCCGTGCACGTCAAAAAATTGCCAAAAAATCTTTCAAATCTTTACGCCAGTTCCTCAATCAGTATGTAAAAGGCAAAGACAAAATCAAAATGAAACTACTACAAAATATGGATACCTGGCCAGTGTGCAAACACACAGGACTACAAGGACATTCATTAGCCTGCATTTCAGGACCTATTTGCAAAAGCACCTTCCATCATATCAAAATGATATCAACACATCATTCAACTATAAGAAATCTAGTCTATAAACTGTACTCTTCTAGAAGTCCTGCTTTAGCACTAGCCAATTTAAATAACAATCTTCTACATGGTACAGCCAAAGACCTACTCGAAGAAATAGAGCATATCCAGAGAAAATATTTTGGAAGTGAAAGCCACTTACAGAATGCAATAGCTTTACAACAGACTAGCAACAATTGTACAGATGGCAACCTTCTACTACACACATACAAAAAAGAAATACTAAAATTTAAAAGTACATCCGTTGAAGTACCAAACCGTGTGTGTGTGTTGCCGCAGAAATTTTTATAAAAGTAACACAAAAACTGTAGACGTCACATACAAAATAGAAGACAATGAAGATTCCAAATGGTTTGAATTAGTTCTCTACCTTATAGCAGAAAACAAATATGAAATAACTGACCCCTTAATACTTTGCAGTTACTGCACTACAAAACTTGACAACAACTAAACTCCTTCACGTGCTATAACAAATAACTTGGAATTATTCCCACTACCAAAACCCCTGCAACAACTCAATTTATATGAGAGTATCATAATTCAAACAGTGTACCCATTTCAAGCAATAATACGCCTTGAACCAAAAACAGCAAAATTACCTCCCTCTGAATTAGTGAAAGGCATTCGTGGCAAAGTAGTTTATTTACCATTAGATCTGAAAGAAAATGTGCACACTCTGGGAGTGCAACATTCAATAGAGCAATCTTAAATTGTCTTAGTAAATGGTGTACCTACAAAAGACAAAAGAAATTGGCAACAACTCGTAGACTTACATAAAGTTAGACAAGCCTTGCAATATCTAAAAGACAACAATGAATACTACAAATAAATTAATATTGAAGAAAAGTTGAGGGAAACCACTGAAATAATTCAAGATTCACCAAAAACTGGTCAATTTGAACTTCTAGATCCTGCTACAGTATCCAATAGTTTAGACCATTATACAATTCATCCATTACACTCTAATGACACCATAGACAAATTTGGTGAAAATCCGTCCAGCGGTTTGGGCTGTAGACGTGAGGAAAGTTTTTTCCCCATTCAGTCTATGGGAAAAAAATAAATTTTGGGACCCCCCCTTTAACTTTGCCCCCCCTGGACCAAACCTCACCAGACTAATAATTCAGAGTGGGCCATATACTTTTTTTGCAAAGTTTGGTGAGGATTCGTCCAGGGAGAGCCAAGTTATAAGCCACCCAAAAAGTGCTCTTCCTAGGGGATTAGCAACTTAATCATAACTACACAGCCACTACCGTGGCTGTGTAATATATATATATATATATATATATATATATATACATATATATATATAGCTTGTTGGGTGTCCTGACCCACGTTTGGACTATTATGCTGCAACATTTGGTGCTGTGGGCTTAGGAAATCCAAGAGGGTGGAAAAGCCCACATTTGCACCAGAATCCTGGAGAACCATGCAGTTTTGCGCACAGCAAAATGGTCACGGTAGTGACTGTGTAATATATATATATATATATATCTGTATATATATATATAGCTTGTTGGGTGTCCTGACCCACGTTTGGACTATTATGCTGCAACATTTGGTGCTGTGGGCTTAGGAAATCCAAGAGGGTGGAAAAGCCCACATTTGCACCAGAATCCTGGAGAACCGTGCAGTTTTGCGCACAGCAAAATGGTCCCCTGACCTGCCACCCACCAGTGCAAAGAAAGTTGGTTCTGTTCAAAACCCGTTTTTATTAATGTCAAAAATTCCTAAGATCATGGGCCCGGAACCACCAAACAAAAATCCAACTATGGTTGAGTGTTGTACTTTACTCTACTACAGATCCACATCAATGCCATGTCAAGCAAGGATCATATACTATCAAGTAAAATCCTTTCTTTTGGAAATGTATTAATTCAAGACAGATCCCCAAAATAGGTGCAGTACCGGTATTTTCCACAAACCGGCGCTAGCGGTCTAAACTCTGACTGGGGACCTGTATTGCAGAAGCTAAACAGCATCCTGAGCTAGCAGGGACTTCAAAGGTTTGTTCCCAGGAGGCAGTCTGATTCAATTAAACAGTTCAAAGGGCCTCTGTCCATGGGAAGCATTCACACCAGCCCTTACCAGCAACAGCCCAGGAGATCACATGGTCATGCTAACCAAATGCAGAGTGGCCCCCTGGTCTGCTGACCTCAGTCAACACAATAGACTCTTTAAATTGAATGGAGTATGCTGATTTGGGTGTGGACTGTAAACAGAGCTCTGCCTGGAAGAAGAGACATGTGATCCCTGACTCACCCAGTTCCTAGGGGCAGGCCAGACACTTTTTGTGAATTGAATTGAAGGCAAATATATGTTTTATAAAAACACTGATAACTAATTGTAACCAGATGACAGGAATGTACAATTTGGAGATCCTTAAAATGGAATATGTACCTACCATTTGAGTCTAAACTCAATTCCGTACGATGCTCTGGGACCGAACCCCACAATTTATTCATGTTGCAGACACTGGGTTTAAGCTAGAGTCATGGAAATTTACTGGAATATGTGTAGAAAGGCGGTGTACATTTGTGCCATTTTTGGTAAACGTCTGATATTGGTAAACCAACTAAAAACGAAACTAAGTTGTCATTTTTGAATGCAAGCTCTTAGGAAGATCAGAGTTGAACAAGAATGTACCTCATGTCATCTGCAATCTGTACATGTAGTGTCAACAACTTGTGTATCTGGGAAATGTGTTTAGTTATGAAAATGATTTTCTAAGGTAAAAGCAAAGGGGAGTGTTGTTTCTGCATGCCATAAAGATGAAACCTGATGACATAGGATGACTCACTGCTCCCTTCTCAAATCAGGTCAAAGAGAAATCCTTGACCTATCAAATCGTGAGTGGGTTGGGCAAAGAAAGTTAGCATCCACACCCATTTTCAAAAGACATAAAAAGAGCCACTGGAAGCCAGACAGGGACATTCACTTTCCACTTTCTTGCGGGACGCTTTGCCAGGAGACTCCAGACTTCAAATCCATCAATCTCCAGAGACCAGAGATCCAGAGAGACCAGAGATCCAGAGAGACCAGATCGCTGTGCAGTGCTGAGAGCTGACCCAGATCGCTGTAAGCAGAACCAGAGAACCAGTACCCAGTGGCGAGTGAACCGCAGCCAATCCTGGCCCGATCCGTGACGAAGTCGCATTCCTGTCCAAAATATAGTGTGAGTCCTCAGCCAGAACTGTGCAAAACCAATCTCTTAGTTTAAAATAATCTAATTCAAACTATGTTAACCTATTGAGAACTGCATCATAGAACTTGTGTCCCTCCTGTTGATTCAAAGCTGCAAAATTGTCATCTGTCATTCTGAGCTTTACTTTTATTTTGAGAATCTACCTTCACAAAATCGTCCGTATCTCTTGAACCGTTTGTGATAAAAGCGAGATTTAACTTTTATTTTAAAGCTGAGATTCTAAGCTATTTGACATTTGACATTTTGCTTCATTCCAGCAACGTGTAAAAACATTTGTGTTTTGCTTCCATTACGGAATTCCATTTTCAACTTGGTAACCATTCCTGAATCATTGATAGGGCTGGCCTGAACTGATTTAAAGTATCTATCACTCACCCTGAACCTCTACAGGGAATTAAAATCATTTTTAGCATATTTTTCCCTTCTTTGCATACCACCTTTAAAGTACTTTGCCTGTGTTTAAAATCATCCCTGTTTCTCTAAGCTTGCTAGGGGGGAACTGAATTCGTATTGTACTGTGATTGTATTCCTGAAGACTGTGTGTGTTACTTCCACCTCCTTACATTGCATAGAGGGGGGGTGAATTGCCAAAAGGGGAAAAGTGATTATATTATGTGTTGCTGAAATCATATCAAGTTTATTTCTGTGTTGCATTCTGTCCCACCTTGCATTTCCTTGAATCATATAAGCATTCTCTGCTACCTTAGTCCTCTGTTCTTATTCATAAGTAACCAAGAACTGTGCTACTGTAGGGTTACCTATTGCTGATTACTGCTCATATTCACAAGTGTGCTATCAATATTAACTTATTATAAAAGTGTGATATATATCTCTATTGTTTAATTTTTCAAATAAACCTTTTTAAATTGCAAAACAAACCTACTTCTTGGCTCAGTGAGGTCAGAGGGATTCAAAGAGAGGGGCGTTATAAAAGGGTTCATCATCCAGATTATAACTTGTCATAAAAATGTATAAAATAGGGCTTCCCTTGAGTAATCCCAGACAAGGCACTGACCTAGTGGGAATGCTTGATTGGAGTCATTAACTATATATATATATATATAAATATTGTCCCTTTTTAAATAGGGATTCCCCCGTACCTGCCTCTCCTGCCTCTCCTCTTCCTGCTCCTCCTGCCCCCTTTTGTCTGTCTTGCCTCTGCATACACCCTACCCCTCCACTATATATAGATATTATTGTCCTGGACTATATTCCTGTATGGATTGCAGTATGGTTTATCCTACATATGTAGGATAATTACTTGTAAGCCAAGTCATACATTCCACAGCGCCACCTAGTAGCCATCTCCAGAAGTTCACCTCCTGTTCAGAGCTGCATCAGCAAGGCATTTTGAGTATGCAAATTAAACCAAAAGCAGACCTTTTGCTCCAGTGTCTTCATCTTTGATATATAGTCAGAACAAGTAATTTAACTTGATCAAACTGTTTACTATCAAAAATATGTAGGTGATCCCACAGCAGACCCTGTCAGCTGCCTGAATACAAAGAGATTTTAGTGCGATGTGCCATGGATCTGTCAGTTCCCCCAGGTAGGAGCCACAGAGCAGGTCACTTTGCCAGATCATCACACTCTCAATAAAATCAAAAATGATACTACACATTGTTTGTCCATTGACAAAGCTTTGGGATGAGGGTGAGAAATTGGTAAAAGGTGAACCTTTTAAATGTAAGGAAAAAAACATTTATTTTGACGGATGTATTAAAAAAGTGATTTTGTTGAGGGTGTTCATGCAATGGTACGGAAGTGGTGGCTTCTGCTGCGGTCTCTCAGGGCGCATCTGTTGTATCATGTGTCTTTGTTTAAAGTTGCATTTTCTTATTCATGTCTTCTCTCTAGTGAGCCTGATGCTAAAACTGTTCTATTGCAAGAAGCACTCAATGGGCCGGGAGGATAGCTCAGGGGCAACGAGTTTATCTTGGAAGAAAGACAACCCAGAGCAACACATGTTCGAATCTCGGTCGGTGCCTCTGGCCGTTATAAAAGATTAATTAATGAATTATCATGTCTTTAATGCCAAGTTTGCAACTTCAATCTGCCCTATCTTCACAATTGGGCGGTCCCTGCTCCCAAAGAGGTATCTCTTGAATTCTGGCCCTGCTCACCAGGCACTGCAGGGCATCTATTCTCTCCAGCACCCTTCCTGGTTCCTGCACGCCTTCAAACCCTGCACATTTGCTGCGTTTGTAAAATTCTTGCAACACTGTTTCATTTGGAACAGATTACGGGGAGGGCCAGGGAAACGTTCTTTTTAATCATCTCCAAAGCAAATGGCCTTAGTTATTTTTTTCCCGGCACTAACCTCCACTATTAACCTTGATGGACTAATGAGTGGATTTGCATCATGCAGTGATTTGAGTATCGCGCATATAAAGGGCGGCTTTTCCTGGCCCTTCGCAGTTAAAGGGGGCAATGGCAGGCAGGTATTTTTACAAGAGGTAAGGCTAATGGTTGAATCAATAATCACTGATGGGCTGTTTGCAATGCACAAGCCCAAAGTTCTCCTGTTCCTCATGAGCAGAAACCTGCAAAGTGCTTATCTTTTCAGCAGGAATGCCACTTTTTCCATTAAGACGTTTGTCCTTTTTTTGGTGGCCTTAATAATAAATATTTGTTTCTGACACATCAGCAATTTTCAGCCATTTGGGGAAAAATGCAGAAGTGACAGTTTCAAATACACGAGGCCCAATGCTTATGGCAATGTGCACACATATACCAGCGAACCTCTCCCAGAATGCACTGGAGAGAGGGGCGCATCACCTTCCATGGCAGATGCGAAGCCTGACTGACAGGCACATTTTTTAACACCCGCTGCCACATTTTTCCGTCCATGTTTCGCGAACACTTCCTGTTCATTTTTCTGTCATTTCACAATATCTGTCATGCTTCCCATCTGTGACTCACAAACTTCACAAGACTTCCAGTTCCATGATTATCTTTTCCTAAATGGCCGCTGATCCTCCTTAAGTTGGGTGGCAGGACGTTGCCTACAGGTTCAGCCTGCCACCTCGGGCATATCGCCTCAGTGGTTTATCTTATCCTGCCCTGAGCTTTTGCAGCCCTCCATTTACATTTTGTTGTAGATCTGGACAAGCATAAGGTTCCTCGTCAAATCTCCAGGACATTTCCTAGGCGGCTCTCACATATGTTGATAGGCTGTAGGAAAGGACTGCTTTCGCTGGCAGAGGAAGCTAAGCTAATGACACATCTCGTCCGATGCAGCTCCATTATCAGGCTCAAGGAGGCCTGTGGTTGTAGACCATGAAGCTGCCCTGAAACCCAAGAGTTGCAGGGGAATAAAGAGGTTGGACATGGTCCTGGTTCTCCGAAAGTGCTTCATGCTTCCCCACAGGCCATCCCCACCCCTCGGGTCACCCTGTGGTGTTCCCTTGTACCCCCCCTTCTCGCACACAGGTGTTGCCTGTTTTGCTTGATTCTTCTACTTTGCTCCCCACCCCCCCTCCAGCCTACTTCTGCAGGAGTCTGTCCTGATACATTCTGGTTTTACCATCACCGTCTTGTGGCCAATGCTGGATTTGACTTTTATGGACTTCATTGATTCACAGTGCGTCACCCTTTCTCATGGTGGTCCTGAAACATGCTTTTCCCATCTTCATCTTGTATCCGGGCTTGCAGCATTATGTGTTACTACTGACTTCTGCAATTGTATTTGCTCTCCACTCTTGCTTCTCCACTCTTTTTGACTTACTCACTGTTCTCTCCTCTCCCTTTCTCCCTTTTCCTATCTCCTCCCCTTACTTTCTTCTATGCACTTACTTTTTCAGAATTGTCCCTGGACCTGGTATGATAGAAAACTCTTCTCTCTCCTCCCCCCTCCCCTTACTTGTTTTTTCCGCCCACCCTCGCACCCTCCAGCACTATCTGAAATGTTGTCAGGCCTAGTATGATAGTCACTTGTTTTGTTCCTCCCCTCCCTTTCTGCACCCCTCTCCCTCATCTTTTGTTTTCTCCGGATCTACCAGAAATGTCGTCAGGCCTAGTACGGTAGTCGCCTGTCTGTCTCCATTTCGTTCCCATTCTCCCCCTCCCTTTCTTATCTATGTCTTAGCTCTGGCACTATCTGAAATGTCATCAGGCCGAGTACGATAGTTAATTTCACATCCTTACTGCTCATGGCCTGTAAGAATCTCATTGTATTTTCCCCCTGCTCCCTCCGTTGCCTTGAAGCACTTTGAAACACATTGTGTATAGGCGCTATATAAATAAACTATCATATCATATCATATGTGACTCTCTCATTGCAGACCCAGAAAAGCAATTGATGAGCGGGCAGCACCCCCATTAAAACTACTATGGTCTGATGCCAGTTGAATCGTTTATACCTCCACAGATTTTTTCTTGCAGCAACCACCGGAGCTGGTGAATTATTTGAAATGTAATGTGAGTGGTGTTTATATAGTGCACATCTGTCATTAATGTTTGCCGTGCTGCATATGCTCTAGCAACACCTAGTCCATCCAGCAGGACTCTTGATCCCTCTACCCCACTCTGTGAGCAAGAGCTTGAGAAAAAGAGGTCTACAGTATCTTCCTGGAACGAACTCAGCAAATATTATCTCACAGTGTACAAGTAAATACAAGACCTGAAAGGTGACACAGGATCCCAGCTACTGAGATCTGTAAAATTCACTTTATCAATTTGGATTTGTTTGTTGCAGGCATTTACATTTCTGACAGATCTTTGGCCATTTACACTTGCTAAATTAAGGTCTAAGGAAACTGGCATTGACTTGAGAGGTAATTTACTGATCTATTGAATTCTGTTCACTTCTTCAGGGGAGGAAGGAGCTCATCTCCCAAAATACATACGGGACGGCCAGTCTGATTTCGGCACAGCCGTAATCCAGCAAAAATGTTTTCTCACATCTATGTAAACTATAAGCTCTTGCATGAGCTGCAGAGCAACGCTGCACATGCAGTGATCAGCTCTTAAACGCACCCATAGACGCTCAAGCTCTGGTTTGTCTTTTAATGTGCAATGAAATTTAGATGGCTGCAGACACAACAGTGAGTGGGTAATGTAGAGTGGCTATGGTCTATGCCATGTTCCTTACCAGCCAAAAATGGCTGGTAATTAGAAATGGTAGGGGTGCATAAGGCAGCAAACTGAGTGAAATGACTACAATCAGGCAATTGTTTCATGTATTTTCTTTCACTGTCTTTCAGTCTTAGGTAAAACCCAGAGATTACGTTAGGTTTTGAATGTTTGTAATTGTAGTTTTCAAATTCAGGATGAAGAAAATATTAGATAAAACCATATTGTTTTTGCTCAAGATGTTGGTATTTATCAATTATGTTTATTATGTGTTTTGTGCATGTTTCAAGCCATCGCTGAGTTCTATTTTAACCCTGCACTTTTTTACAAGCTTATTGCTTGCCTGCCAAGACTCCACCGTTTGCGCCTTTGCCATTGTCCCAGCCACCCCCCTGTTGCCCTACAGGAGCAGGGTTCCCATAGAAAATGTTTTCCATTTCCAGCACTGAATACAACATAAACGTTCACCGTTCATGTCTTTTTCAGAGCACTGTGCAGATGGCATTAACATAGCCAGTGTCTGTTTTAATTTATAAAAATCATCTTTTCAATGCTCGTTCTTTTGTAGTAACGCGACCAGTGCTGCTTCCGTGAACACAAGTGTATTGTTTGTTATTCACAGAATCAATTACCCTGGCAGCTGAAATCTCAAGTCATATTTTTATTTGATAGTTTATAGATGGCAGATGTTCCAAGTACCCGCGCGCTCTGGTAATGAGCGCATCAGATAAGCTGCTATCTCAATCGCTATGCCCTCTCCTCTCAGTTAAATCAAAAGCGAAAGCAGGGCGGTAAACGATGCGCTCAATTCAAATAGTGCGCAGGTCCGGACCCCACATATAAAGTAAGTGCTTGTTTAGTTTTGTTTGCACGATAAGAAAGCGAGAGTATATGCATTCCAAACAAAGTTGTTGAGAGCTTTAACAGAGTACACATTCTTGTTAGAGTTGATAACCATTAATTGCAAAGAGAGTAGAAGAAACTATATTGATTTTAAGCAGTACATTGTCCAAAGTAACCGTCAGAGCGGTCGGATTGCAAAATCCTGCCATCAAGTCAACCAAGAATTTGAAACAAATGTTACCATGCTGGCTTGCACTACTTTTAGAAATCTTGCCGCCAATTGATAACCCGCTACCCGCTTCGAGGAGGAAGGATCGCCCAGGGGCAAAGCGTTTGTCTTGGAAGCAAGACAACTCATCGCAACACAGGTTTGAATCCCCATCCTACGCTTAGAAGCCTCTGGCTGGTATTAAGCCTGATAGAAAAGAACAATTAAAAAAAATACCATTGAAATTATTATCTCTGATAAATAAAAGTGTTGTAATCAAAGTTTTTTTTATTATCTAAGACACTATCTCAGACCTTGAAAAAGCATGTTATGGGTTTTCATATCGGACCCAGAAACATGTGTCTGACCTTTGGCTTTGTCTGACCAAACTGATGCACAGTCCAAGCTGAAGAGTTTGTTTTTCTATATTTTTTGTTTCATTTTGACCCAGCAAAAAGGGCTGTACTGTGTTAATTCTGGGAAATCCTTGGTTGCAATAAATATACTCTCACTTTTTATCTTGCTGACAAAAATAAAGTGGCTCTTACTTTGTATATCTACTTTCTTCGCCACTATTTGAATCGAGCACATCGCTTGCCCACGATGCTTTCATATTTTTATTTATTTATTTGTGATTAATATGGCAATGCGTGCCACTTAAGAGCTGCATCATATCGAGAAAAAATAAGAGAGGAAGAAAAGAGTTAGCATGGCAACATTGATGAAAATTCTCGAAATGTTTTACCAAATTGCAATTCCACAGAATTTGTTTTTACCCTCTCCACCACATCTCCTTCTTCTATCGTCACCCCCCCTTTTCTTTGTACCTTTGTCAAACTTACAATCCATATTTTTTGGGGTAATAAAAGTGGTAGAAATGTGGCAAAAAAAGTTGGCGAAATTGTCATTTGGGTAATACCCGATGGAGAGATTAGAATCTTCTGTGAGAGGACATATTAGGGCGTGGACAAACCGCTCTGACGGTTGATGACTCAGCTCACACTGCTCATCAAGAGCAACGCTGCGAGAGAAATTAAAGTTTGTGGCCCTGCCATCCAATTTAAATTGAGCGGGTTTTACAAAAGTGGAGTTTTCTGAATTCTTTGCAAACTTCCACATGGTCTTGGCTCAGCCTCAGCATGGAACTAAACTTATTGAAGGATCTGGGTCCTGCTGACCCAAAAATCCCTCCAGTTCTCTAGCTTGAATGGGGACAGATCTCAAGTTCCCCAGTGGCGGGTATCCCTGGGAAGGTTTGTGATCCCTGTGCGCAGTATGTGGGTCACGCACAAAGATGTCCCGGGGATCCTTTGCTTCTTCAGGATCCAGTGAAAGGTCTTATAGGCAGGGGAGATATGGTTAGATTATTTAAGAGGTAGGAATGAGCGAGCAGATCGATTCTTGATTGGTGGCAATTGCTTTTGAGTCTTCTTAATTGAACCATGTACATGCTGTTACCATAATCCAGATGGGACAGAAGTAGGGTCTGGATCAGGGTTCTCTGTGACCAAAGGAAAATAGCAGTAGGATTTTACATGTGCGGATGGAAATGAGATCCAATGAAATGAACAATGGTGAAGCGTCAAACACAACCCTAAAGTTCCCTGCTTCTTTACTGTTTGCGGTGCATTACCCAGCATAGGCGGCTAATCAAATGGGTAAGGGGCTGAGCTAGTTTTGCTAAAGGAAGTACCCTAGCCTTGGAGCTGTTGAGGCTCGGAATGCACAACTTCATCCATGATGGGTCTTGGATCCGGCACAACATGCAATATGTGCTTGGCTCTTAATTTTTTACAATCCAGAGGAATATCTAATATCTGGAAGCATTTGAAACGCCATCTCAGAGAAGTCACCACTGGGCGCATGTGCCCATATAAAAGCCAAGGTGATAGGGCAATGTCCTGATGAAGGCTTCTTGCTCATTCTTGGGTCAAACGTGAATGGGTCGAAATGAAATTGATGAAATGGAGGAACTGTATAATCGAGGTGCGAGCTTCTCATTAACCCTGGATTTGCTGCAGCACGATGACATGATGTACAGATTAGCTCGCAGAAAGATGTATCCGAATCGGGTCAGCTGTCTGGCCCTAATGCAATCTTCTTGATGCTTTTCCTCTTAAGTCTGCAGGTGAGGATTCAGTCCCTCTTGACCGTCTGAAATCTGATTGTCGCACAGGAAGAATGATGCTTTCACTGAAAGCATTTGCTGGGTCACTGTGCACTTCCATTTGCTTCCACTGGGAGAATTGGGACAACTGAAACAGGGAGGTAGTTAGAAAGAGACGAATCAAGAGTTTTTGTTTTCTGTCAATAGTGCAGGTGCTGCTGTGAGGATGGATGCACCCAGCCAGGCTTTGTAGAGATTGAGCATCACAGTAGTTTGTGGGTCTGACTGGTTTGGTTACAGATTCAAGCAACTCTGTGGTGAAGGATTGGTAAATTTGACTATTGCCGGAGGCAGTATAGTTGTAGGCAAAGTCATATCTTTATCTTCTCCGTTTTGTTTCTAAAGAAGGAGTGCAGATCATCCACCAGTTTTTGTTAACCTGTCAAAAGTGTACACATTCTCTCCTGTCTCAGAAGGTCCTGTCAGACCTTAAAGAAGTCTCCCATGAGGCTGTAATTCCTCACAAAGCAGACATCAACACAAAAAAATAATATAAACCCTGATCCTCCATTATGCTTGGAACATGTCACTACCCAATTCATTGCTCCCATTGACAAATCATGAAAAAGTGATGTCTGTTTTAAAAATAAAATAATAATCTTAACCATTGTCATTGCTCTGGGCAATCCTTCAGACCAACATTTCTAAGCCTGCAATGCCATTGCATTAGTGGAAAGACCATATGAAAACAGACTTGGTCCCATCCCTTTTGCATGAGATCACAATCAACCCCATGTATACTTTGGGCTCTTTGGGCATCATTAGTGAGGTGTAGCTTTGGTCTCTAAGCACAGCTGACTTGGGACTCACCTCTGGGCATGTCTGCCCCACTTGGGGTGACTACTGAAAAACATAGCAGTGACTGTTGTATGTTTTTGAATTAATCTTAAGTACTGGCATTTCTCTGAGCAACCCTCCAGGGCACTGTTTTTCATTCTGTCATGCCATTACAAAATCGGAAAGTCCACAATGTGCAAATCAGACTTGGTCACGTCCCAAAATCTGCCACCTACTTTTTAAAGCAAAAGGCAACCAAACAATATCCCACACATCTATCTGTAGCAGGCTAGTTGAGGTTATTATTGTAAAGGAAACAGTTTTGGCATTTCTCCACAGCATATGCATTTGCCAAAATTACCCCTCGAGGCATATGAAAGGTGACTGACACATAGTACTCTTCCAAACACATAATCATAATTTCCGAACCTCAACAATGAGCTCTTTCAAGCACTTGACAGGCTGGATAAAGCCTGGGTTCCTTTTCGACCTTGTGTACCCCTTAAATCTCCCAGTGAATAGGTTCTGCTATAGTTTCATGATAAACAATGGTGGGTGGTGAATTGTTAATTGGAGGCGCGAATTTGTTTGCCTCGAAAATGCAGGAGTGATGGAGCATAGTAGGGTTTGGTGTGGGGGGGTTTGCCACACGAGAACATTTGTAACATAATGACATCAAAGCGTACGTTTTGCCACACATTTTCACAGAAAAATTGGGTAAAAAGCCACACAGTTTGTAATGAGTTTTGTATAGTAGCACATGAAAAACAATCGAAATATCCAGTAGATGCAAATTACCAATAGTGCACAGGAGTATTATCCAATGCATTTTATTGATGCCTTTCCCTTCAATATATGCCAGGATACACTTTGTTTTCATGCAGGCTGTACCCATAAATTTCCATACAGTCTGTATTAATATATGCTAGTATTCCATATAAGAACTAACCGCTTTTGGGTATGCCAGTAGAAAATACAATGTGATTGTTGCACTAACATAGGCCAATCTAGCCATGCAATAACACTTATCATGTTTGCTTGACCCTTGACATTCAGTAAAAAAATGGCATGTCACCGTAAGAAAATAAATCCAGACTGGCTGCATCAATTTAGACCAGTCTAACTTCGTAATAACCCTAACTGCGTAATAACAATGAACATGTTTATTTTACCCTTGATGTCCAGTAAAAAATGACATGCCACAGTAAGAACATATGGCCAGCCTGGCGCCATCAATGTAGTCATGAATTGACCCTTATCATGTTTACTTTACTCCTGATGCTCAGTAAATCATTCCATGCCTCAGTAAGAAAGTGTATTCAAACTGGCTTCACCAATGTAGGCCAGGTTAGCAATGTTATAACACTCATCATGCTGGCTTTACTTTCATACCTGTAAAATATGTCATGACACAATAAGAAAACATAACTAAACTGGATGCACCAACGAAGGCAAACACTCACTTATCGTTTGCTTTACATTCAATGCCCAGTAAAAATGTAATACCACGAGTAGCCCCCTACATTTGGCAACCTGCACCGTTTCACCTTTGCACATACTGCATAGACCCACACATATGCTTCTTCACATGCAAACATACAACATACACTCTCTTATTCACCTGCAAATTCATTAGGCACTCCAACAACTCCTTGCATGCACTAGTACCTAAAAACATAGATACACACATTCACACATGGACACATTCATACAGGCACACTCACAAACCCCCCTTGCATACATATAAAAGTGCTAAATATACACATTAAAATTCCACTTCCCTCCTGCTCACACCTTCAGCACACCACCACCACTCATGAGACACGACCGATGACACACCAATCATAGAGCACACTGACTGACAGAAGAGGAGAGGACAATAAACACAATAATGAGAGGCCATGGGGCCATACCTACTCCTACGTCGCACCAACCTCTCGTTACTGTGCTCAACATATTTTGTGAAGCCCTAAGAGCTCCACATTTCAAATTAAAAATCAATAGCTAGCAAGTTATGCACCCCTGCTCGAAGCAGGCAGCACAGTCCCCAGTGCAAATAAAGCACCTGGGTGGACTGTGCTGCCTGTCACTGTGCAGTGAGAGATGTTGTATTTAGAATGTCAGTCTAAACATGTACATCTGTTAGGGGCTCTAGTCCCTCGCCCATATGACGGATCTGCCACTGATGATGAAGTAGTCCGTAATCATTCTTTGATCAGCAGACACTGCCAAAAATCTATCACAATCTGTACATGTCTGGAAATGCTGGTGTGGTCAACTAACTTGAATTAATCAAATGCGTACATATAAAGTGCACCTTACCTTTGGTTGCATTATTGGTGCATTTGAGGGTTCACTGGACGAATGTTGGCATCAAGCAGACCTCTGAGTGTATACATTACATTCGCTGACTACACTAAGCTTATGATAGCCTTATTGGGGTTTTAGGGCTGATTTTGGCCTGTGATGGCAGCATCTACAAGGCAATACTTTACATATGGCAACCTACCATGCACATAAAGTCATTATTCTCTCCGGAGGATAGCTCAGGGGCAATGTGCTCGCCTTGGAAGCAGCAACACAGGTTCGATTCCCAGTCCCCACTTAGAAACCTCTGGGTATTAAGTGCATTATAAATACCCTAACATATCATATATTGGGGTGTTTGACTCTGCACGTAGTGCACCTGCACACGTGGACTTAAACCGTAGCACACAGGGAGCATGCCGTGGCATTATTGAGACATTTTAGAAAACACGTGACATATGACACCTGCTATCTATTGGCTTCGTCAATGCTTGTTTTTATTAACCCTGCTTCCCTGCGGCATCTTGGGGGTAGGTTAGTCTTGGGCGTCCCAAAGTCATTGAGTTGTCTGTCAGATAGCATATAGATCGGGCAAGGATTAATTCACAGGCCTCTCTCCCTGAGGGTCATTTGCAAATCAAACCCGACTTCCTGCCTTCACTCTTCTCCGGTCACGGCTCTCCCCATACATCTCAATTAACGAGACTGACACTTAATCTGGCCGGTCCCTTCCCCTCCCGTGCCTCTGGCTCTTCAAAGAAATAACGCGTAATAAAGTACAGAGTGTGATGATGAATTCGTCCTATTTTTACTCAAACCGCTAAGAAATTAGAAGTTTTTGACATGTGGCTGCAGAACAAAAAAAGAGCCATGTGACACCTCTTGCACGCAGGGTGAAAACACGAGATGCTGTGTCTGAAATGCCAGCTCATCAGTTACAAGCAGAGATTCGGGCCTATCTGGAATGCAGGAGCCGGATAGCACTCTCCAGTTAGGAAGCTGCAGTGCTTAATTTGTAAAAGAATAAGCGCAGGGCCCAAATATTTTCAAGCACTCCTGTGACACTGCGGGTGGGCACCACTGCTGCCACCAGCCATAGCTGCCCCCCACAGTGTCGACATATTTGGGGTAATATTTGGGGTAACACTACAGCTTGCACCTGCTCATTGTGGTGGATGGATGCACCGACTATTATCACTTCATAATTAAAGTCTGAGACAATAAGTGCCGGGGATCAAAAATAAGTGCCAGGGCTGTGCCCTGGCAAACCCCTCACCCCACAAATTATGCCCAGGGAAGCTGTATCTATCAGATGTTTTCAGTCTCTTTTTCGAAACTACGCTTTTTAATGTTGATTAAAAAAGACATAATTAGTTCCTGATTCACCATATTGAGGATTAGCTACGATGAGGACACAATCCATACATCTACAAATAACCATACAAATTGTTTGCCAAATGTAAACATAAATTAGAACACTACTCTGGTTCAAGAAAGACATAAGGGGTCTAACAAGTTTGCACAATAACAAATTGTTCTAAATCCATATCACAATTTCTTTGTGGTAACTCAATTACTGCAATTTTTACCACAATTCCAAATTACAAGTATGCCCTTGATGTTTAGGATTTACCTCCATAAATGTACTGTCAGTAACTCCTCCACTTTAACAGCAAAAATGGGCAGAAGTAGCAATTTCTGTGATTCTGCCAAATTCCCCACCGGCACCCCACCAGCAATGGAGGCTAAATCTGCCACACTTTCACGTGTCAAATGGCAGTAATTCCGCTGGAACGGTTCATGGAATGGTAGCCAAGTTTGGCTGTAGTGCCTCTGGAATTACTGCCAAACTTGGAATGAGGGCCAAATTCTACTAAATCAGCCACCAGTGGAGGGAAAAGAAGAAAATGTTCAGGTGTCTATGATTGCATGAAGGGCCCTTATTCAATTTTCATACACCCTGTTTCCGTCTTTCCATCTCTGTCCCTCAAGTACGGGAAATGATTCAAATGTATGTACGCCCCAGTGGCGTCAAGGGTGTTGCAGGAAGACAGGACTTTCCTGAGGCTTTCAGAAAACGAGATTGTGTAACAAAGACCCCCATTTTGAAAGCAAAGGAAGATGTTGGCAGGAAATTGTGGTGAACTACAAGGGTACACAATACAAGCATGTAGAAGACCGCATTCTGACATAGCCACACATACTTTCCTGTGGAAAAGCTCCACCGGCTGAAATCTTCAACCAAAGGAATCGGCACCAGATCTTTGCTTCAATCCTCTCACATTTGTAATTAGCCCTCAAACCCCAGTCACCAAAAGCCAGAACCATTTTGATATTATGTGTCGAATTCTCTATATTTATTATTGGACCTTCTTAATCCACACACTTTAGACTTCATTAATCACATTTTTACTTCTACAGACATTTTTCAGGATAATTTATTATATATCCGATTGCTAAGATAATTAAAATATTAACTTGGTCCAAAATAATAACATCAATTAATTAACCAAAATCAACAACATTTTCTGTCAATCAATTAAAAAACATTATCTTTAATTTAGTCAAGTTAATGTGGAAGTCATGTAAAACACAATGGGTCTCCTTATAAATTGGCCGGTGCGGTAATAAAGTGCCGGTATTAGCGCATACTGGCACCGTTACAGAACCAGCCAACTAAAAGTTGGCCGGGGGGTGGAGGAATTACCTCCAGCTACAAGCTGGAGGTCATTCCGACACCCTACCAGCAAAAACAGCTGTTATTTCTGGCACCTGTATTACCAGTACAAAAACCAGAAGGAGACGCAGAGCTATTTATTGACGTTTTTAGATCATGCTCCTTTGAACAAATTATGGACAATCACTAAACGAAAGATCAAAAACGTCCAATCGATTCTCCCTTTTGTTGTTTCCCAGGTCTCAACAACTTAGTACGTTGACCAAATAAGTACTAAGTCAATTCACAATAACCATGACACAAATAAAAATCACAATTTTATTTCATATAAATCACAACATTATCACTCATACACCAATTTCATACATTTGGATAAAAAATATATAGAATTTAATATATTTCTAAAACCTTTTCAAAATATTCCTAAAATAAGTACATCACCAATAATAGAAAAAATAGAAAATTATTATTGTTTTTTTCAAAAAAACTTAAAATTTGCTGAACCCTATAACACCCTGCCTATACAAAACTACATGATGTAAGACACCTTTATGGACACCACATTAGTTATACATAAAGGAACACAATGGTCGGTAGCTCATGGGTTCCTTTCTATTTAGGATACCTCATATATATCTTACCATGTTCAGAGTAATATTCATCCCCATCTCTTGCTACCCTGGGGTTTATTCCAACTAAATATGTTAATCTACTGTATTGTTAACAACTCACAATACTATATCTTAACAACCCAACATGTTTCGTTCAACACAATATTGTTTTACACAATTCATCTGAATTTCATCATGGGCACCATCTGTACCCTTCTTCCAACTATCTTATTGTAAGGGTGACTAAACACTGTTCGCAACACAACTCAATGTACTGTTAGTTCAGTAAAGTCTAACTTTACTACGCACAACTCACGACCGTGTATCACAATTCAGCACAGTCACTTGACCACAGTTCTAGGGGAGAGTCACAACACCTATGTCGGACAGCTCAATTTCTCTGGCTTTTAGATGTTTTGCCACACGTGTATACCAACTGATCTCTGAACTTCAGCAATGGACCAGTCATTCATCCTCTTTGGGGTGGATCTGCTCGCTAGCGGTAGCATTACCATTCCTGTACCAAAACGAGTTCCGAATTCATATCGCTCGCCTTCCGAGTGTCGCCGCTGTTAGCCGTAGCAGTCTCAGCTCCTTTCACTCCTTAACAATGCCAGTAATACCAGCAACCCCCCCCCCCCATGAATTACCACTGACACTGGCACTCATAATGCCGCAGTAATACAGCCAGACCGAGTGCCGGTATCAGTATTTCCATTTGCGGGTATCCAGGCGGATATGCCTGATTTACAAAGCATTTTCCATTTAGAGATTATCATTGGAAAAGGCTTTTGCAAATCAGGCTCAATATATTTTCAAGGCAGCATGAATATCTGCAATCCAATTGAAAGATAATCAACCAGGATAGTGACATCTGCATACTTAAGTAGATCTGGAAAGCATCTTACAGTCCACAAAGCTTTAGGATCATGCAACATGTTCACATTTATAAACAGACCTCCCAGTGCACAAAACATTTCACTGTATTGTTAACAACTCACAATACGCTTTAGCAATGCACATAGTTGACAGATTAAAACACAGGGGGGCCAATACTCATTCCTTCCTCAAAACGTTCAGCCTGTGCGTCCTCCTTCATCAAAACTTTCTACCTGTGCATGTCCCTTTTTCTAAAACCTTCTGCCTGTGCATCTCCATTCTTCAAAACCTTCTGCTTGTGCATCTCCCTTCTTTAAGACGTTCAGCTTGTGCATCTCCATTCTTCAAAACCTTCTGCCTGTGCATCTCCCTTCTTTAAAACCTTCTTTCTGCGCATCTCCCTTATTTAAAGCATTCTGTCTGTGCATCTCCCTTCTTCAAAACCTTCTGTCTGTGCATCTCCCTTCTTTAAAGCCTTCTGTCTGTGCATCTCCCTTCTTTAAAGCCTTCTGCCTGTGCATCTCCCTTTTTTAAAACCTTCCTGTGCATCTCCATTCTTCAAAACCTTCTGCCTGTGCATCTCCCTTCTTTAAAAACCTTCCTGTGCATCTCCCTTCTTCAAAACCTTCTGCCTGCGCATCTCCCTTCTTTAAAAGCTTCTTCCTGCACATCTCCCTTATTTAAAGCATTCTGCCTGTGCATCTCCCTTCTTCAAAACCTTCTGTCTGTGCATTTCCCTTCTTTAAAGCCTTCTGCCTGTGCATCTCCCTTTTTTAAGACGTTCAGCCTGTCCATCTCCATTCTTCAAAACCTTCTGCCTGTGCATCTCCCTCCTTTAAAAACCTTCCTGTGCATCTCCATTCTTCAAAACCTTCTGCGTGTGCATCTCCCTTCTTTAAAACCTTCTTGCTGCGCATCTCCCTTATTTAAAGCATTCTGCCTGTGCATCTCCCTTCTTCAAAACCTTCTGTCTGTGCATCTCCCTTCTTCAAAGCCTTCTGCCTGTGCATCTCCCTTTTTAAGACGTTCAGCCTGTCCATCTCCCTTCTTTAAAGCCTTCTGCCTGTGCATCTCCCTTTTTTAAGACTTTCAGCCTGTGCATCTCCCTTCTTCAAAAACTTCTGCCTGTGCATCTCCCTTCTTAAAACCCTTCTGCCTGTGCATTTCCTTTCTTTAAAGCCTTCTGCCCGTGCATCTTCCAGAACAGGGTACTCGATCTACTTAGCCTAACCCTAACTGCGGTGCTGGGAGGAAGGCCCGAGGACCTGGTTTTCTGATTGTGCGCTGATGAGACCTGCACTCATTTGCAGAGTGAGACTTCCTGCCCGAATGATTTCCCATTAAATAATGCTGGACTGCAGTGCCCAGAATACAAAAAAGGAAATGCAGGACTAGACGAGATACATTCGCCAGACAGATGTTTATTTCAGATATTTCAATACATACAACACCATCGTTAAAACAAATCCAAATTATCTTCAAAGTAACACACAAATTGTAACAAAAAAAACAAAAAAAAAGTTATTAATAATTTATATTTCTATATCTGCTGAAATATAAAGAAAACAAAGCCTGCTCATTTCAAACAAGTGAACACATGGACTTTCCATCCATATTCCAGTTGGCAATAGTGATTCTGTTGCTATGGCTACGTTGGAATCTGCACAGGAAGAACACGTTTTGGGAAGTGTATCATTTTGGTGCCATTCAACAAATCTTCATGAAACTTGCCTACAAAATAATGTGGGGGGGGTCCCAAAACCTACCTTTTCCCATTTATTTCGAATAAACAGTAGTTTGCTTTCACTTACATCCCCACACAACTGGATGGAGTGACACAAAACCTCCGTGAATACTGGACATCTGGTCCCAAAAACATGCTTCCACAAATATGGTCCAAGTTCCAGGGCCGTCATTTCACCAAAATGCTAGGAGTAGCGGAAGCGAACATGGGAAACCTCAGTGTAATGCACTTGCACACAGAAATCCCACTCCCACCTTTTGGGACAAGAAACACGCTGTGTTTGTAACAATATTTCCTTGTATTTGCAACATCTCATGAGGTAATTAGCAGGTCGTTCCACACTCTTAATGCAAGGGTAATACACCTGAAAATCTTTTGACAAAGACCAACAGAATAGACTGTACACCAAAATAATACAACCTGCCTGCATCCATGTGTCCAAAAAACAATGAAGAAAGTGGGGTTTCGTTTGCATTACTTTCTGCTAACCAACACACATCCATCAAACAATGTGGGATTTAGTTTCCGTCACTTACTCAAAACAAACACACTCCCTTCAATCAAAAGATGGCCGTTTGTTTTAGCGAGAGTAACTTTACAGGCATTAAATAACATAGACAAGAACTGCAGTTGCCTTTTCAATCAGTTTGTGTTTAAAAACAAAAGATACTTCGCTTTTGTAATGTGACACAGACAAGACAATTAAAAAAGATAAATAGAAGAAGTGGCCATGAATTTGCAGACTATTCAGGTCAGGTGCTAACTTACAATAATATACCTTAATTTTGATGTTACTTGAAATTGTCACACTGTCAAAAGGTTCTTTTTTTAAATAGTGATTGATTGATCATGAGAAAGGAAGGGGTGAACCTGAGCCACTCAAAGGTGTCTGTGGAATAATATTACCACTGCCATCATCCCTTGACCTTTATGCCTAGTGCACAGAGATGAATGTAAGACTTTAAGTTCGACTAGAGAATTTCACAGAGTGACAGACCTTTACATTTCAGCTGTACATCTGTGATGTCAGAAGCTTATAGAAATCACAGATCCAGACAGGAGCTTTCAACTGTAACCATCAAGGAGGTTAATTAATTTCTGCTCTGGTGAGGCTGATACCTCATGCAGTATTTCTGATTCTATGGGGGTGCCACTTTTAAATAGACTCTTGGGGTGCTGGGTTTAAGGTCACTTACTTCTAAAGTTAATGTAGTTGACCCATGCCAACTAGATTCTGCATTGGATGGTCACTCCAATGGCTCCCTCTGGCATATCTCTCCTCAGTGTCTGGGCATCAGCAAGGTCTCCGGCTTTTACCAGGAACCAACTCCACCAGTATGCACTCTGGATCCTGCTTTTAGGTGCTTGCCTCTCTTCTGCTTGATTCCAAGTTTGAATAAGGCCTTCCTAGAATGGCTTTTGGATGCCTCTTCCAGGTCTGCTTTTTGTCTCTCCTGTTGGAAACAGTACATCTCCTGATGGTAAGCCGAGTGTTCTTTCTGGATCCCTCCCGAGCTCAACAGGTTTAGGTAGGTTATGTCTTTTTTTTTTACACTGCCCCTATGACTAATCAGTAATCTACGTATCTTCTATTGTTTGACTAATTTGATTGCTTACTTAGATTTTAGGACACATCAACAATCCACACCTAGCATCTGATTTGCTGGGAACATGAGAATTCTTGCAGTAGGTGTATTGCCTCCTCAGGTTCCCACCCCACCCCCCTTCCATGGGGAAGCAGTCATATATTCTGTTCACCCTCCTCAGTAAAATGACATCACCAGGAGCATATTTTGTTTATGCACTTCACCTTCTGAAAAATACAAATATCACACTTATCAAAGGGAATTGTTCTCTGACATTTGACTTAGATTCCGCTAAGATGAGCAGAAATACCCTCATCAAAATGCTTCTCATATGTCAAAATATACTGAAATCGATATAGAAGTAACATCTTTGAAATGTTTCTGCAGATGATAGTAACACATGGAGTTTTTCTCTGGCTAGAATGGATAACAAGATATGAACATTTCTAACTCTTAAAAATACCCAATTTGCAGAGTCTGTTTTATCGATTTCCTGCATTTGTTTGTTCGGCAATAGGAATCTGTAAATGGATTGAATATGTAGAAAATCAAGCATTGTGATACCTAATGTGAATATAGGCTTCTTCTGTTCCAGTTTTTGCTGATTTTAAAAACAATATTATCTTGCCATGACAGTAAAGTTTACATTCGTTTTTGGAGAAGTTCATTGAAAAATGTTTTGTTACCAAAACCTATAAATGGCAACGTTCACCCAGAAGGTATCTTGGTGCTAGCTAGCGGAGTGGGGATGAGAAGGAAACTAGAAAGACACATTTTAAGTAACCACCTATAACAGAGATGGCTCTTAGTGGCTCGTAGAGCATGGACAAGAGAGTTCCACAACTGAGCCGCAGCCACAGAAAAAGACCGGCCACCAATGCGGACGGCCTTGAATCGAGGGACAGAGAACAGACAAGCATCCACCGAGCGCAATGTCCGAGCAGGGATGTATGGACAGAATTTAGTCTGTAGGTATTCCACCTCGGTGGTATAAAGGGCACGACGAAGCAGACAAAGGGCCTTGAACGGAACACACTTGAGCAGGGCAAGCCAATGAAGATGGTGCAGGACCAGGTAGAGATGTGCACAACTGTGTGTGGAGGTGTCACCTCTAGCCACAGAGGTCTGTAGAACTTGAAGCTGCCATAATAGATAGGTGGGTTGTGCCAAAAATAAAGAGTTGCAGTAGTCTAAAGAAGGCATAACAAGTGAGGACACCACAGGAGCACAGGAGCTTGTAACTGGGGTGGAAGAAAAGGGAGGACCTTACGCAGGGTTTTAAGTTGGAAGAAATACACATTTTGTCCTGCCATTGTGTAAGAAAAAGTCCATACATTCATTGGGCAACACACTCTAGCACTGGTGTACTATACTCAGCAGTGTCTGATGCCATTGATGGTACCATTCTCCGGAGCTCAGCTTTCTTGCTTTGGTGTTTTGGTGGCCCTATATGGGATCTGATGTGTCTTATAAAATTACGTCCAAACCATCACATTGAACAATTGCAAATCCAAGCCCTTTGAATATGACTGTGGTATCCATGGAGTGAACACTTTCTAACTTTTAGCTCAAGCTTTCAGCTGAGGTTTGACAAGAATTTTTAATGGTGACCTTCTGACATCTTGCCCCAAAGAAAGCGACACTCCTCTAGCCGAAGATTACAAAATAAGTAACCACTGCTGTGATTTGGGAGGGTCAGGTTTGGTTTGGATTTGTTTGTGGAAACCTGTCCTGTCAATGCGTGTTATTTGTTTTGCATTGCAGCTATTAGACATTTAGTCATTCTGTGTCATTCTTGATTTGAATGGTGTGGATGAATTCTTTTGTGACACTTTCTAAGTGCAACTCTGGGATTTGTATTGAGTGAAAAAACAAAGCTTCATAGCTGTAAATACGTCTAGGCGCTATGAAATTGCTAATTATATTAATCTTAATGTTCCAAGTAGACCTTGCTAATCCAATCATGTGAACCGCATCTAAAATGACACATCAATGCTTTACTTAATCCTAACTATCCAGATATTCTGTATACCTCCTACTGTTCAAATGAGGAATGTAGGGGAACCCATGGGTTGTTTTAACCACACAAATAGAATAATACATGTTGGCTTCTTCACTCTTAAAGCAGGCACATTTACCTACGTGCCGATGATCCACTAACCTGGACAGGGTGGCAATGTGAGATCCAAAACGAATAACTTTGCTCCCTGTATGACTTTGGATAACAAGTGGATTGATGCTAACAGACGGGCAATTCTTCAAAAACAGAAATATGACTAGACAGACCCCCAAGTAACATCCCAAACTCACTTTGGCCAGCTGTATTGGGCCCTCCTCTGTGCCCTTCAACCACAGTGTAAATGTGTGGATACTGATTGATAACCAACTGAGACTGTGTCCTCAGATAAACAAAGAGACTCAATCCTGTTTTGCCAATTTCTTTTCTTTATATTTTACATATTTATATGCATTGAGCATTTGTTAGACGCCTATACCACAAAATGGTGTTTCCCAGCGCTTTTTAATATCATGCATCCCTAGTCAAGGCCAACCTTTCAGCCAGGGATAAATGTTGCAGTTCTGCCTACACAGGGGTCCTACTAAGTCTTTCACTGAAAGGCCATTTCTCTGATGTTCAGACACAAATGGGCTGACCGAGTTAGCTTCCAGAGGTGGAACGTTTGCCCATGAGCTAAAGAGTAGTATTGGTGCTTAGTGTATTATTGGTGATGTGTGCTCTATTGAAGGTGATGCATAACCGGAGGGGCATCTATTGTAGCTCCCACATGGTTGGGGTGTTGGGGTCATACATCCTCAGTCTATGGTTTAGTTCCGATCCTCTAAGTAGGACCGAATGAGAAAAATCATTTGGGTCAAGCTTGGTAGTAATAAGGCAAGTTAGAGGTTGTTCTCATGAAAAGTGGTGTTGTATTCAGGGTTGACACAAACAAAATGAGTTATGCGCCTTGCGTCACAGTGTTTGAATTCGGTGCTGGTTGTGCCTATGACCTCTTTTCAGGTACATTCTTCAAAGTAGACTCTCTGGTCTCTATCTCTTCTTCTGATATCTTTAGTTTTACAGATAATATTATGACCTGGCAGGGTCATCGCGTCGTATGGTATAATAAAGTTGTTAGAGAGAACTAGGCATTCATGAAACCAACTATCTGATACATGATTTGTTGGTTAGTTGGTTTAAACTGTGGCGAACGTTTAAACCCGGGATGCAATATGCCACGGTCTCAATCGCTCTACTGACTGCCACTGCGAGTTGCAATCTTACGCTGCCTTTTATTCTCACAGCTCTATACCACACACATTTATCTCAGTAACTAGAAAGTCCTTTTCCTCCCTGCCACTATTCTCTCCAGAAAGATTAAAAAAACAATAAACCACAATGTAACACTGCACACTTTTAGCAGAACCATCAAACGTAGGAAATTTCCTAAACGCAAAGCATATTGAAACTCTAGCTAGTATAGTGGGTGTGAGTTCAAATCCTCCCTCATTGCATAGTAGGGAGTGGTTTTTTGTCTTAATGAGAACAAAAGAAACAATGCATACATAACTTGATTAATGCCAGTAGGACACATTCACACTGCTCAGCAGAATTTGGGTATACCCCATGTCAGTTACACTTAAAAAAAATGTGTTTATTAAGTGCATTTGGTTTTAAATAAATCTTTGTAATGCAACACAAAAAAAACAAAAACATTATAATGTCATACAATCAGCGAACCGCTCCAAGCGCAACTGACACAACACTATTGCTTCTATAATAGCGTGGCTTAACTCTTCATTACTTTCAATAGAAACACTGGTGATGTCTAGTGTGCTGAAGCAGTCGGGCAGCTGAAATATGCCCAGTCACAATATACGGTTACTGTGGCATGATTAAGTACCAGAAATAAACATGTCTAGAGTACTTACCATAACCAGTAAATATAGAGCAGACACTGGAGACAGTCAGCTCTAAATGCCAGGGTTTATCCGACTCCTGGTGTACACCCAAAAACCATCGCACGCTTTCCCATCCTGCCCTTCCTTAAACACCTGTTTTCAAAAAGAAGCCGGCACCCTCAGGAGCTGACATTACATTGCACCTATTCTGAAGACAGGATCTCATTGCAAAGGTCATCTTTCACGGTATATTTTCATTGACTGAATTCCGACTTTCACTGCATACTTTTATTGAACGAAATCTGACCTGCCATGTTTGGAGTTGCAATTTAAATTATTTATATGTTGTGTGTAGGTATATTGTTGACCTTATGGCCAGCCAGGATAAGAGATATTCATTTCAGGCAGGGATTTACACAGCTCACACTGATGTGAATGACGTATGGAGGAATACATGGGGATAAGGTTGCATTTAATGGCCGTGGTGTAGCAGTTATCACAGCATTCTTCTTGGAATGTATTTATTAGGAAGTACAAACCAAGATGTCTCATTAGAGTTTGGCAGTAAAACCCGCCGGTAGGCGGCGGGCTGCCGCCGACCCTGTAACACTGGTTCCGCCGCCTGACATCCTGGTGCTACCAGGATATCATAGACGGCAGCGCAACGGTTATTTCCCATTCCCATGGAGTCCTATGGGACCGTTATTAACGGTGCCGGGGCTTCAGGGAAAAGCATGCTGGTAGGGGCCTGAAATCCCAGGAGGTCAGGCCTGCCAGGAATTCTGTGCCTCTACCCTACCAGCAAACTCACAGTTTGGCGGTCCGGAAAGGGTGCTGGTACGTTGCTACCTGCACCGTAATTTCCAGATCTCCAAACTTATAATGAGGCCCAAAAACCTAAACGATAATGTAAAGTAACAGGAATTGTGGAAATTCAAGTCTTCCTCCCACTCTTATACCGTTAAAAATAGTCTGTGGATATAATGATAATAATAAAAATAATGATACTATCAGGTTTTTATATGATGTTTCATGCAGGATTCCTCCAACTTCTAAGGTTCACAACAAAATATATATGGAATGTAATAATAGCTGGTAATTTCACCAAAAGTAATCAAACGGTGCTTTGAACACAGACATAAAGGGCCAAAAACAGCCTCGCTGGGATTTGAACCTGTGACGGAAGTGATGCTTGTGATAAAGTGAATCAGGCGTTAAACAGCTGGGAAACCTTTCAACAACCACCTTACAAACAAGAGGTGCCGCCCATTCAGAGAATCATTTGTTTCATTTTCTTGGGGATGGAGCTAAAATCCAGTGCACTAGATCTAGAATAAAGGCCAGGTGCAGTTATTCTTGGCGTTGTGTGCAGCCCCTTTTTAAGTCATCAAGTTGCTTTCCCAACTGTGATAATGTGGGGAGCAGCAATAGGCTTCTCTTGGGAGAGAAGATCAGTGCAAACATTTAGCATAATTTTAAAGAATCCATAGTAAATAATGACATTTTGAAGCCAGTACATTCTCATAAGACATCTGAATACATAATAACTACTAAGGAGAGAAAAGTAACACATCTATCATTTGCAAGAAAACCAAAGCAAAGCACCAGCGAGCAATATTCGACACATGAACGAGCTCCCTTCTTCCCACCTGAGAAAATCTCTGGGATAGACAACACATCAATCGACCAAAGATGCAATGGAAAACATAAATATCTATTCTTTCAACGCATACAAAGTACATTTGAATTTGGTTCAACAATGCCAATGTATTAACAAGGGACGAGATTTCTTTTCCATTTAGGCTTGGCAGCAGAAGGATGCTAGTCTCGTCAGACTGCGGCTGGTGTCTTTGTTCCCGTTGATTCTGTTAGACTGTAAGTGACGATTCAAGGCTTGCTTCTGACTGGCTGGAAACCATGGGGTTGCTTTAGGGTTGATCTATTGCCTGAATGGTGTTAAGGTGCTACCACTGACAGTTATGGCAAATATCTCCCCCATGCGGTTTAACATCACAGCCCTCCTCGGCTAACTAAGTTTTACTCCTGCTGCCTCTTCCTATTGTGGCTCCCTTTTCTCTTCCCAGTGTCCTCCTCATTCCCATACCCTGGAAAGGTAAGGATTTCTCTAGACATACAGGAGAATCAGATGTCTCCCCTAATCCTGTATTCCTGAGAACCTGCCCTTGAATCCACTAGCCACGAGGTGCTCCAGAGATCGGACCTCTAACTTGGTTTGATTTGTGTTTATACTACTCGTTTCACAGTTGAATTTGTAGTGGTAGATAGTGAGTGTTTGTACCTTAGTTTTGCTAATCCCACTCTATGGACAATTTACTTTCTGTTAGATTAACCTTAACTCTTGATTTTATAAGATTTGTATCTATAATTTCTGTTTTTTGTGGGGAGTGTAGTGTTCAGTGTGTGATTTTGTGTAGTACAAGTGGGTGTAGTATGAGTGTTTGCCATATGACTGTATTAGCATGGGAGCGAATGGCAAATGATCATACACTTTACATTTATTGCATGAGCGCATAGTTTATCATATGTATAGTAACGTACATGTACGAAATGTAGTAGGTGTACATTGATTCTCAGTATTTGCTGTCATAATATGTGTTGTGAGAACATGCAGCATCAGTTTGTGTGGTGTAAGAGCATGTTGCATAACAGCATGTGGCGTAAGTGTCTGTGTCGTAAGTGTGTGTGTTGTGTGTGTGTTGTGTGTGGCATAGGAGTGTGCGTCATAGAAGCGTGTGTCATGGGAGCATGTGTTGTAGAATCATGTGTCCTGGGTGCATGTGCTCTAGGATGGTGTGTTATAACACTGTGTGTGTCGCAGGATTCAGTGTCATATGAGCGCATATCATAGGATTGTGTGTGGATTTAGGTGAGCAGGTTGCAGGTGAGCTGGCCAACCTACCCGGGCGGGTGGGCAGAGCATGAAGCAGCCACCAGCAAGGACTGTTGTTCATTCTTGCAGGGGACAGGCATGACACTGTGCTCGCTGATGAGGCAGCCAGTTGGTGCTGGTCCTGGAGCTCCATCTCTCTCCTTGGAGAGCCGCAGCCACCCCTTATTTCCCTCGCAAGGCGGGTCGAGAAAGAAGCAGGCTTTGCACAACACTGAAGGAGGGGAGCCACCCAGGGGCCAGATAGCGGGCTTGGCAGAGAGAGCGACAATGCGCCATTAAGTGGGTTATAACAACAGCAACCCAGTGATAGAGGCCCCCACATGAGGACTGGATAGGAATCCGGAACCCGAGGCCCACTCCCTGTCGCGTTAGCTTCATAAGCAGCATGGGGAGCAGCCACAGGGGGTGCATCAGCCCTGGGCCAGTTGGGGAGTCTGTGGGCCTATGGTCTGCCTATACAATTAACCTATAGGGTCCTGCCCAGTCCTGCCCCCGATGATTCAGGCACATAACATCTGTCCTCCCCCGGCCTTTGTTTCCAGGGCCTTCCCGGCTTTGTGGACATCATTCCTGCAGCTCTATAATCAGAACTGACCATAAGGAGAGGGGGCAGGTCTCGCCAGACTATAACTGAGGCTCACCCAGGACACACGCCACGGTCCCGGGGGCATTGAGTGGCGTGGGCAGGGGGTGCTTGTGAGCCCTGTGGTGAATCCAGAGGCACAGCACAGAAAAACACATTAATCGAATTGAACAACATGTACAGCCACAGTCCACATTGTGCACGCCACCGGCCTGGAGACACTCAGCTCCAGCCAGCCCATACAAAACTCTGCGGTGGCCTCTCTCTGGTGTCCTAGCCCGCCCCCCCCGAACAAGAAATGGCCAAACAAAGCAACCACAACAGACCTGCAGACATTATCACATTCATGAACGCCACCCCGGGTAAAGGGAAGAAACATGAGATAAGCGTTGCAGTGCAGATTCAGACCCCAGTGGCCCTCGATCAGCCTTCCAGCTACTTGGTCACAAGAGCAGACCTCATGCTCCTCCTACAAGAGATCAAGAGTTAGATCAAGTCTAGCACAGCGGAACTTAGCTAGAAGATATCTACACTAGAGAAACAAACCACAAGCCTAGAACACTGTGTCAACAAAATCGAGGATACTGCGTGTGAACAATCCTCTGAACTGGCCAAGCTGTCTTCCACAGTGGAGTCACAAGAGGCTTCAACGGAAGAGATCGCTGCAAAGCAGGAGGACATGGAAAGCAGTTCTAGGAGGAATAAAATCAGGATTAGAGGCATACCATCCCATGTCCGAGATTCGGAGCTGGAGAACTTAACCTTAAGCCTCTTCAGGTCCATCCTTGTGCTCCCTGATGACGAACATATCACATTGGACCACATACACACAAAGAGTACACTCCACATTTCAGAAACCCAAAAATAAAATGCCCAATGTCCTAACAAGAGCACACTACTATAAGTTCAAGGAGGGGATATTCAAGCTGGCACACTCGAAGGATGAGCTATACCACAAAGACATTCTGCAATTGTTCCAAGATCTGGCCCCATCTGCAATGGACAAGCAATGCTCATTTAGGGATGTTACTACCTGGCTGAGGCAAAGAAACCCCCCTGCTCCCTCCAGTTCACCTGGCAGAATAAGGCTGATAGAAGCTGAACTCCTTCTGAATCCAGATCATCCACCATCCCTCAGGCAGACTGAGGTACACCGGGGGCCGACCTCATCATGACTCAGGCCGAGAGGGGCTACAAGTGGATGGCGGGGGCTGGGCACACCCAAGATATCCTGCTCAGTGCCATTTGGAGAGGAACTACCATCCCCAGCCTACTCTAATCCAGCTTGAATACCCCTGGCCGAGATACCGTTTCTGGCAGACTGCTCCCTCCATGCTGCCGCCTGTCTCTGATCGGACTAGCTGTTAGCTACTGTGTTAGTTGCAGCTATGGGGAACATCCCAACAAAAGCCCCATTAAGCCTGCTACCATTGCAGTTGTGTTGCTTTTGACTCAATCGGGCCCCTAGCTCCATACTTGGCTTCTTTGGTCACATTGTTCTATTTACCCCTTCCCTTTTTGATTCAGTTGACCATCCTCCTCTCATATCCAACTTCGCACCATGGTCCTGAATGAGCAAGCACTGTCCACCCCGTATCTTCTGCACACTCAAAAATGACCACCCTAACTGCCCCAATGTCCCAGTGGCAGCAGTGATTAACATGCCATCTGTGACATTGCAAAAACAGTATCATGCTGTCTGTACCCAAACTTGCCCATGCTGGCTGCACCAATAAATGTCAGATTCCATCAAAAGAACATACTCCTGTTGGCTTTGCCCATAACCCATGCAAATTTATAAAGACATGTCCATAGTGGTTGCACTAATGTTGTGCAGTATGCCCAGGTTACAACAAATTTAGTCTTCCAAATGAAGAAATCCCTATGTTTTCACTCAAGCGTGCCTCAAATCTAAAAGATAAACTGGTGCATCCAGGTTTGAAAATAGAGTTTAAAGAAACATGCTCTGGAACTTGAGCCGCTCATAGGCCACTTCTTGTGGTACGTGTTCTGTGTGCAGGTTTACGGAGAAAACTACAACATTCAGAATAGGAGACAGGGTCTGGCAACTACAAGAATTTAACAATTGTAAGATACAGAAAGTGGTCTATTGTGTAGAATGTCCCTGCCACGTAAGATACATAGGTTATACAAGCAGAACAGTGCACACAAGGACCTCTGAACACAGATGCTGTGTCAGATGTAGAGTCATCACTGCCCCGATGGTCAAGCATTTCTTGCACTTAAGGCACTCATCCGATTATATAAAATGGTGGGTAGTTGAAACTGTGAAAGGAAGTAACAACATTGAACAGCTACTGCTTTCAAAAGAATCTCGATGGATTCACTGAATGGGTGCACCTACTCATGGGTTGAATTAACACCTTGCAATTGTACTGCCTTGCCCACTGATGTGCCTATGGGTTTATTTCTAGCCTCTTAGACATCATGATTTAGTCGGGAACCCTTAAACACACACCTCCGAGTCAGGCGATTAACTTGCCATGCAGTGTCAATTAGGATATTTTTTCCAACTGGTGACTTCATTGCGTCATCCTCCCACGTGATGTTTTTCATTGAGTGTGTGAACTTTTACATGGCGAGCGCTTAGCGTTACTTGTTTCCAATATGAGACCACCAACGAATTTACATTAACCATGGATGAGAAAAACCTGTCATGTAGTGTCTTACGGCAGTCATCATCCCGTAAGGGTGATGTCACTACATCACGTCTTCACTTGATGATGTTACTGTGTTGGTGTATTTATACACAGCGAGAAGTCAGTGTTCTTTTCACTGCTGTGAATATTTAAGCAGGAATTAGTCTTGGAGGTTTCCTGTTTTCCTTTGGTAAGAATCACTCCACTTAATGCAGCTCTGCTCAAAAACCCTGCCTATCATCTTTGTATTAAGAGGAAGTGATCATTGCCCCTCCTTATATTTCTAGATGATCTAGCGAGGGGACATTTGTTGTTTTACATATTTGTGGCTTGCAGAAGCAGCATAAAATAATATACGCACTACCTAAATTCACATGGAGAGGTATGTTCTGTTCTATTTAAGTAATTATTTGAGCTATATTGTGTTTGATCCAGTTGGGATCCTGAATGAAGAAGTTAGTGACAGATTCCCTCTGTGTTCCGTATCTGGAGTGTTAAGGATTTCAATCAGGCGATAAACTCTGCTCCCGGCCTAGTGTACAGCGCAATGGAAAAACTTATTTGATAAATAGATTCAATTATTTGAAAGATGTACCACTCGTATCACACCCCTTATTTAAGAATACCCCGGGTCACGCTGGACCAGGAATCAGGCTGGTTTGTAAAAGGTATTATTTATTTATTTAAGATCAAAATCACAATAGATATTTTAATAGGTAAATAACAATCAACAATGGGGTGACAGAACACAGAATGATGTCTTTAATATACTGGGACTAAGTTATGAGCAAACAAATGCAACACAGAAACTAATACTTTTGTGTTGGTTTCAGATCAGATAGCAAAATGGTTAGAAATTCCCCCTGCAACACTTATCAACCCCCAAATAGGCAATGCAAAGAGATGGAAGGAGAGAGCAGGTATTCAGGAATAGTACATGTCAAACAGTGTCTCACTTCCCCCTTCCCCCTTACACAGAAAGAGAAAAATGAAGTGGCTTTTCAACTGTCAGTATGACTGTTAAAGTGGCTTAGCAAGAACTCTAAATTTGTGGAAACATGCTTAAATTGTTGTAAATTCCTACAGGAGCCGCTTTGAACAGTTGCATACAAGCATAAGCAATGATTTAGTCAGCAGAAAACATTTGCAATCTTTGTCGAAATAGAAAGTATATCGTGCCTCCTATTGTAATGAATATATTTAATATTGGCCTACGCCAAGCTGCTCGGAAGTCGCTTGCGAAAGAAATCTGTGTTGCAAGGTCCTGACCTTAAATCCATGTAGGCCGCCATTTTAGGTCAAACCGCCATTTTAGGATTTGTTGTGTAAAAGTCACCCTGTGAGATAAAACGGTGGACGATGTCATTGCAAAATACAACATGGCCGTCTTGACCTCTGTACATAGCTAATGTGTAATCTGCCTGCAGGCCACTTGTTGAGGACATAAACTGAGACCTTGTCCTTCACTGACCTATGTGTAGAAGGATTACTCGTGCAATGAAAAACTAATCCACGAGCATATGTCGAGACAATGTATTCAAATACTGAACAAAGAACATCTGTTTAACTACATTGTATTAATGTTTAAGGAATATTAAACCGAAGTGGGGCTGGTCATCGCATCCACAAAATGTATAAAAAGCGAATGCATTCTAATGTACAGCATCTCTCACTGAACACACTGAACCACGCTGGAGTTCGTTGTGTTGTACTGAGGGGCGATAGCTATCTGATTTTTGCTCTGTTTTTGTAATTGGATTCAGTATAGAATAAAGTACTTTGTATGTGCCTTTGTAACCCGTGTCTGGTGTATTTCCTTTTGGGGTACTCAGCCTCGATATTCTTTCTCTGTTTTCACATCTTAAAATCCAAGTCGGAAGCCGTTTAAATCTATTTTAAACGTGTAAAAACTTCTCAAAATGAAAATTTGCGGCAAACTTTTTTTCCGTGATAATGGGTGAACTGTGGGAGTTATAGCGATTTTAGTAAAGGTCGTTTTTGAGAGAGAGGCGTTTGAATGGAAAGAGGCGTTAGTTTTAAAATCAGAAAATATTGGCTATGGACTAGAGCATCTAAGCTAAGCCACCAGGACGGCACAGGTAAGAGTCAGGAGTGATTTGCGGCTCAGTCCTGGTTCCTCGCTGTCCACCTTGGAGCACTAGGCTGGTCACTCAAAGGAAATTAATAGGTCACAGTTGACAAATGACTAGGAAAAGGATGCTTTTACAGAATAAGATTTCACTACAGATCTAGACAATGTTACTGATTATGGAAGTAAGGAGAGTTCAGAGGTTAGGAGGGGACAAGATAATGCACGGGAATCAACAATTTCTAGCTTTCTGTTAATACTCACTGAACAGAATGGACTTAAGATTTTGGACCGTCAGGATTCTGGACCGTCAGGATTCTGGACCTATCAGGGACTGACAGCTGGGCACATCGGACTGGACAGGGTCAGCAAGGCGCTCTGGTCACGGCACAGGACTGGATGGGATATGCCCTTCTTGGTTCTGAGGATCTCTCAATTCAGCAAGCCAGCATTAACAGTACAGCCCAGCTGTATTATGATGCTTCCCCTAGGCTTTTTGGGTTCTGTTCTAGAATTTGAGGCCTAGCTGAGAATGGTTTAGCTATGCAATAGGCCTTTGCTTTGCCAAGTTTCTTGAGTCTGGAGCAAGGAAGATGTAGATTTCAGCAGCAGGGCACTCCGCCAGCATCAGGAGAGTGAGTGGATCTGTCTGTCCCTATGTCTGGTCAGCTGTCTCTATTTATACTAGAAAACAACATCATAAAGGGGGGGTCCTGGCTTAGCTAAGCTTGCCCCTTTGAGCTGCGATAGGGTCAATACTTCATCTCCACCTTGCAATTTGAGTGATTGGCTCAAGGCTGGGTGATGTCAGGTTTTATGATTTGCTTTACAATCCTCAGAGACCTCCCTTTAGGCATTGGTCTCCAAGTATGATTTTATATTAAACGTACATTTCTACATCAGTCACCTTTATACAAATCACAAATAAAGATGCCATATTGTACATAGCAGCTATTCCTCAAAACCCCACAGTGGTGGGATCTTGTCTCCCCTTTCTACAGATTTTTGCCCTTTTCGCTATGAACACACTTTCCGATTTTTCTACAAATTTCCACAAACATGCGTGTTTAACATGGGGACATGTGTGTACATTTTCACAATTCTAACAGTCATACATTTTGCATAAAATCACATATCCTGCCGTTCTTGTCCAGAACATGTCACCAAGTTCTGGCGCCTCTCTCCATGTGCAGCCAGAAATTAAATTAACAGTTCTGTCATTTTTATATTTTTCACCATTTTGGATAGAAAGTTATAAGTCTTTAAAATGTGTTCTTTGTTCAGGTTCAGCAACAGATGGTCGCTTGGCTCCACCCCTTGGTCTCTCACTGGAGTCCAGGAACACCCCCTCCTTGGGGCATGTTCCTGCCAAGAGCCATTTATGATCGCCTTCACACCTCCAGTTTCCTGAGTTGGAGGATGTCCATTGTTTAGTCCTGGGCTAACCAGCAATTAGCACCTCCCCGTGAGTTTCAGCTGAGAGGGAGGCCCTCCCTCTGGGAAAAATAAACGCCTTTCCAGTTCTTGCAGCTCAGCCAGGTTTAATTTAATTATTAAATTCTTTTGGCTTTTCCTTAGCACAAAACAAACTTGTTGTATCAAATAACAGATAGAATTATCATTCAAAATGTTAAACCTATGGGATGAAAAACAACTACAACATGGGTTAGTATCAGTAACAGGCCTCTTATATTGCAAACATTTGACTTTCAGTTTATAACATGTTAAAGTTTAATCAGGAAGGCCCTGATAGTTGTCATCACAGGTAGCCCTCTGCTGCACAGAGATTTTTTTACAGATCCAAAGGCAGGCCACTTTTGCTGTGGAGATCTCGTTATTCACTTAGCCTTTCAGGACCTGGTAAGTTTACAGTGATTCTTTAAACTAAGGGAATTGTAGCACGCAGCGAGAATTTTGAATATTTGGAAGGTGTCCTGTACTGGCATTCTGAGGTTTTAGCAGCAAAGAAAAGGTGATTTAAAGCAAAATTTGCAGTTTCTTTTAGCAAAGCACTGCTTTTTCCTTCTGCACTCCACTTTCAATTGTTGTGGAGCCCAGTGACACATTTCAGTAGTGAGAGCTCTGTTCCACCACTGACAACATGCGTGGCAGATTGGGCAGCCATATATTTTTGCGTTGAAAAGCGTGATTTTCAGGGGTTTTGGCACGCGCAGGGATTTTGCGGCCATTTTGCTGTTTCTGGCACCACCATAACAGAGTGATGCAGCATAGCAGAGCAAAAGTGGGTCAATACATCCCACAGAGCCCCCCTCCTGACTTGATTTTGACCGCCCGTCAATGGGAAGTCGGGAGATTGGGATGTTCTTTTCTTTTGTCCATGTGGAGAAAGTCAGCTGCTTCTCCTGTCAGTGCTGGAGGCGACCCACTCTCCTCGCCGGTTCTGGTCAGGAGTATTGCTGGTTCTAGTTGGGAGTATGGAGCAGCACTCCGGGCTCCTTTGGTCTTTCCTCCCGGTCCCCGAGTGGTCCTCCTTGCTGATTAGATGATTCTTAGTTCCAATGCTAGAAAACAGAACATAGCATGCTTATGGAAATTTCCCCACTACTACTCCCCGAGGGTGTAGTGGGGCAGATGCATGCATTGAATACAATTTACAATATTCCCTGTCTATATTTAAGACAGGTCTCACACTCTTCTTGCACATACATGGTGAACCTGTAGTGATTCTTCTAGGTTTCTAGATTTTCCCCCTCTGGGTTTCCGGTTGGCTCCTCTATTTGCCGCAAAGTATGCCTGGGATGGCAACTCTTTAGCTGATCTATGTGGACCCACTTGTCTTCCCCTTCTGCCAAACTGCCCTTGGGGATGTGGATTCTGTCCGTGAGTCCTGGGATGGTAACCTCTCCTCCATTTCTGAATTTGCATTAATAACTAGGGTCCAAATTAATATCAAGTTGGTTGAGGAGGTCCCGGCTCATATAAAAGGCGGAAGGAACACCTCGCACAACCCAACAAGTATCTATTATGCTTTTGTTATTCCTATAAATTTTGATCATACAACTGCTAAGCAGAGGATGTTTGGAGCGGGGTGGTTCCAGATCCCTTACCCATCGTTGCACTGACTCTACGGCTAGTAGGGTCTGGTCTTTTGGGAGTTTTTTGAATAGTGCTTCGCTGATGAAGCTTTCTTCGCTCTTTAAGTCAACTCGGGCAAGGACAAACTCCTTCCCGTCATTTAACTGAATTGGGAGGAAGAGCTGTTCACCCCGTTTCAAAATGCCAGCTAAGTTCTGTGCTGGTATGATGTCAATTTTGGCTATGGACTTGGGACTTTTGAATTGTTCATTAGTATAAAATTTCAATGTATCTCCCTACAGGGTGGAATGTGACAAAATCCACCAGAAGGTAAGCGTAGTTTAACTGGTTATTGTATGGACCCCACAGACCACAGCCACCGCCAGAGGATCCAGAAACCAACTGCACTATGTGGAATGTTGATGCCTGAACAGCCATCAACATTCCACACGTGCCAGGACACATTACAACATATCCTCTTCCCTTACATAGCCAATAAAACATGCACAATAAAATGTAAAAATAACAGGAATAACAGGCTAAAGGTGACAAAAAAATTAAAATAAATAAATAAGCAGAAATATAACATAATCCACACTAGCAACCACAGTGTGTCAAGCAATGTAAACCATGAATTTAAACAAGGTTGTCCCAGAAATAGTGCAACTACTAACAAATGTAGTCTCTAAGTTTTATGGGCGCCCCACACCGCCTAGGGAGACACCTCACATCATGCCCCACATCAGCTTGCCGAACAGGAACAGTCTGAGTCTCCACATTCAAACCTGTACTTGAAGAGCAAGCAACATCCTCTTCATGTCTGTGCACCACTCCTTGGGAACCAACAGGATCAAAATCCAGAGCAACATCCTGAGACTTTACATTCAGACATGCGCCCGAAGCACGAGCAACATCCTGCCTCTTGCGCGAATTGATAACTCCATCCAGCACCACACGTCTCTTACTCCAGACAGAGCCATCCTCCAATTGCACATGACCCCTACCCGTCTTTACTACCCTCCTTGGAGGCAGAAATGCGCTGTTGCCCTTTTGAACAAACCTAGGATTTCTTATGTACACAGTATCCCCAGGCATAACCTGTAATTCCTTCCTGGACTTCTGAGAAGGAGCCAAAGCTTCCTGGCGTGCCAGAATACTGCGACGGATGCCTTCCAGGTCCACCTAGCATGGACCTCCCCACCCAAAGCCAAAGTTCTCAACAAGGTGCCTGCCTTCCTGCCCCTCATAAGTTCAAATGGAGACTTCCCTGTGACCAACGAAGGAGTCCTGCGATAAGCAGCCAAATACTGTGTCAAAACCTCCTGCCAATCCAAACCATTAACTAAAGCCAATTGTATGGCAGACTTAATAGTACCATTCGCCCTCTCAACCAGGCCATTGGTGCACGGATTATATAAAGCTGTCCGATGATGGGAGATAGCATGTTGATCAAGAAAATCTTTCATAGCTCTGGACGTGAACTGCACACCATTATCAGTCACTAAGCTGGCAGGTAACCCTTCACGGTCAAACACTTTCCTCAAAAGGGCAATAACCGAATCAGTAGTGACATTTCCGAACACCGCTACCTCAATCCACCTAGACGTATAGTCCACTAGAACCAACAAATATCTACTCTCAGGCTGAAGACATTCAAATGGGCCCATGATGTCCAAAGCCAATTTAGACCAAACCTGTTTGGGAACATCTACAGGATGTATCGGTTGGGGATGCAATACCTTGCTTTCATCGCTGATGGCACAAGCCTGACATTCTTTTACCGCCTGTTCAACATCTTTGTCCATCGACGGCCACCATTAATCTTCCCTAAGTCTCCTCTTGGTCAAAGAACGACCCAAATGCCCAGCATGCACCAACTCCACAATTTTACCTCTGAAACTGACAGGCGGTCTTAACTTGACACCTCTGGAAACACCCCAAGGACCCACAGCCAATTCATGCAATAGCTGAGAATAACCCTTCCCCTCAGGTCTATCCTCAACTGCCTGCCAGCCTCTGATGAGACCTTCCCTGATCCACTTCAATTCAACATCAGCCTCAGACTCAACGTCCCACAATGATTTCTCCAAATGACAAAATCCACCAGAAGGTAAGTGTAGTATAACTGGTCATTGTATGGACCCCACAGACCACAGCCACCGCCAAAGGATCCAGAAACCAACTGCACTATGTGGAATGTTGATGCCTGAACAGCCATCAACATTCCACACACGCCAGGACACATTACAACAGAATGCCACTTGAGACTGGAAGGGAGGCTGATTTGCAGAAATGGAGAAGAGTTCACCTCACCGTTTGGTGGTCCCATAGCTATGACGGTGACGTGAGGTGTATCATTGTTCTGAAAGTAGAACCTAACTAGGTCTGGTGTTTGCTCAACCATGTGGCATGTGCCATTTAGACTCACATGGTTGACACTTTGCTTTAATTTAATTGGCCTGTGTGCTCATGCTCCTGAGGAGAAACGCTTTGTGAAAAGAATACTTTCCTACCTGCTGCCTGTACAACCAGCGCTCAGAGACAGCAAAGAGCTTGTGCAGAACAACGCTTGCTTCTTGCTTCCTGGAGGAGGAGGAGCTTGGGCGCGATAACGTGCCTGATTACGTGACCTTCATCCGGTACAAAGTGCAGCACAAACCAGCCGAGCGTTGTGTGCTCATGCTCCTGAGGAGAAAGGATTTGTGAAAAGAATACTTTCCTACCTGCTGCCTGTGCAACCAGCGCTCAGAGACAGCAAAGAGCTCGTGCAGAACAACGCTCGCTTCCTGGAGGAGGCGGAGCTTGGGCACGATCACGTGCCTGATCACGTGACCTTCATCCGGTACAAAGTGCAGCACAAGCCCCCCTTGCGGCGTTAAGCCCGGCGGGGTAAAGGGCGCTGGCTGTTGTGCGGCTGTTTGGCGCTGGGGCGCATACAATCACGGTATTAAGGTAACTGTGTGGCGGTTCCCTTATATTTTAAAAAACATCATTAGCAGCTGGTCGTTCCTTATTGTATTAACGCTGCCCCCAATCCAACCTCTTCACTTAGTGTTAATCTATTCAACCTAGCCGATTTGATTAAAGTATATTTTCTTCATTGGGCTACTAATGAGACTGCAGAGTTCTCCCTTCTTGGAAGACATGGCTGATCAGGACGGTTCATATCTGGGTGGAGGGGGTGAGGCAGGGCCAGTAGCACCCAATACTCCTGCCCCATTACCATCTCAGCCAGCTCCGGTGATTACTCATGCTCTTATCCACACGGATAGACAGCAAAAAAATGAGGAAACTGCTCCTTCCTTTCTTATCCAAAAAAGATGGAAACAAGGGTTGGAATATACAATAACGACAAAGAAGATTCAGAGTAGAATAAATTATCACTTCTTCAGGAAAAGAAATAAGAGCACTAATGATTTAGCTGATATAATTGATACTACATGGCAGCCTCCTGATTGTGATCAAGAGGACGAAGAAAGGACTTCTCTCATAGAACGACTGCAGGCTAATCCATTGCCAGCGGATACATATCCGGAAAACAGGATAAGATTGCCCACATCTCAGGATCAACAAGAAGGGCCCACAGTCAGTGGCGTAACACAAAATGTGGGGGCCCCACTGCGAGCCATGCTGAGGGGGCCCCCCAACTCGGCAACAAATCATGGATTGCGCCACACTCTGGGCTGGCCTAGACTGTCACGCTTGCACAATACGCATGAATGTGCTGCTGAAGGGGTATGCCGCACACTGCACTAGGAAAAAGATATAAATATGTGTTTTAATGCAATATACAGCACACTTTCTGAGATAAATTGGCTATAAAGCCAGAGTGTTTGCAATTGTTTTGTAGGGTAACACAATCCAATACATGCAAGTCACCAACAGTGCACAGGAACATTAATGCTTCCAACTGGCTACACAATGTAGACCAGTGTAAACACGTAATAACATTATAGTACAGAATGCAAGGCCACATTTAGACATACCTAGACTGTTTTCAGCAAAATGCCAGTCAAAGCAATAACACTCATCAAGAAGAGAGCACACAATAAAGCATGTGTCTCCATGGCCTCGAGCAACACGGCCAAACTCTTTAAAATCTGCAAGGAACTGGTCAATCCTGTTGTGGTCTATACCTCTTCTGTTCCCTCCCATGCCCTCTGTACAGCTCTGGCCTCTCATTTCTCTGCTAAATCTCAGGACATCCTGTCCTCTATGTCCTCTTCCTCTCTCGGCCCATTTTGGCCATCTCTTCTCTCCTCCTCCTTTTTCCTCTTTCTCTCTGACAACACCTGACGAGGTTTCTAGACAAGTCCGATCTATGAAAGTGTTGTCCAAACAGGTGCTCCGCTGCTCCTCCAGAACCATCAAAGCCCATATTGACACCCTCGCTCCAGCCTTGGCCGATTTCTGTAATCACTCTTTCGCCACTGCAATGTTCCCCTCTCCCTTTGAGCACTCCCTTGTGCACCCACTCCTCAAGAAGCAGTCTGCTGATCCTACCTGCCCAGAAAACTATCGCTCAATCTCCACCTTTCCTGAGCAAACTCTTTGAAAAGCTTTCCATCTCCCAGCTTACTCTCCACACTGAATCTGTTGGTTGTCTCCATGACCATCAGTCTGGCTTCAGAGCTGCCAGAGGCATGGAAACTGCTCTCCTTAACACCCGTGCTGCTCTCTAACCTTGATTTCAGCATTCCTTCTATTCTCATCCTTCATCTTTCCTCTGCTTTCGACAGGGTCAACATCGCCATCCTGATCAATCGACTCTGTGAGAACCTGGGCATCACAGAACGGACCCTAGAGTGACTGACCTACTTCCACTTGGACCGCCACTCCACTCCCAGGTCGATCGTGGTCCCATTCTCTCCGCCACCTCTCTCTACCTGTGGCATTCCCCAGGGCTCTATCCTCTCACGCTGGTTTTTCAACCTCTACTTGGCCACTTTGGCCTCCCTGATCTCTACCTTCTCCTCTAACTTTCATTGTTGTGCGGATGACTCAGCTTTCCTTCAGGCTCCCCTCATCCTCATCTCCTCTCTTGCTCATTCCTGACTGTCTATCCACGATTCAGGATTGGTGCGCCTCCAACGATCTCTGCCTTAATGCCAGTAAGACAGAGATCCTTCTCATTGGGACCCTTGCCACTGCGTTTCCTCTCTAACTATAGCAAACCACCTTGGGCCCTCTTCCTTTGCCTTCCTGCGAGGCAAAAAACCTTGGTGTCATCTTCAACGCCACACTCTCTTTCTCTCCTAACATCTCAGACATCACCAAGAAGTCCCACTACTAGCTGCTCCTCCTCAAAGGGACTCTTCCCTTTCTCACTCTCCACCAGAAGCTCACTGTCTCTAGGCTGGACTACTGCAACAGCCACTTTCTCAATCTGTCTTCCTCTAGTCTCCGTCATGTGCAAATAATCCAGAACAGGACTGCAAGACTTAGCCTTGGCCTCAAGCCCTGGGATTGTATTTCTCCAGCCCTGAAATCTCTCCACTGGCTGCAAGGATCAAGTTCAAGAACCTTTGCATTGCCCACAAGGCTTTCTGGGGCCAGTGCCCACACTAAATCCAATGCTCTCTTCCATAATACCTTCTTTCTCTAACCCTTCACTCAGCTACCTCCAACTCTCTAAGGCTTAGACATTTCTCCAGGCAGAGAGTGGGGGTAGACCTCTCTCCTCTGCTGGTGCCTCCAACTGGAATGGCCTCCCTGCCCCTCTCAAACTTGAGGCGGACAACCTGAAGTTTCGGAAGCAGCTAAAAGCTTTCCTCTTCTCTTCTGCTTTCGCTCTCTATCCCCCCCTGCTGACCTACCTGATCTACCTGTCCGTTGTACTGACTGGCTGCTTGGCTACCCTCAGAGTCTCTCTGAGTCCAGGCTCTTTCTTGATTGGTCACCCTTGCACTGCCTCCGGGCCTACCATGCACTTAGGGGCTGTAACTGTAACCCTGCAGTCCATTGTTATCCTTGCACAACCAATAGCTGCTCTGCCCTGGCTGCACTTACTGAGAGCATTGCTGCCCTGTTTTCCCCTCCCCTCTCACTTGCACTTCCCTGCTCCCTTTTCCCTTGCACTTCTCGTTCTCGCAATGACACAAGGCCTAGTGAGATCGTTTGTCTTGTCCTCCCTCTATCATCCCTCCCTTGTGTACACTTGTGTACAGGCACGTTATAAATGACTTGAATCACATCATATCATTTTATCACAGATGCCCAGAAAAATGGCTAGACTGGCAGCACCCAAATGCCAATCTAGCCAGGTAATTAAAGTTAGCAGGACTACTTTATCAGAAATGTCCAGTTAAAAGAAAGTCATACCAAACTGAGCAATGACTAGAAGGGCTGCATCAAAATGCCTCTCTAGCCACTAATACCACATATCATGCCTGCTTAGCCTGGACATGGACAACCATTATGATTTATCACACAATCCTGCCCCCCCACACATCCACTCTCCCTCCCACCCACTACCCCAACCTCCACAATTAGCTCCTTGGCCCAGAATTACCTCTGCGTCCCTCTTCCTTGTCCCAGAGCTTACGTATGAGGCTCCTTGTCTCATAGGTAAGTACTGGGATGAGGAACAGTGGGACTAGGAGTGATGAAGATTACAGGTAGCTAAATCAGGCATTACCTCCATGTACCTCTACCTCTTCCCAGTACTTGTGTATGAGGCAGAGTGCCTCAAACACACGTACTGCCTCATATATAAGTACTGGGACGAGGAAGAATAGGGCTAGGAGTAAGCAAGGCATTAAACACAAGTAGAAGCGCAACACCATTGAGTTGACTGGGCTTCAGCACTACCCCCCCTGACATTTTGGGCTATATTGACTCAACTTGGCTAACCTTTAGAGCAGTTGCCAGACCGAACAGGACACATATTTTAAACGGCACCTGGTTTTTGCTGTTAACAAGAACCCAGCAATTACCAACGTAAAGCATTCCACTGTTAGTACCTGCATTCAAATGCCACATTGTTTAGGCACTTGAAATCATGATGTGGGTTTAGTACTTGCATGCCAGGGGAGTGATTGGAAGGGTAGAGAGGGAACAGGAGACTAATAGGAGAGAGTTAACTGCTTGTAACATTGAATCTGCACTAGAATAGTCTCATTAAAATGCGTAAATAATTTGGATGCGCCCACACAAATAAGTTTCCCCCTCCCCACCGCATGTGAAGTTAGCGCCTCTCCCAACATTTGAAGGGTTAGCCCCCCCCGAAATGAAGGTTTTGTTGTGCCCCTGTACACAAGCACACACACCATTCACCTTATACACACCCAGTCATCCACACATTTAAGTGTGCACCCTTTCACCATACACTCATACAGGTAGCCACCCATACATTTAAGTGTGCACCCTTTCACCATACACACACAGGCAGCCAGCTATAAATTTGAGTGTGCTCCCTTTCACAATAGACTCATACACGCACACCTCATGGAGTTGAGGGGGGGGCCCTATTACTTCAAAAAGAAATTGGGACTCATTACGGGTCCAGCGGTAACCGTGCCGGTGCTACTGGTGGGTTGCCGCCGGACCCATAAAAAATTACTATGGCCTGACTTCCCGGTGCCACCGTGCTATTTCAAGTCCGGCGGCTGGGAAATCAGGTGCCGGTAATTTCGTTAAACCCCAGAATCCACGGGAATGGGGACATAGAAGCACCTGCACCATTGTTAACGGTGCCGGTGCTTCCGTGACAGATCTGCCTACCGTGGCTGCTGTGCCTGGCAGGGTCAGACCTGTCGGGCACGGCAGCCCCACCAGGCAGACCCGTAATATGCCGGTCCGGAAACAACAGTGCCTGTAAGCTTACCAGCACCGTTTTTCCAGACCGGCATGGTCAGAATGAGCCCCATTGTTTCTTTTTTAAGTCAGTATAACTTCATTAAGAAATTATTTCAGTTAAGGACCGAACCATAATCAAAATAATTTCTTTATGATGGCTGAGTGGCTTCAAAAACAAACAATTTCTTTTTGAAGGCATAGGGCTCCCCCGCACCCCATGACATGGAGGCCTCCAGCCTAGGGTCTTCCATGTCATGAGGTACGGGGGCCCTCAGACTTCAAAAAGAAAGTTTCTTTTTGTAGTCACTCTGCCTTCATAAAGAAATGATTTCTGTTACAGAAATGTTCTTTATGAATGCAGAGTGAATTTCAAAAGAAACTTTTTTTTTTTGAAAAAAATATTTTCATTTTTTTTTTTTTTTTTTTTTTTTTACTGGGGCCCCCTCCCAGCCATGTGCTGGTGGGGCCCCCCACACCACGGGCCCCCCCGCACCGCAGGGGCTGTGGGGGCCCCTGTTACGCCAGTGCCCACAGTTACCTCTTTAGATGGACCTTCATCAGCTAGTGAGAGTACACTCGCAGCTTTGAGTTTTGTCTTAAACTCTCTGGTTTCAGTTTTTGAACTCTTAAAAACAGAAGTGCAAACTCAAGCAGGACTACTGCTGGAACTCTCTAATGAAGTATCTAAGAATGAATCAGCAATGACAGCGTTGAATAACATCATGAATACCATTTTGATTCCGACCCTCAAAGAAACGCAAATAGAGGGAGTGAAACAAGGGTTGGACATTGCCCAAATTCACATTTTATTGAAGGAGGAGAGAAAGGGTAATGTTGTCACACATGAGCTCCTAAGAAATATTCCATTGGAAATCCAAAACCTCAAAACCCAGGATCAGACTCCCAGTGAAGAAGGTCCTAATGATTGTTTAATATTTGATGATACCCCGCTATCAGAATCAATTCTGGAAGAATTTAGAAGACTGGCAAATGTAGACACCATTAAAAGCAAATGCCAAAACTTCTCAGGATTCTTCTATTGGCGAAGCAAACCAGAGCCCAGGGGCCCCCCCAGCACCCCAAAGGAAGAAAGCGGCAAAAACGGAAAAAAGGGGGCAGTGCTAAGGATATCTGTTCACATATGCAGTTGAAAAAAGCTCAGAAAAAAAACAAAGAATCAGAAAAACACAGCCGTAAAGAACACAGGGACAAACTCATTTTTGATAAATTTGGCATTACCAACTGGTGAGAAATTGTCCGAAACCACTGTATCTGCATATTCAGCCACAGAATCATCTCAGAGATCAAATCCTACTCAATCTACTCCCAGCAAATGCGTCCGTGGGAAAAATGGCAAAACAATTTGGTTCTTGTAAGATATAATGTAGGCCCCAATGGCCCTAAGGCACAAACTTCAAGTACTGGTATGCAAACCGAACCCACAAATTTTCTGATCGCAGCTTCAAATAATCAAAACCAAAAATTGGGGCAAGCAAATATTAAGATAGCCTCAATATTTCTAAAAAATACGGTACAAAAGGGGAAAAAAGATAAGGCCAGTTCGGAGATCCCAAAAGAAACCTCAAACATCACGGTCAAATTGGCCGCAATCTTTTTGAAACCAGTGGCAAAATTAGTATCCTCAACAGCCAACAGCGTCCCCTTTTATCCCCCTCACATCCAAGAGGAGGTGTTATCAAGTCTTATACCAAGCGAGATTGACTGTCGGAATGGCCTTGGGAAATTTAGAAACCTAGAGCCCGTTCCCCAGGGGGGAGGAAGAGAGGGGCAAGATGGAATCCCTCCTAATACAGCCACAAGAAAAGCGGAACCTGAGATGGACGACTTCATGATCCCGAAGGCTTGGTTTAGGCTTGTGAGGCAAAACAAGAATAAATCACTTTGCAGATCAGTGTTATTGTCGGAAATTAAAAAAAAAACATAACTTGTTTCTCTTTGCTTCAGAGGATATAGAGTATGTCAAATTAATGGCAAATGATGACACATTCTATGTGGAGATCGGATTAAACTCAAGAAAAGCCCAACAGGCCCTCTTCAACAATAAAAATGATCTCGCTAGAGAGGGCCTGCTGGTATATGAATCAGGGGAGGAAGGTAGGCTTGGAAACCACTCTAGCATAAAACGGACGGGGACGGAGGATGCAGTCAACAATGATGGACCTGCTGGAACATCAAGAGAGCTATCAAGGAGCATGGCATCTGGGTTAAATTTAAATGAGAATCTTATAACAAAACTCCCAGAGATTATCTCACAAATCATTTTGAAACTTGGAGAGGAGCAAAATAGTATTTAGACAAAAGGGTTTAAGACTAGTCTCCTGGAATACGAGAGGTCCTAGCGTCTTGAAAAAGAAGAAATTAAAAGAGGATCTTCTGGAACACAATGATATCTTGTTATTCCAGGAGACTTGGCTCGTCAACCCTATAGAGATAGAGGGTTTCACAGTTTTAAACCTCAGGGCCTCACAAAAGTTGAAAGGGAGACCGACAGGATGATTATTAATTGTACTCAAAAATTCCAGCATTAAAGAGATTATACCTCTCTGCAATAATGAGGTGGGTATACAAGCCTGTAAAGTAGAGTTGGAATTGGATGTCCCTCGTTCCACTTTGGTGCTTGTTAACATTTACTGGAACCCTGCCAGTGCAAATCTTCAATATTTTTTAGAAATTTTGCATTCTACTCTTACGGCGGTGAAGATCGACTATGAGGGAGCCCACATCCTACTAGCAGGGGATTTAAATACAGATCAAATCAACCCCGGGAGTGGGAAGTATGGGCAATCTAAATCGAGTACACTGTGAAAGGGTAAATACTGGAGGGATTTTCTATCATCCTGGGACCATGAAATGATATATGAAAAGAACAGAGGAGTGGAAAAAGTGGGATCAACTTGGCGTCAAGGGTCTCTTCAATCCACCCTAGATTACATCTTTGTCTCTTCTGGTCTCACAGTTCATCGTCCCAGCCTCACTTTAAACTGGGAGGGGGGTAGTGACCATGCAAGTTTGGAACTTCTGTTCCCTGACATACAGAAGCCCCGTAATCAGTATATCTCCCAGGAATTTGAAGGCCTAAAGGGTAAAATCAGAGTTGTCAAATATAAACACAGAGGAAAAAAGCTGAACAAACTCCTTGAAGCAGTTCCACTGTCAATTTGGACCGATGAATTTCATCCGTAGAAATTTGGGAACTTTGTGTGGTCTATTTGTCATCCAAGTGAAGTAAAGGCCGCAGGTAAACAAATACATCTTCATCTCTTCGACGAAGAAACGCATAATAAGAAGAGAATCCTGCGACAAACATTGCGCTATATAAAAATAAATGAGGCTGACGACCCTTTCATCTGCAAGCAAAAATTAAGGAAAGTTAAACAAACCTATAGAAATTGGACAAAGAACCATAAACACCAAAAATTGCAAGAAGACGGGGAGAGAATGCTCTATCTTCTCAATGCTAATAACTGTAGAAACATCTAGGGGGCGCTAAGCCAACTTGAGACCGGCCATAACAGCTCCCTGTGTAATCTTGTCCCAGAGCAACAATGGGTGGATTTTTTGTCCAAAAACTTTGAATCAACGGGATCCAGAGATTTCATTCCGCCTAATACCAGTTGGTCCCTGACATTCAATGAACAGGACATTGAGGATCTTATAGCATCTTCCGCTACATCGAAAGCGGCTGGCCCCAATGGACTCACTTATCAGGTGCTACAAAATCAACCAAAATCATGGGCAAAGCTGCTATATCATCTTTTCCAGGAAATCCTTAAGAATAGGGTCTTCCCCCCATTGTGGAAGAGTGCATTAGTTATTCCGTTCTTTAAGGGGGGGGCGATAGGTTAAGCCCAGCAAGCTATCGTCCTATCGCCCTCCTGGATATAGATAGCAAACTCTTCATGCGACTGTTGCTGAAAGAACTTACGTCGTGGGTGGATTCCAGGCAGATCCTCTCCCAGCATCAAACGGGTTTTACGAAAGGACTCTCCACCAGTCTAAATGGGCTCAGTCTGAACTTACTCAGTGAAAGATCTAATGAGAAAGAGGGCACCCCGATCTATGGGGCCTGGGTCGACCTGTCCAAAGCATTCGATCTAGTGGACAGATCCCTTCTTTGGTGGAAGCTCCATAGTTGGGGGATTCAAGCTCTCCTCCTGGCTATGCTTATAGAGCTATACAAGAACACCACTGTAAGGTTGAGGCTGGATGATCTGGGCCAATTATCTGAGGTAATACAGGTTTTCAAAGGAGTATGGCAAGGACGTTTGGATGCACCCCTATTTTTCAACTTATTCCTGTCAGATCTTGGAGACTTCCTTGCCTCTTCATCTATGGCCTGTCCTAGGATTAATGGGGGGAGATTACATTGGTTGGCCTATGCGGATGATTTAGTCCTGTTGGATGGTTCAGCGATTGGTCTGCAGCAGCTTTTGTCCAAATTAAGTGAATATGCCAAATTAAATGGACTTATAATTAATCCGTTGAAGTCCAAGATCCTCATCTTTAAACATCCCAAAAAAAACTTGCCCTGCAGGAACTGGATCTTGGATGGCAAAGTAGTCCCTCGTGTTGATGAACTCTCCTATTTGGGCTATGACATTTTAGCTTCTCCAGCCCTGAATAAGGTGATTCCAGTTATTTTTGAAAAAACCTCCAAAATTATCACACAGATGAAGAAATTGAATGGAAATTTCTGCAAATTCTCAATACTTCCACTCATTAAATTCTATATAGGCAAAGCAGTCCCGGTTCTCCTTTATGGTCTGGAAGCAAAGCCTTTATTTTGGAACTATGATTGGAATAAAATAGAGGGTTTCTTGTGGAAAACATCCTTATATCTTCCAATGTGTACCCCACTTGTTAGTCCGAGATTTGAACTGGTGTTGACCTCTTTGGGCTGCTGAGCGGATTGGAAACTCTTGTCTCATTATCGTAACATAATAACAGCAAGTCAGTCCACCCTTTACTCCGATGTAAACGAACATCTTAAAAGAGCAAAGTCGAAGCAACTTCTTGGTCTGGAGAAAAAAGTGGGAGGCATCTTGCTCAGGATGGATTTAACAACAGAAACCCTTGCTCTAAACCCTATGAAAGTTAAAAAACAACTTGAAATGTGAGATTGGATCCAAACAATCGATGGAGTAAGGAATTTTAATCCACCAAATCTTTTCTTGAAGGTAGACAGAAAGCTTGGCACCCTTCCGCGCTATCTTCAAAAATTCCCTGGACAAAGCATAAGAAATAACTTTCTCAGACTTAGATTGAATATAGCTCACACAGGGGAAATTCTGGTCGAAGAAATCAGGGTGATAAAGCAAAAAAACTCTGTAGAATCTGTGATTCTCCAAGTCTACAATCACTCAGACACTTGTTATTGGAGTGCAAAGGCACCTGGGATACAAGACTGTTGTTACTTGGGAGATTTGTAACTAAAGAGGAGAGTTTATCACAGGATTCTTTTTGGGATAGACTGATCACCGGTCAAGAAATTATGCTCACTGCTGCAATAGTAAAAGTTTTGGAAAAATGTTCCACACTTTTGAACTATTAATCCATTGCACATTTAAATGAGCATAATAGAAGGCCCTGATTGGTCTTCTTTGCTGCCTCTGGTACTTGTTTTAGATTATCTTTCCGTGGTTTATTCTTGTTTTATTTTGTATGCATTTATTTTGTTTTCTATCTGTCAGTTTTAATATATTGATTCTGGTTTTGTAAAGGTTTTTCATGTAAAACCAAAAACAAATAATAAAAATAAAAAAATTAAAAAAAATTGTCCTGTGGGCCTGGGTCCAGAGGACCTTGTTAACACAATCTATGAGGGGAGACAGCCTGCGGAGGATGTCATTCCCTAATAGACAGGGGGTTCCCTCTGGCACCACAACCAAGACCGGGTTCTATTTAAGAAAAGCTTCATTTTGTGTCACCCAATTTTTATTTCCAGCTCTGCAGACCCTTCAACAGGAATTTCCTTCCCGTAAAAGTTCTGGAGCTGTCCAGGAAGAGGGGTGAGAGGAATTTGGTATTTCTCCCCCCTTCCCGAATTTAGCTGCTCAAAGACCCTTTTGGACAGCAAGGTGGCTTGGGATCCAGTGTCCACCAGTGCTGGAATTGCACATTGCCCTTGCACCTGGATGGAGGTGTAGAATCTACCTTCCTTCTCCTTCAAGGGCAAAGGTAATGGGTGCTCTGGGCAAGCTTTATGGTCAATTTGCTTATTTCTTCTGACACTGGGATATTTGGGTCAAGAGATGGTGTCGGAGTTGCAGAATCTGGCACAGAATAATGACACACCGCTATTTGGTGAGTCTCAGGCTCCCCTTGTTCTGTTTCTGGGCTGCCTCCCCCTTTCTGGAGGCAATCAATGGCAGTTGTTGGAGAGGTTTGGGGTTCTTCTTGGGCTGGTTCTGGGTTGCTCCTCCCTTCTAGGAGGCGGTCCCCAGAATGGAGTGGGATAATTTGGGGATCTGAGCACCCAGTATCATACTCAGTGATTTGAGGAGTCTCAGGCTCCTCCCTTTCTGATTCAGGGCTGTCCCCCCTTGTTGGAGACAGTCCTTAGAAGGGTTTTGGGGAGCTAGGGACTCTTCTTCCTCTGATTCTGTGCCAGCCCTCCCTCTTTTTGGAGACAGTCCCCAGCATAGGTTTGGGCATGATCCTGTGTGGGATCTTGGGGATCTGCAAAAAAACAGGATGGTTGAATATGGGGGGTGTTTTGGGCTCCCCTGGTTCTGATTCTGGGCTGCCCCCCCTTTTTAGAGGCAGTCACCAGAATTGGTTGGAACAAGGGGATTTTCTGGCTGGCCATTCTGGGGTTTGATGATGGGCGGTTTTAACTCAGTTCCCCCATCTACCCAGTCTTGATCAGAATCTCTTGGGACCCATTTCTCTTTGGGAGGAGTTCCCCCATCCCTGAAGGAGAAGATCCTTTTCCCAGAATCCTCTGCAGACCTCTCTCCTTCAAATTGGAAGATCTGCACCTCCTCCACAAAATGGGCCTTTTTAGGCTCGTTATTTCTCCTACCCGCCCTCTGTTCCTTAGGTTGCAGATTTTCGGGGGCAGGAGATTTTGGTTCCAGTTCCTGGGATTCCAGGGGCTTTCCACAAGTGGGGAAGGAAGCTTCCTCTAAGGCTTTACACCCTCCATACCCCTGTGCCTCCTCCCTGGGAACCGGTGTGTTGTCGGGGTTCTTCCCCCATCATTGTTCTGGAGCACCAGACCCTTGATTTGAGGAGTTCTGGGTCGCCATGCTCATCTGAGGGTTCTGGTGAGCCCTCAGCATGCTACCCAGATCCTGTGCCATGTTCCAGACCTGGTGCTCCGGTTGGGACACCCACTCTGGCTGGTACGGGGTCCTCTGGTCTACCCTTGGATGATCACAGGAAGGGTAACTGTCCCTTCTCCTGTAATACCCTTGGTTGGGATAGTTTTGGTACCCCTCCACCCTTGGCCTCCCCTCTCCCGGATTGGGCTGTCTGGGCTCAGGAAAGTGGGTAACGAAAAAAGGGTTATTTTTGGGTTGAGGTTTGGCAGGTACCAGGGAAAGAAACTTGGCCTGGCATTCGAGGGATTACTGCCCTCCTGGGGAAAGCGAGGAGGGATGTTTCCTGGTTTAGCAGCTGTCTGGTTGGATCCCCCTCACCCCTTGGGTTGGAGGAGTCCACACATAGGCCAGGGTGGGTCTGTTGCCCTTGTACCGGGGCTGATGTAGTCAGGGGAGTTAGGGGTCCCATTGGTGGGGTTATCTCCCTGACTCCCTGTTTGGGATTGGCCCAAGGGCCTTCTGGGTCTGGTAGGATTCTGTGCAGGAATGTTTTTACGCCCCCCACATCTCCAGATCTAAGATGGGGGCAACCTTCACCTCTGCCACCTTAGCAGCAGCAGGGGTGTTGGTTGGTTTTGGGCTTTTATTAGTATTTTTGCTTTCTAGTGGCTTCTGCACTTCGTAGATGCGAGTTGCTTGTTCAATGACCCACTCTAGTGATCTTTTCTCATGAAAGTCCCTCACTAGCTGGGTCATAATGTATTTAGGGAGGGCATGAAATAAGGTATTGACAAATTCCCTACTGTCAGTGCGCACCCTCCTGGTGGTCTGCGCAAAGGCACGTTTAAGTTCTTGGACAAATTCTTGTGGGTCTGGTCTTCCCCACATTGCAGGTTGTAGGCTGCCTTGCGGGCCTCTTGAGGGTTTCTATGAATAGAAAAATGTTTCAGGATGGCCGCCCTATAGGTGGACCATCTTGAATGGTTCTGATCCTCCAGCCCCTCAAAGAAGCTGGAGTACTCAGGTGAAAATGTCCACTTTACATACTGAATACAGCTTTGGCTGTCCTTGAGGTGGAAAGTCTCCATCATTTGCTCAAACAATTCAAGGTGCTCCCAAACTGAATATTTGGCATTTTTGTGGTAGGGCGTGATGACGCTCCTAATAGCATGTATTTGCTTTAGGGGATACTTGAGTAAAGCTCTCTTAACTTTGTTGGCCTTTTTAGTTCTGGTTACCCTGGTCGACTCATCCTCTGACTCAGAGGCACTGCTACCAGAGGTGGCTGTCTGATCTTCTAGGCTCTCCTGGATTCTGCGAGCTTGGAAATGGCTGGCAGAATGTGGGGGCCTAGTCTCTTGGGACCTGTGGTGCTCAGAAGAGTTTTCTGACTCTACCTTGCTCCCAGGATTGGCTGAGTATCCCCCCCACGATCCTAGCTGGGAAGAGGTTTTTAAGATGCTCTTAGTGGGCCTAGTCTCATGGAATTCATCACCAAATTTCACTGACTGGTCGTTAGGTAGGTGATATTTCTGAAGATTCAGTTCTCTGATTCTCCCCTCACTGGAGTCTCCCTGATCAGAGACGATGGCCCTAGCATTTGGGAACCGGTACATAGAGGCCCACCCATCCATTTCTGGGAGACACTGATCTATTAGCCCCATATTTCCCATTGTGTTGAAGTCTACCATCCCCGTGGCCCTTGGTTCATATGAGCCAGTGGACATGGGGGTGGAATAGTCCATGGAATTGAAGGGATTAAAGTCCCTGTTGCCAGGGTTCCTGAGGTTGTGCTCAGGGGTTTCTCTCTCCCATTTTACCTCATCTCTTTCAGCCCCTAATCCCTGATGACATGCTAGAATCTGACCCTTTTGTTCCTCTATTGAGGCCTTACTGGTCTCTATGAGTTGTTCCTGCATGGCTATCTGTCTATGGAGCCTGTCATTCTTTTCACAGAGAGCCTCATTGTCTCTCTGTGCTTCCTGCCTGAACTGGGAGTATTGGGCCAATTTTTGCTGCAGGAGACTCACCTCCTGAGTTTGGTCCTTACTGGTCTGGTTATTCTTTGCCAAAGCCTCCTCCACCTGCTTGGTGTGCACTAACAGTTTTTCATAATCCATTTTGATTTCACCAAATTCCTGAAGGGCCAGGTGATTTTCTTCTAACTTGGTTTTTAAATGGCTGACTTCCTGGCCTAAGGCGTCCCTCCCCTGACTTAGAGTGCCCCTCTGTGCAGCCAGATCGTCCCTCTGTTTTTTTGAATGCACCAGCTTTCTGGCACTCTTCATCAAACTCTGCTTGGGATTCTAAATCTTTGATGATGAATTTATTATTTTCCTCTTTCAATTTGTCTATCTGGTCCTGTATGATGACCACCTGTTCTGCGCAGACTCTGTCAAAAGTTAATTGTTGTGCCAATTTTTTGTTGGCTCTGTTTTAAAGAGTCCAACCTTTCTTGACACTCTTTTTGCAGTTTCAGTACCTGGGCATTTTGCTCTGCATTCCTTTGCAGTAAGAGCGTCAGTTTTTCTTGCAGTTTGGTGGCATACTGCCTAGTCTCTGTTTCAGCTTCTTGGCTACTCTGGATCCTTTGCTCTGCAGAGCCCAGATTAGTCTGGATTTTCTCTACGGATTGCACTTGACTCTTTGCCAGATCTAGACTTTCGGCATATTTTTCATGTATTACTCCAATGTGGAGCTACATGTAAGTCGCTATTTTGGCAATTTTACATTGCTCTTCTTTTACTTTTGGAGCCATATACAGTTCACTAAGTGCCCAGTCTAATGGACCAAGGTCCTGCCATTTATCTAAGTCTGTGGCAATGACTTGTTGTTTGATTTCCTGAAGCCAGACTTTCTCATCCTGCTCTACCCATTCACCCCTGACAAACAATTTGTGCAGTGGGTGTTCCCTTGCAATATTGATTTCCACAGGGGTCGCCATTCCGGAAATATTAATTTCCTTCTGGCTTATTTCAGGGTAAATTTACTTTTTCAAGCAGGCCTGATTTCTAGAGTATTTATTTTAGGGGCGCTTATACAGTGCAGCACAGTACTCACACCACGCTAAGTATTATTAATCTGCAGGTTAGACTGCTGTGTTAGACTGTCACGATTGGCAGTCAATCAAACCCCGGACTCAAGCCCCCAGATTTGTTAAGGATTTCAATCAGGCGATACACACTGCTATTGGCCTAGTGTACAGCGCAATGGAAAAACGTATTTGATATATAGATTAAATTATTTTAAAGATGTACCACTCATATAACACCCCTTATTTAAGAATACCCCGGGTCACGCTGGACCAGGAATCATGCTGGTTTGTAAAAGTTATTATTTATTTATTTAAGATCAAAATCACAATACATATTTTAATAAGTAAACCACAATCAACAATGGGGCGACAGAACACAGAATGATGTCTTTAATACACTGGGACTAAGTTATGAGCAAACAAATGCAACATCGAAACTAATACTTATGTGTTGGTTTCAGATCAGATGACACAATGGTTAGAAATTCCCCCTGAAACACTTCTGAACCCCCAATAGGTGATGCAAAGAGATGGAATGAGAAAACAGGTATTCAGAAATAGTACAGGTCAAACAATGTCTCACTTCCCCCTTCCCCCTTTACACAGAAAGAGAAAAACCAAGTGGGCTTTTCAACTGTCAGAATGACTGTTAAAGGGGCTTAGAAAGAACTCTAAATATGTGGAAAAATGCTTAAATTGTTGTAAATTCCTATGGGAGCCACTTTGAACAGTTGCACACAAGCATAAGCAATGATTTAGTCAGCAGAAAACATTTGCAATCTTAAAATCCAAGTCGGAAGCAGTTTAAATCAATTTTTTACACGTGTAAACATTTCTCAAAATGAAAATTTGCTGCAAACTTTTTTTTGCGATAACGGGTGAACCGCACTTTTTTTAAATGGATAGATATGGATGTTAGCTACATGTAGGAGTTAAGATTTCATTTCTATCACAAAAACCGAGGGAGTTATAGCGATTTTAGTAAAGGTCGTTTTCACGAGATAGGCGTGTGAATGGAAAGAGGCTTTAGTTTTAAAATCAGAAAATATTGGCTTTGAACTAGAGCATCCAAGCTAAGCTACCAGGACGGCACAGGTAAGTGTCAGGAGTGATTTGTGACTCAGTCCTGGTTCCTTGCTGTCCACCTTGGAGCGCTAGACTGGTCACTCAAAGGAAATTAATAGATCACAGTTGACAAATGACTAGGAAAAGGATGCTGTTACAGATAGACAGAATTAAGATTTCACTACAAATCTAGACAATGTTACTGGTTATAGAAGTACAGATAGTTTAGAGGTTAGGAGGGGACAAGATAATGCACGGGAATCAACAATTTCTAGCTTTCTGTTGATACTCACAGAACAAAATGGACTTACGATTTTGGACCATCAGGATTCTGGACCGTCAGGATTCTGGACCTATCAGGGACTGACAGCTGGGCACATCGGACTGGACAGGGTCAACAAGGCACTCTGGTCACAGCACGGCACAGGACTGGATGGGATCTGCCCTCCTTGGTTCTGAGGATCTCTCAATTCAGCAGGCCAGCATTATCAGCACAGCCCGGCTGTATTATGATGCTTCCCCTAGGCTTTTGAGGTTCTGTTCTAGAATTTGAGGCCTAGATGAGAATGGTTCAGCAATGCAATAGGCCTTTGCTTTGCCAAGTTTTTGGAGTCTGGAGCAAGGAAGATATAGATTTCAGCAGCAGGGCACTCCGCCAGCATCAGGAGAGTGAGTGGATCTGTCTGTCCCTATGTCTGGTCAGCTGTCCCTGTCTATGCTATAAAACGACATCATAAATGGGGGGTGTGTGCCGGCTTAGCTAAGCTTGCCCCTTTGAGCTGGGATAGGGTCAATACTTCATCTCTGCCTTGCAATTTGAGTGATTGGCTCAAGGCTGGGTGATGTCAGGTTTTATGATTTGCTTTACAATCCTCAGAGACCTCCCTTTAGCCATTAGTCTCCAAGTTTGATTTTATATTAAACGTACATTTCTACATTGGTCACCTTTATACAAATCACACATAAAGATGCCATATTTTACATAGCAGCTATTCCTCAAAACCCCACAGTGGTGGGATCTTGTCTCCCCTTTCTACAGATTTTTGCCCTTTTCGCTATGAACACACTTTCCGATTTTTCTACAAATTTCCACAAATATGCGTGTTTAACATGGGGACATGCGTGTACATTTTCACAATTCTAACAGTCATACATTTTGCATAAAATCACATATCCTGCCATTCCTGTCCAGAACATGTCACCAAGTTCTGGCGCCTCTTCCCACGTGCAGCCAGAAATTAAATTAACAGCTCTGTCATTTTTATATTTTTCACCATTTTGGATAGCAAGTTATAAGTCTTTTAAAATGTGTTCTTTGTTCAGGTTCAGCAACAGATGGTCGCTTGGCTCCACCCCTTGGTCTCTCCCTGGAGTCCAGGAACACCCCCTCCTTGGGGCAAGTTCCTGCCAAGAGCCATTAACGATTGCCTTCACACCTCCAGTTTCCTGAGTTGGAGGATGTCCATTGTTTAGTCCTGGGCTAACCAGCAATTAGCACCTCCCCGTGAGTTTCAGCTGAGAGAGAGGCCCTCCCTCTGGGGAAAAAAACCTGCCTTTCCAGTTCTTGCAGCTCAGCCAGGTTTAATTTAATTGTTAAATTCTTTTGGCTTTCCCTTAGCACAAAACAAACTTGTTGTATCAAATAACATATAGAATTCTCATTCAAGATTTTAAACCTATGGGATCAAAAACAACTACAATATGGGTTACTATCAGTAACATGCCTCTTATATTGCAAACATTGGACTTTCAGTTTATAACATGTTAAAGTTTAATCAGGAAGGCCCCTGTCAGTTGTCATCACAGGTAGCCCTCTGCTGCACAGAGATTTTTTTACAGATCCACAGGCAGGCCACTTTTGCTGTGGAGATCTCTTTATGCTCTTAGCCTTTCAGGACCTTGTAAGTTTACAGTGATTCTTTAAACTAAGGGAATTGTAGCACCCGGCGAGAATTTTGAATATTTGGAAGGTGTTCTGTACCGGCAATCTGAAGTTTCTGCAGCAAAGAAAAGGTGATTTAAAGCAATATTTGGAGTTTAATTTAGCAAAGCACTGCTCTTTACTTCTGCACTCCACTTTCAATTGTGTTCTCTTAGGTATCCGTTAATCAGTTGGATGACAGACTTTACATGGTACTTATGGTTGTTTATCTCTTAGACTTATCACGCTATTTTGGTCCTGAAGATGGTGGTACAGTTTGACTCACCAAAACATACTTTTGCACCAAGGCGGCACAGTTTGGCACATCGTAACACACCTTTATTGTCAACCCAAGAATGTCACATTTCGTTAAGAGGTTTTTGTGTTAGTAGTACTTTGACCTTTTCACAACTCCTTGTGTTTTTCAGAATTTCATTATTTGTTTTGTGTTAGTCTACAGTATTAGTCTTTGTACATATTGCACTTATTTAAATATGCATTGATGTAGTGTTGCATTTTTGTATGAATTATTAATGTTTCATGATGAAAGAAATTATCAACATGATGTAATTTGAAAATGCTTATAATTTCTCTAATTAATTGCAAATTACAAAAAGTATAAAGTGTGTTGACAAAAATGAGTTTAGGTTAATGAACTCAATACATACTACAAATACCTAGAAATTGCTGCACCAGAATAATTCTAATTTTGAGGGATTGTATTTTAAATTGAGTTGACAAATATCCAAAAGGAACAGTTTCGTGTGTGCTCAGTTTACAACACTCATCATATTGGCTTTGCCCATAATGACAGTAAAATGCCATGCCACTGTAAGAATACATATGATGGAATATACTGGACTATCTAATACACAAGACAATTACAAGTTCCAAGACTTGGCTGAAGAGAAAGTTATCTTATACCATTACCAGAAAGAGATGTTGTCTCTTTAAATAAAGACCTCCAATCAACTGCGACGAGTAGGTTGAAGAGGGAGGACATGCCGAATGAAGAAGGGAGAAAGAGAGGAATACAGACGCACGCAAGGGATGCTCCCTGGAAGCAGAACACCTGAAGGAGGTGGGGCTAAAGCAAGCCACAACGCCTGCGTGGTTCAGAACTGCTCCGAACAGGAGAAGTAAACATTGGAGGCCTGGCGTATGCCATAGGCGAGAGACCGAGGTGGCTTGACCACAAAGCAATTGTGGTGGGAAGGCTGCCCATCAAATGACTCTGACACCACTCCAGGGAAGAAGCAACAAATGGTCTGCGCACCTATAATGGTATCGAGACCCCGACAAAGAGAGAAAGACTCACAATAGGTGGATACCGCGGAAAGGGACCCAACAGGGAAACAGAAGGAAGGAGAAGGACCCAAACGTTTCCCTGCAATATTGAAGGTATCGGGAAGACAGGAAGACCGGGGAGCTGAAAGTAACTTGTTAAATAATCACAGAGACTTGTCCCAGTAGAAGTGACGAAAATTTGAAAACAACGTTGATGAACTTGAAACCGAATTAATGTGAGAAAGGGAGTCATAAAAACCCAGCAGAGCGAGAGCAATAGAATTAGTGTATGACTGCCCTGGGAAGAGGGGAAAGTAACCTGTTATTCAAGAAGTAAAGAGTGGAACATAACAGAGAAAGAAAACTATGAACTGAACGCCAGAGACACCCTTACGGTAAACAATATACAAGACAGGCCATGCCAGGAAAAGGTGAACTATAATTACCCAGAAAGCAAAATCCCCACAGGAAAGTACACTCTGCAAGATTACTCAGGACCCTTTAACACAGATAGAAGGATTCGAAAAAGGGCAAGGAAAGCTCACACTAAAGAAGAGAGAAAAGCTAACGGTCCGTGAGGGTGCTACATGAACTGATACAGAGATGGGTGGGAAGCGTGGAAAGCGGATAAGCGTGGAGAGCGTATGAGAGTGGAGAGCGGATGAGTGTGGAGAGTGGATGAGGGTGGAGAGCGGATGAGTGTGGAGAGCGGATGAGTATGGAGAGCAGATGAGTGTGGAGAGCGGAGGAGCATGGAGAGCGGAGGAGCGTGGAGAGCGACTGAATGTGGAAAGCACAGAGCAAGTGTGGAGAGCGGATGAGTGTGGAGAGCAGATGAGTGTGGGGAGCGGATGAGTGTGGGGAGCGGATGAGTGTAGGGAGCGGATGAGTGTAGGGAGCGGATGAGTGTGGGGAGCGGATGAGTGTGGGGAGCGGATGAGTATGGGGAGCGGATGAATGTGGAGGGCGGATGAGTGTGGGGAGCGGATGAGTGTGGGGAGCGGATGAATGTGGAGGGCGGATGATTGTATAGAAAGCGTTTCAGTATAGAAAGCGGATGAGTGCGTAGGCAGACAGGAGTTCATGTGCTGGGTAGACTGGAATGCATGCACAAGAAAGACAGGAGTGCCCACTTATGGAACACATGAGAGCATGCGTGAGGCACACTGGAGAAAGAATAGGTCAAGCAAGCATGAATGTGTAGGACAATCCCGAATGCCTGAAACGAACAAAATGAATAGAACGGACCTGCCCGCTCGGAACTGCATGACATACATAATATGCTTTGGAATGCAGGGAACATTTGAAAGAGTACTTATCATAACACACCTCACGCTTACTCTCTCTCTTACACCACCACTCAACTAGAACACAGAGATACTATGACACCATTCGGTATAACTGTTCTCATATCTACATCTCCCGCTCCCTCCACAACACTCTAAGTAAACATTGCTGGTTTCACCCCCCCCAGCCAGGCGTTCTCCTCAGGCCTAACGCAGCCACACTCGTCCTGGATAAAGCCAGCCAGAGCGAACACATACTCCTGATCTCTCAACCACCACACCTACCGCTAAGAAGCAGCTACCACCTGAATTCCGCACCAGCTGCACACATACCTGATGCACACACGCACTTTTTGACTCTCTCTTCTCTCTCTACTGACCCGAACTTCGGTTCCCGAGGGCGTTCAACCTACCAGCGCCTTCAGACCATACCAATGGTATATAAGGCGCTATATAAATGCAAAATAACATAACATAACATAACGGAGAATAATGAGAGACTAAGAATTGCATATTAACAAGAACTCTAAAGAAAAGAAGATAAGTGCAAAATGCAATCATCTGGAGAAGGGAGTCATTCTCCTGACCATAATTGGTTAAAATAGTGGTAGGGTCACATAGGATTCGTTTTGGACAGCAGACCTATTACTTTAGACATTTACTGACGACTGACAAGCACTTTAGAACGATAGGTAGGGAATACCCCATAGTGATAGAGAAAGCTAGGCCTTATTCTTATTCTTTAATAAACACGTCTTGGAAAATGTCCCCAGCGTGTCTGCGTCCATCTTCTGACCAGCCACAATGTTTACTTTGTTCATTATTCCTGTAAAAATGAAATGCCACTGTTAGAAAATATGTCTATACTGACTGAGCTAATTCGGGCCATATCCCCACTTCAGAATACTCAACATGTAGGCTTTGCCAATAATGCCTGTTAAAATGATATGCCACTGTACAAGAACATGCCCATACTGACTGCGCCAATGCTGGCTAGTTTCCCCACTTAAGAACACTCTTGTTGAATTTGCCCATAATTCGAGTAAAAATGAAATGCCACTGTTACAAAACATACCCCTATCAGGGGGTCTCTTCACTAGTCACAGGCCGTGGCCCTACTCGCATGCATACGGCTTTAATTCTCCCATTCAGGCACGCTTTCACATGCTACAATATTCACACAGCTTTCATTATGCCATGCATGCTCGCACCCACACACTACAATATTTACACTACACTCCCATTTTCCCATTTACATGCACAGCCGCACACCACAACATTCATACTGCAATCTCATTCACACATGCACTTACATAGACACAGACCTGGGCATGCACGCATACAGAGATACTTACGCTTGTTTCTTTTCCTTACCTCCATGACGCTGTGCTGATGCTTTAGGGCTCCCACCACTGCCAAGAGCACTGCACACTCTGCTCCAGATGTTTTCTCTGGTGCCAGTGCAACGTGCATACAGGAGCCAGGAAAAGGAGGGAGGTGGAAACCAAACGCCCCCCTAATGCAACGCAGCACCCAGGCCCTCTCAATACACTTGGAGGTGCAGGAGCACCCCCTACAGCTACGCAGACCTACGGTTCTTCAGCCTGCATTCCCAGTGGGCTATGCAAGGCTGGAGAAGCAAAATGCCCCCAGCATTCTCTGCCCCATCGGGTATGCACTGGCCGGGGTTACTGTAAGCCACATGCAAACCTCATGTCCCTAAAACACATGCCAACCCAGAAACATGTTCTCAGCTGCTTGCTGGGAGGTCTCAGTGACAGGACAACAATGTTTGCCATCAGACATGAATTGCTCATCCACCCCATCGCAACAACAAGGACCAATACGGGAGCGATTTAAATGCCCAGCACTTGCCAGGTGCCCACATGGTATGCATGACTATTACCAACGTGATGTGCATTTTACCCGTCAAATCATACATCTTAATTCTGAGTGGCATTGTATGTTGCATCATGTTTTCATAACTCTTGCTTTCCCATGTTCCCAAGTAAAGCTTGGTCCTTCTCTTCTTGCACCATCAATAAACGTTATGCATTTCCTTTAGACATTTGTGTGCGTAATATCTTGGATAAGCGGATGTGGAAGTCTCATCACGACTTGGGTGGTAACGCCGGCGCTATTAGCGCCGGCGCTATCTGCCTTACTGCCGAACTCCCCGGCGGTAATAGCGCCGGATCACGAGTTCGGCGGTAATGTAATCCACATTCCCCATTGAGCCCATTCGCGAATGCCCCATTCCCCATTAGGCTCAATGGAGAAATTTCGTGCTAATACCGCCGGCGAATTTCCCGCCGGCATATGAGCGCAAATTTTCGGTGGATTTCCCCCCAGCTCAGAGCTCGGGCAAAATCCGCCGAAGTCCTGATTTGGCGGACCCTTAAATCTGGCGGTAATAGCGCTACCGCCGGATTTAAGGGTTACCGCCAAAGTCGTGATGAGGCCCATGTCTAAAAGATATTGTGCTATTGGTCGTTAGTAAAGGCAACAGTGGTGTGGTGGGCCCCTGATCACTTGTTGTCGAAGACACCTTGTAACAGAGCAACCATGACATGAATTCGTATGTATGTAGGGGATTGCATGTAATGGCTTTGGACCTGTGCCCATAGTCTCATGACCCGTGTATCTGCCATATACGTATGTATGTGCTGGTGATGTTATTTTTGCTCCTCCATGATAACTACTTTTTTTTATTGTTGTGCTATCTGCCTAAAACGTTTATCTGGCTGTAACTAAGTAAGCTCTAATTTGCACAGCTTCTCCGCCCCCAAAGTCTTCTGGATTACAGTAGCTTTTTTGATCACAGCGAGTGCTGGGGAGGGGGATAACTAACCACCGACTCTTCATGGCAGCTGGAAATAGGGTGCTTGGAAGAACGGTAGAAGAACCTGCGATGAACCACTGCTTTCCTCGTAAAGACCTTAATGTTTACCCCTTTTTAATATGAACATAGAGACATCATTTGCAGGGAGCATTGGACGATAGAATTCCAAAGATGTGTAGCCTAACCAAGTTTAAACACGGAGGACATTTGACAAGGAAGGCTTCTTGCCTTGCCTTATGTATCTAAACTATTATTATTTGGCAAGTAATAATGCCTTTGGAAAAGACATTTCATATGCAAGATGAATGTATTTATTTATCTATTTATCGAGCATATGTTAGGTGCCTATAGAACAGAATGGTCTATCCAGGCGCCACAAGACAAAGTGGGGAGGGGACAAGGGGAGTAAATATACAATCGTGTTCCTACTAAGCCTGGTGCAGTGCAGAGAAGTGCAGGAGGTAGGGAACGTAGGGGAGATGGGGGCCCAGAGCTCATTGGGTTCCACTGCTTGATGAGTCCAATTTGCTAACTAATATTAGGAGATAATACTTGTATTTTATTGTGTTTTAGTTTCAAATCAATAAATAGAAACCTTTCACATTATACTTCAAGACATAAAATGCAACACATTTGTAATGCATTCGTTAGAAAAAGCTCAATCTGAAATATCCAATTACAAAATCCATCATTATACAACAACAAAACATGATATTAGTTGAAAGCTGCTTTCTTTTTTTATTGTAATACAGCCATTCAGGCCTTAAAGTACCATAGTAGAACATACATAACATAATTACAAAGACGTACATAATGAATTCAATCATTGATAGATCATTCAGTCTATTTACATTGTGTTTGAGGAATCTCACCAAGAAAGATAATCTAATTGACTTTTATAATGAGACGAAGGCTGGTTTCTGGCTAGATTAGTTTGTGGAAGGTGGGAGTTTTGTCAGATGCGTTACATTGAAAGAGGGCTCTGTAAGGTTGCCCGGCGATTCATGTAGGGGCGGGGCCACTGACACACAACACGTATTGTTGCCGGAAACTGCCCTCTAGAAAAGTGGGTGATTTTAACCATAGGACTTCATTCCAGGCAACATTTCAATAAGGGAGAAACTTTGTAAAATGTGCCTTGTCCTGACTAGTTCATAAATACTTTTAAGGGTTGATTTGATAAAGGCACTCTGATACATGAGGTATGCATTATTTATCTTTCTAATTCTCTATCTCTGCAGGCCCGTTTTTTTACTTTTATCAATGACTTCTGTTGCTTTTTGAAGTACGGTTGGTCTATTTTTATTGTTTTTATGAGGCTTGATTGTTTTATGCTCTGTGTTAGATATGTAACTATGTTTTGGATTGCGTAGTGTTGTATATACAAAGCCACTCGGCTGAAAGTATATTGCGAATAAATAAATAAATAAATGATTTAGTTGAAAGACATGAATGCGGCATACATAGGGGCTTCCACTAGAACACCAGTTTGCCACAACTTTGTTACCATTGTTACAAAGTGAGTTGCTACAAAGTGATATGTTACAAAGTAACAATGTTGCAGGTAGCTATTTACTAAGTATGTTCCGTCGTAATGTATTTTCATCCTTCAGTAGCTCATCATGTGAAAGCCCACACATTTAGACTGGCAGTTACGGTCTGCAAACCATGCCGGTGTACCCTGCTTGCCTGCTATGACTCAGGTCCACATTAAAGGCCCCTGATTGGCTATGCTATGCCAAATCAATACATCATTTTTTTAAATCACGCACATAAATTAAAAATACAATAAAATAAAAATAAAAGTAAATAAAATAAATACATTTTTTCGCATAGCTAGGTTTCAACTAAAAGCTCTCGAGAGAATGCAGATATATTCTCCCAGTAACAATGGGATAGTAGTCTTGGCATGGACACTGCAGTGATTCCCTAAATTGGCCCCATGTAGATTAGAGGTCTTCCAGCTGCTCAGATGTGGGGAAAATTAGACCGTGCTGTGCGCATGCATGCATACGTCACCTCTTTGCCCCTTTCCATCACCACCGTTCTGACCCCATGTGACTGAGTCAGCGTCCAGAAAGCAGACACATCTGAAAACCTGCTACATTTGAAACACGCGTTGCTTCTCTTCATGTAAATGTTTAGTTACGGGGTAGTGTGATGCTGACAAAAATTGTGAGTTCTACCTGAACTTAATTTACAACCCCTGCACACGCGCGCGTGCTCCGAAACCGACCTGTGCCCCCTCGTGCTCCCCTCGCCAATCCCAGCCCCTGTGGCTGGTGGAATCCCACAGTTAATCATTTCCATTTCCATCACTGTGCATGGCCCGAGGACAGTTATAGCTAACCTCTGACTCAGGCACCTCCTTGATGCCAGTTGATAGTCATGTATTCGGGCAAGTTTACCTTCTTTTATTTTTTGTGCGAAATGTAATTATTCGCTGTTGAAATCATGCTGTTGCAGGCTCCCCTTTCACGACCATTTCGCAGGCTGTTGTGGTTTGCCTATATGCTGTCCACTTTGTGTCCTTTAATAACATTGTTCAGTGTATTTGGAGGTTGTATCACGATTGGCCCTGCTAGGTGGACTCATATCCTTAAACTTCATATTTGTTTGAAGGGCTGGATCCTTCATAGGTGTGCCAAAACAGATTCTTTAATTTCTACATACCCTCTCAAACTCTGAACTAAACACGACCATACTTCTACAGCACCACAAACTGCATGCACTTGACAACACCCCCACAAGGAAACAAACCATAAACAATATCACCTGAACACCACATGACGGCTTCTAACCGAAAGTGCACCTAAGCTCAGTGACCGATTTCTCTGAACTGAAGCGGCCGTAGCACATCACATCTCTCTTGCTCCTCTCCCGCTCAATCCCACCAGCAAATTCTGCAACCCTGCTTCCACTGCAGATCCGACAGAGCGCCAAGAGGCCACGCAGGTGGCGACAGTGCGCGGTACAAGAACCTTTAACATAACATAACATCAATGTTTAAGGACTTCGCTATGTGTCGGAGCATCAATTCGCTTTTATGAGTTGGGTGTACCTTTGCAGGCCCCTCTCTAAATCCAAACGATCACTATTAACCCTGTGTCATGGTTTGGGCTTGGCAGGCAGGCAGGCAGGCAGGCAGTGGAGCTCGTTCCTCATTCCTCTTGTTTTCATATTAACTACACAAGGGAGGCTGAAGGTGAGACTTTTTATTTTTTAACTGTAAAGTCTCTATGAGTACATCTGTGCTTTTTCACAGCTCTTACTAGCAGTGTGGTAAGTTTCTAATGGCTTTGTAGAGTGGGCTAAACGGCTGACCCATCCCCCGTGCCCACAAGATTTTGTTTGGGGTTTCAAATGCCAGCGCCCTCCTGAGCAGCAAACGTGGAAGATAAATTGTTCAGGATTTCCAAGCAATATGTAAATTAAGCATTCAATGCAGCATATTATATATGCCTTTGCAGGAACTATGGCATATTAGTAGCCCGAGGAGTGACGTGGCATACTCTGGTTGGCTAAACTCTAAGCTATGTTTCCTGGTGTAGCTTGAAGGTTCAGCCACATCACAATCCTGCCCGGGGGTTACCTGTCGCACTGCCCCCCTCCCCCTTTCGGGTGTCTGCCTTTACAGAAAGTCAGCAGCTGGCTCAAGATCTTCCCGTAGCTCTCATGTGCATAACCCACACTGTTTCCCTCCATTGCCTGGCCAGCCGCTGGCATCACTGGCACTTCTTCTGGCACGTCCTGCCTACCTCCTGTCACTCCCTTCACTGGCTTCCCGCCATCGCAGTTTTTATACATACGCCACATCGCCTCTCCTCCTACTTTAGCAAACATTGGGCCTCATTACGACCCGGGCGGTAAGGGATTACCGGTACCGGTAAAGGCACTGGTGCCGGTAATCCCTTACCGCCCAATTACGAGGTCCCTTTGTGGGTCCCTACCATAACGGCTGTTTTTACCAGCTGTTAAGGAAGGGACCCGAAAAGGGACCTTGGAGGTAATTATACCGCAATTTGCAGTCCTGTAATTACTGCCTTCCCCATTCCCATTGAGGGAATGGGGAAGGGCCAATGGTGAATGGGGAATTACCGCCCGCCAACCTTGGAATGGGGCGGTAATTCCGCCATTCACCATGGCGGATTCCGGCATCAACCATGGCGCTAATAGCGCCATGGTTTAGCGCTTGGGTTGTAATGAGGCTGATTCTATCCTAACGATTAGCACCCTTGGGTGGCAGTGGTGCTTGCTGGGGATACTAATAAATTACACTGGCTCATAATGTCCCCAAGTCTGTTAACGCTGGTGTGAAAACTTTGACTTCCGAGCTATGAGGAGCTGTTGTATTTCCAGGTTGGAGCTATGCAGCAGAGTCCTTCCTGGTCAGAATTTTAAAACCATAACCCTTGGCTATACAAAAGGAGCTACTTAGGATTACAAACGATGTGACCTTCCTTAGAAGGCCATGTGGCTTTTGCAGAGTTTGTGTTCTCGTCCCCAAGTAACACATTTTCTCTGCAGGAATGGCTTGAACTTATTACCAGCTCACAGACTGCCAATGGCTTCGTTTCTATGACTGAATAATGCCATTTGGCACCACAAATAGACTTGGCACAAATATAGTGCACACACACACATTCACTTACTTGTACGTGAGACAAAAGTGCCACCAAACCATGCGAACTGGCACCCGTTGTCACAATACTATAATACTTTATATCCATTCTAGAAACACTGGTATAGTAGCTACCTGTTCTTTAATCTTTGTACATGCCTTCTCACAATATGCAGACCAAATGAACACACATTCTTTCTTACCCAGGCTACTCGTGAGACTTTTCAGGTCAGAGACATTTTTGACAAACTTAAAATAATGCTCTTTGAGACTAAGGAAGAAAGACAACCCTTGACAGCCTTAAAATGGTGCTCTATGAGATCAAGAAAATGTTGTTCCTCTAATGTATCCCTTGGCCTGTCCCTTTTGCACTATTGGTTTATCCTACTCCTCCTTCTGAAGATTACTCATGCCCAAGATGTTTCATCCTACTCTTGTGAGCCCTCTATGTGTCTTTCTTTGTAATCAGTTCGGTGTCTCTGAGTACACTGACCACTTTCTTCAATCTTTCATTGTGCTAATCAATGTTCTTTCTTTGAACAACTATGTCATCTTGAAAACAAAATACTGCTTTTCATTCTCAAGGATTTTATGCACAGCCTTTTGAAAAACACTGTCAGCTGACACCAAACCACAGGGCATGGTCTTAAATCTGAAAGCAGCATTTTGAGCAATGAAGGGAGTTAAGTTTGGAGATTGAGGGAATAGCGGGATTTGATGGTATTCTGATGGATGATCAATAGTTTTAAAAATAGTGGCCTCAACTACCATCCTTACCAATTCCTTAATGTTGGGTAGTAGAAACCGATCAATATTTACCCATCTGTAATGTCTGCTGAGAATACACCTAATCTGACATGTGCCATGGCCTTTCCGGCTATAACCAAAGGGGAGGCTCACTCTGCTGATTTGGTAATGGTGCTTTTTCATCCAGCTCAATAATATCTTCATTGTATAGTCTCCAAAATTCTTCCGACATTTCTTGTTAAAGAATAATAAGTATAGTCCATATTTGGCAACCAAATGAATGGGATCCTTTGTATTTTAATCAATGGCAGAATTCTGTGACACATTTGACGTTGTGAGGAAGTGATTTTTTCAGCTATATTGGGATGTAGAAAGATGCCTTTTATTCACCAAAGCCCCAAAAACCTCCTCCTTTTTAGGATGCATACACATTGCCAGTTGCATGACTCACTTTAAAATTAAATGTAGTTTTAAATCAGCCTGCAAAGTTTTGGTGACTTTCTCTGTATCCGGCTACACATAAATTATGCTTGTCCATGTTGTTTGGATTCTTACTGAATAATTCATATCAAACATTCCGACTCACAGGAGAATCATCAGCTCCAGACTCTACTAACCTTTCCATGGGTACATTATTCACCTCCACTGTAGCTAAGGTTTTACTTTTTGCTTTCCACGTTATGCTTGATTTAGAGGCAGTGCTGTCTACACTGCACACTCGTCTACATGGGTTATCTCTCTTCTTCCACTCTTATCACCGTCTCTGGTGCACTGAGCCAAGTGCCCCCCTCTTACCACAATCCCAACATACTTTGCCACAGACAATGCCTGGCACTGGGCAAATGCCTTGTGCTGTCACATAGGTGACATCTTGTTGCATGCTTGGAATACTGCCTGCCTTCTGATGGTAATGGCTATTAGCATCTTCCCCTTCTTCTCTGTCATTCTATTTGAAACACGTCATATAATACTCAATTCTATTAACCAACAACAGAATCTGATCCAAAAAGAGATTTTTTTTGTAGGGGAGTATAAGAATATGGGCACATTGATCCAACGTCCCAAACCTGCGAAAGCCACTGAGAAAAGCATGCTGCGACGACGCAAGCAGACCCATTTCACAAAAGGCTCCATGCTTAGGCCAACAGAGCAGTAGTAGCAATGCTGCAACCAGGCTATAACATGCCCCTTGTAAGCCAAGATAGTCATGTACCTTTACCCAAACGCTGCTACATTTAATGTCAATTAGAGAAACGTAGAAGTGTTTATATTCGCAAATACATGATTGCCATTATTTTATATTAGCTGATTACACTACATGTAGGCCTAGCCATTCTTGAAGCATGGAAATCTCCCCATAACCCGATAGTAGAAAGCAGAAGTCAGATCCTTACTGAAAGGTACATATTCCCAGTTGTAACATTCACATGGCCACGGACCAAATGCTGCGCAGTGATTGGCTAAAGTGAGTTGAGGCAAGAGCCTTCCAAGGGTTTAGTTTGTATTAGTGAGATAATGAAAGCGCAACAGAAAATGATACCAGACCCTGAAGTTTAAGGACAAGACAGTGTACCCTGATTGGTCACACCACATAAAGTTTGTCAAGTTCCCATAGCCATGGCTCAGAGAGATATAACAACGTGTGTCCTTAGGCCGAACAACCAAATGTAACTTAATGAAGGTCACAAGTTGGTAGAAGTTGAGCAGTAAGACATGAAGATGCATGACCTGGAGCTAAGACAATCACAGCACAACATTGGCCCCTGTAGGATAAATCACATCTGTAGAACTCTCTTCTTTCAAGAAACAGTTATACAGAACACCATTGTGTGCTATGTAGCCCCATCTTGCCTAAACACCTTTGCCTATATAATAGAATTACCTAGGAACTAATGAATTGGTATAGCAGCTCACAAGTACGTCATACCACCTGAATGAAATAATAAATACAAACAATGTTACGGTAATGTGCACCGAACAAACACATTCTGCGCCATTGTAAAAGAGCAGAGTTTGTAAGCTGTTAGGTCCAGTGCGTAAGGTCACATCTGGACAAATGCAATCACGAAAAACAGGAAGGACATGTAAGTAGCCTTTCCATCAATTGAGTTGCAAAATGAACTGATGGTTCACAGTTCTTAATGATGGGGACAGTATTCTGGTGCTAACCGCTTAGATCATTTGGGAAGGAATTTAAATGTGATTATTTTGTGCCACACTGTCACATCTCACATTACGATTGGTCGAGAGTTCTGTGCTTACTCACTCCATATCTTCTCCTCCTGGAACAGCCAATAGAAAACCAAATCTGATTATTACATGTTTTAACACTCACCATTCAATCATGGAGCATGAGACAGAAGATGACTTCACTGGACATGAGCTAACTAGCATAGACATCATTGTTACAACATGTTTAGAATAGGCCAATGAAGTTGTGCAATATATGGCTACAGATATACTGTAACTCACACCGGCCAATGACTGTGAAGAAAGTTGTAACAAACTGTTGCTTTTGCTTTCTGTAACCATGATAAAACCAAGCATTTGCTCTAATAGAATTTGAATGTCTGTTAGATATTTCCCTGCCTTGGCAACTACAATAAATGTGTGTTTTCCCCATATCTCATGCATCACATTTTTTGGCTCTTTGGACTCCTTTTATTAACAAACAAGGGACTTGCCATACACCTTTAACCAAATAGCTAATTTTGTAGAGGCATAGCATAAATTCATTAAGACATTCTTCACCACTCTCTTCATCTCCTAGCCCTGGTAGACTGTTTAACATTCTTTGACCATCAAACATGTGACATTGGAACAAAAGAGCCTTCATATGTTCTGCATTGAAAGTGGGAAAACACACTGCAAGGATGATAGAAGCTCTCTTTTAAGGTACTCTGCTAAAGGAAAGGTGGATTGGGAAAGATGAGTAAAGCAAACATAAATTCTGCATTTTACACAAATGTCCACTATTTGTTAACTGCTAAAATAATTGAACAGAAATGAAAAACAAAAAACACTCATGAATTTACTGTGAAGCACACCAGGATGGTGTGTGTTTCATCTATGGCTAGGAAAGCAGTAGACGCTGGTGTGCGGATTGCACATCAGTACATTGGGTTCCACTGGGAGGGATAAGTCCCGCCAGGGATCACACTATCCAAAAGAGTGCATCACAGTGTGGCAAACTTCACAACAGCTGATGTTTCTTCACCTGGCCCGGCTGTGTAGGCTCTGAAGGCTCACATGTTGCCATGGTAACAGGCAAGTGCAACGCGTGATATAACTTCTTCACATCAGTAATATTAAATGGTCATCAGAAATCTGATAAAAATGTACCTGTAAGCAGTTCCCAAGCTTAGTTGAGGACATGAGAATAAAAAACGTCTTCTCAATTGCTCAAACCTTCTTGAAATGACAATAGAAGCAAAAAATCAATAAGCACGAGGCTCCAGGGTCCACCGATTTTCTTCACTCGTCGACAGTGCAATAAAGTATCACACCTCCTTTCAAGATATTTCTCTTTAAAGAATTGATTTCATTTTTCCTTAAAGTTCATAGGAAACATGGACCCCAGACCTGACACTCGCCCTGCAGGCCCTGGCTCAGTCTCTGCCTGCCAAACCCTGCATTCTAAATGCCCTCCTCGTTCCCATAACCAATGCTGGTGCATAGAATAAAGGTGCTGCTGACAGGATATAATGCCTACTTTGATCGGCCATATACTGTATTATTTTATGATTAAAATGGCACCATTGTCTTGTAAAAAATGCATATAACTCACTGAAAGAGCTTAGTCTTCTACACTAACATTTTAGAGAGGATCCAGAAGGTGTGAAGAAGTCACCTTACAAGCAACCACAATATGCTGAATAGTCCACTTCTGCAGGGACTCCCCTGACATCAATCAGATATTATATATGGCAGCCTGTCATGTCCGTATAAACTACTATACATAATACATGATATGTTATTGTGATTTATACCACGCAACACTCCCATTTTTATGCTCTGCAGGCACCCATGCGGATCTGGACAGGAAAGGGGATTGAGATGGGTTGGGATGGTTAGTTAGTGGGATTGAGAGGGAAAAGCACATAAAAGAGCTTTGATGTGCTGCCGGTACATCAGTTCGAGAAAAATAAATGGTCACTGTATGCTGGTATGTTTTTAGCAGGTCAACGTTGTGTGGTGTTTGGTGGGTGTTTGTATGTGGGTGTTGTATGTGTGACTTGGGTGTTGTGGACAGTCGGTACAGTGCTTGTAGTTTGCAGTGTGATTGTTTTTGTGACGAAGGCATGCATCTTGTTTATTCAGCTACATGGTCACCTGTAATATCTGTATAAAAGCCAGGAAAGGATGTTCTTATTATAGGTTAGTTGTGACATCACCACTGACCTGTAATTAACAAATGACATCACAACTGCTCCATAATCAGTTATTATGCTTCAGTTGTGACAGCACAATGCCTGCTGCTTTAGCCAGCAAAAGTCAGATTTTCAGCTGTCACTCCAGCAGTTAATTAAAGCCGTTACAAGCTTTTTAAATTCCTTGCTCGTGAAATCGTTTTCTGTGACACTTTACAGCGATTAATTGCTATGGAACTCTTTATGGTAAAATGTTTAAATTGTGCACTGCTGAAGTACAACATGGAAACGTTTTTCAATGCATTTTATAAAAATGTTTAAACTATTTACCTGCAACACTTTCAAAGCTACACATTCGCTTTTTAAACCCAAACAGATCCTACACTGATTATATGGATCAGCAAATGAAAGATCTCTTGCATTAGATTAAGCAGGAGGCCAGGTATTAAAGAGGATGACAGTGTGTGCCGAAGCATTATAAGGAGTAAAATACCCCTTACGTATGTAAAAAGTATTTTGTAAGTCACCTCGGAGATCGTGACCAAATCCAAACAGATTCTACATTGATTATATGTATCATCAAGTGGAAGATCTCTTCCATAACAGTAAGCAGGAGCCTAGTTGGCTGTGTATGGCCGTGCATTATAAGGAATAAAATATCCCCTACCGTATCTCAAAAGAATATTGCAAGTGACCCTGGAATTCCAGACCTTATAAAGGAACTTCATTCCTCCATTTGGTCACATAACTCCTTAGCGACTTGCAATACCTTATAAAATATGGTCGGGGTACTTTATTCCATATATTGCTTCTGGTATATCAGGAGGGGAAAATGGTCTTCGTAGAAACGTTCGCAATAGTCCGTTATAGAAGTGCATTATAAAGGTGAACTAATTGAAGCAAATATGCTGAAAGGTTGTAGCAAATAAAAAGCTGTGTGTTTCTATGAAATGCTCTGGAGCACTTAATAAAGCACATTTCACGTCAATATTTTGGTTTAGTCTCATTAAGCTGACACGGGTGCATAATGAGCCATGCCGCCACACTCAGCACTGAGGTCCCTTAGGGGATGTTAAGGCCCTCTAGAGATAGTAAACACGCCGCATTGTAAATCAGGCAGCTGGGCATTGTCTAAATGATATGATATGATATGGCATTTGTAACGCGCCTATACACAAGTGTTTCAAGGCGCGACGAGGCAGGGAGGGGGGAACAAAGGGAAGACAGACAACGATCCTACTAGGCCAGGTGTCATTCAGACCGTGCAAGTGCAGGGGTAGAGGGAAGGGAAAAAGTGCAAGGGGAAGTATATATTATATATAAATGCTGTATAGGCTGATAGGCTGATACTTTGCCAATAGATACCAGAGAAATGTATGAATAACCTAAAATGAAACTCTTCTGTCAAACACATGTAATAGAAGGAAACTGAATAAAGTAGACAAAACACTGCTAAAACACTGCTATGGCAGAAATACGTCGCTGTGAATAATGCAGATAAAAAAATTTTTGACATAAGAAATCAAGAAATCACAAAAATTAGACAGAGGTTTAACTTTCAACATTTGTGAATACATCAATAAATTCATGATGGCAAAGCAATTTTCAGCTCCCAAACTAACATTCTCTCCCTAAATGGTATTTGCGTACTCTTTTTACGTCTGGCTAGAGAACGCTTGCTCTCTACCAGTGCTCATGGAAGATTATGAAAAGGGACCGTGGTGTTAGTCAGCTGCTCCCTGATGTATGAAGCAGTAGCATCTTGACAAAGCTACCATTTTTATGGCTGCCATCTTGGAATGGTAGGCGATTCCTGACAATGTTAAAATTTACTCTGTGTGCTGTAGATGCTTTAAGTCTGCATCTTCATGTGCCCCTCGCCCTTTACAGAAACCATACCTCTCTCTAGCCCTCCCTGCGCCTGTAGCACCTGTGCCAGGAAGAAGCCAACTGAAGAATTAATCATACCCATCGAAAAGCCACAGGTTTTAGGCATACTAAAATCAAATGGTATGTTCATTTTACATTTCTTTGAATTGCAGTTGCAGACTACAAAAACGAAAAAAATACCATACCTGACAAGGATTACATTTATTTGCTTGCTGACGTTGTCGGTGTATGTGTTGTGAAAAAGATTCAAAGAAATGCTTACACTTTTGCCGAATTGTAGCTGGATGCAAGTATTTGTACATGTGCCTTTAAGCTCGGTACACTTCTGTTTAAGAAGTTAACTTTTTAATATGGCCACTGTATCACAGGAGGAAGCCTGAAAGTTTGTGTCAATCTATTTCCACATTCATGATAACTCGGTTCCCTCAATAATATGTTTCAGTCACTGAACATTCTGTAGCATCCTCGGGTCATATGCCTAAAATGTGCGCTGCCATGGATGGGCTTGGGGGGTACCATCTTTTGACACAGACCAAATGCTATGAGAGGCAAGAAAAACATGATATTTTGAGATTTATGGCTGGGTTGAACACACATTTGCCAAAAACAAATGTCTCTGTTCTCAGATAGACTCCCAGTAAGCCTGACTGCTAGAGACTTTGAATGGGTAAAACCAGGAACTTACTTTAAATGTGACTCTGGGCGTCATGATTTGAAGCTGTGAAGGGGGAAATATTGGTAACACCCTGATCATATTAGAAATGTGAAATTATCGCACATCATGCTGAATTGACAAATTCCCAGTGGCGTAGCAGGGCTCCAACAGCCTCCCGCAGGTCCATGTCAGGGGTAGGGTGTCCCTCAGCAGGACTCTGACTTCAGTGCAGAAAGAAGTAATTTCTTTCTGAAGTCAGCCTGACTTCAGAAAGAAATTACTTCTGTTGCGGTTTCAGTGTGAGATGGAGGTGACTCCAGCTCCAATGGCCATGTAAGGAACCAGAACGCTTTCACTGCTTCTTGGTTCCTGTCTGCATGGAGAGGAGCATCAAGCCCCTCGGAGCAACGGATTCGGGAAGCTAGCGAGGAGAGAAAAAACAATTGTTATAAGGGTGTGTGCGTATTTGCAAAGGTGTTGCATGTTTGTGATGTATTCTTAAATATTTGCATGCATGTGTGCATGCAAGGGTGGGCATGTTTAAATGTGCATATGAATGAGAATGCATTGTGAATGGTGTGTATGTATGGGTCTGCGAGTGGGCGTATGGATGAGAATACAGTGTGAATGATCTGGCTGGTTGCACGTGTGAAGAATGCAGTGTGAATGTTGTGGGTGAGCCTTTTAATGAGAGAGAACTTGTATGGATGAGTAACTGATTATTATTATGTGCAGGGGTTGGGGTGCAGCGTTTAGTACAATGAGTCAGCCAAGCAGCTTGGTCATTTTCTTTCTGTGGCATGACATTTTTTTTTTACCATTTAGGCCAATATGATGTGTGTTCTTAAATGGGGTCAGGCATGCCGCATTTGTGCAGCCAGCAAGGAAATGGTTCCTTATTGTGGCAGCAGATTTCTTTTACTGGCTCTAAAGGCAAGGCCAATAAGATGAGTGTTCTTACATGTAAGGGGTGGGGGGTACATTTGGCAGCCAGCAAGGAAATGTTTCCTTACTATGGAATTGCATGTTTACGGTGTTAAGGACAAAGTCAACAAGATGAGTGTTCTTACATGGTGGCAGGAGAGTATTTGTGCAAGCAGATGATGTTTTCTTAATGAGGCACAGCTTTTTTTCCTGGCGCCAATGGCCAATATGAGTGTTACTACACGGGTGAGAGAGGCTTTTGTGCAGCCAGCAAGGAGATGTTTCCTTATTGTGGCAGCAGATTTCTTTTACTGGCTCTAAAGGCAAGGCCAATAAGATGAGTGTTCTTACATGTAAGGGGTGGGGGGTACATTTGGCAGCCAGCAAGGAAATGTTTCCTTACTATGGAATTGCATGTTTACTGGTGTTAAGGACAAAGTCAACAAGATGAGTGTTCTTACATGGTGGCAGGAGAGTATTTGTGCAAGCAGGTGATGTTTTCTTAATGAGGCACAGCTTTTTTTCCCGGCGCCAATGGCCAATATGAGTGTTACTACACGGGTGAGAGAGGCTTTTCTGCAGCCAGCAAGGAGATGTTTCCTTAACGTGGCATTGCATTTTTACTTGCATTAAGGGCAACAGCAATAGGAGTATGGTCTTACATGGGGATACTAGCATAAATTGGTAGAGCCAGTTTTCTGACAGTATCATTACTGTGGATGTTATTACCGGCCATAGGTGGCTCATACATATGGGTGACGGGCCAGGCACAGGCCCCTTGATTCTACACTAGGTGAAAGATTTATGGTTTGATTAAAACACATACTTACATCTTTCACCTAGTGCAGTGCACGGCGTGCGGCAGCAGCACCATGATCATCAGGTGCATTGTGCACACGTGGTGTTCCAGGCTGGGCCGTGATATGGGGCATGCTTTGCTGATAAGCTTGCGGGGAGCCGCAAAGGGCTCTCAGGGGGTCCCCACATTTTGCTATGCGACTGCATCTTCCAGATCATTGAGAGATGAAAAGAACATAGTTAATGTCACATAAGGAAATGTTGGCAGTCCTGAGAAAATTATAACACAAGTCCACACATATGTGAATTACGACTTCACAAAATATGCATGGCAGAATCATACATGCTGACATGCCCCATTACAGTTTGGAGCTGCTAGTCCGTTTTTGTCTTTGAATTCTCGGAGTTGTAGGCCTGGAGTTATAAGAAGCAAATACATAAAGTATTCGAAGTCCCTTCGAAGTCCCAAAATGCAAAGAAAAACAAAACTTGACTAGCATACAATTAATAGCACAGGGAGGGTACAGTTAAGCATTAGACCTGGCACATGATCTCATTATTACTAATCTGCTGCTGGTTGACAGAAAGGAAAACACCTGTCCCCAACATGTGAATCAAAAAACTGGATAACATTTGATTTGTGGCATAGAACAATGAGGTTTTGTGTAAAATGTGTCATTACTGTGATGTCAGAAACGTAACTTTATAGAATATATACTCTTGATGATTAGATTGAATGGATCAACGAGATACATCAGTTTCAGTTATGAACAAAACCTTGTTTACTGTCGTAAAGTACCTAGAGGTGTTATTAATAATGCATAAAAATACATATGCATTAATCGTGCAATTGAGTTCAGCGAATTGGCCAACACTTGTTTCATTCAAGTAATGAGCTGCCTCGGGCCTGGAATCCTTTCAAGTCCATATCATACTATTATTTTTGGAAAGCTTGTGCCACCTTTGTTTGCCTAGAATGTGGCCACTGACGTCTGTTGGTGCTGTGCCAATTAGGTTTCACGTTTTAACTCTATGATCAATATATGCATACCTGTGATTAAGAAGTGACGTTAGGTGAGAAAGGTGGCCAGTAGTCTGTCACCAGTACAGTAGTAGTAGGTTTATTGGAATTTGGCATATCCTTCTCAGCAGTAAACTTCCAGGACGATTACTTGTGTGCGGCAAACAAGAAAATGCACTCATACTGCTGATCAAATGTTTCCCACATGTCCGGATGTATGCCCATTTACTAATAGAGTCTGGGTTCACCTTGTTGTAACTTTGGGTCCTCTGCCGTTATTTCCTGTGACTGTGCGAATTCTGTATGTTAATTAGCCCTCCGCTTATTTTTGTATGACTTGTGCCACAGTTCAAGTATATATAAAGAGGTAGCCAATCCATATTGTCTGCTATTGGCTAAAGAAAATGTTATTTAAAGCAATCCTTCCTTTATTTGTATAACAGTGGCCATGATGGATTGGGAGCTTCATAATGTAATCCTTTACAATGTTCCCAATCTATCATGACCACCATTATGAAATTAGAGAAAAAGCTGGCTGAAGTGGTCTCCCAGAAGCTGCATTACTGGAACATTACCACAGGCATTGCCTTGGAATAGGTGACACAGTGGCAGACCCTTGTTGTCAGATGTTGAACATCCTGGATGTGTTTCTTCCTTGACTATGAAAATAACAGCCAGCTATCGCCCTAGTTAGTACTCTCGTGCCTGCTGCTAGCAAAGGACAGTGCTTCCTTACATCTCTTGGACTTTACTGCATGCAACTAGCCCAGGACCAAGCCTGGTTTGCCCATGGTCTTTCCCCTTTCTGTAATGGCTTAGCAGGCTGAATAACGATGATCTGGAGGTTTCTCCAGAGCAATGCCAGAGGATAAGGTTAATTCTTAACCTTCCAGTCATTCACTTTTTCGTAACTGTCCATGATGGGATTGCAAAACCCACTACTACTCTCTACAATCTCTGGATTTTGCTGATGCCTTCTGACAACTCAGGCTAACGTGTAGGAGAGCACTCCACCCACCACAGGTGAGTCCTGACACTTTCCTCTGATGCTTTGTCACCAATGCTTGCACGGGAAACTGACAGAAGCAACGCATGGAGCTGATTCTAGCATCTTCAGTCTCCAAAATGGGAAACACTTCAGACGTGCCGGGCAGGGCTGCAGCAAACACTCCCTATTACAGGGGAATCATATGGTCTATTTCCTTAGCTCCTTTCACAGTGCTCTTTGTCGTGCTGTGCAATAACACGGCAAAGAACACTGCGATTGCCATTTCACAGCTCAAGATCTAGACCACAGAAGTCCCCTTTAAAAGGGACTTGTGTGGTCTAGTACCTTTGCGGCTTTCACATTGCTCTTTGTCGTGCTGTACAACAACACAGCGAAGAGCGCTGTGATTGCAAGGGACTTGTGTGGTCCAGTGGTGAAGAGTTAGCCTCTTAACCGCAAGTCCCGAGTTCGAGTGCCAGCATGTCTTTTTTTATGGGCAATATTTTTAAACAATAACATTTTTGAGAGAACTTCCCCTTTAAGTGCCTGGTCTAAGGGGCTGGGACATCCCAATGCTTTTAAAGAGTGAAAAAAAGAGGCCGTAACATGTTTGGGGATGCTGATGGTCTCGTGCAGAAGGGATCTGACCAAGCAGTATGGGCTGGACTGCCACTTTGGGGGTGGGACCAACCGTGGTTGGCATATGGTCTTTAGCCTTTTGTGATGGCTTGGCAGGTGAAGATCGAGGGTCTGGAGGGTTGCCCAGAGCAATGCCAGAGGTTTCAATTAATTCTAAACCTTACAGACGTCGTCTCTTTTGTTTTTCTGTTAACGAATGGAATCGCATAGGGTGACGCTCTGTAAAAACCCTCTATGCTTGTGACAACATGAAGCACTGCAAAGTCTATCACTGAATGGATATCTGCTGTGCTGATCACTAAATGAAGCAATGCCGAGTCTGTCACAGATGGAAATTCCGGAGAAGTGAAGGCTGTCACTCCGAAAAAGTGCCCTAGAGACTGCCGTGCCACTCGGTGAAGTGCTGCAGAGCCTCATTGACTGAAGCGCTTTGGAGCACTGATACTCCAACTGTGGGATTGCCCCAGGAGGGGGTTTTGGGGATCTGAGAAGGGTGAACAGTTGCTGCGTGCCTTTTTTTAACAAGAAGTTTGAAGTTAACTTGAAACATAATTGGCGACCAATGCAGGCACTCTGGCGTGCTTAAAATGTGGTCATATGCCTTGAGGCCGAGTAGACGGCATGCTGCTCTGGCTTGTACTCGTTACAGTCTGGCCTTCTGGTCCTCGGGTAGCATTTCTGCATGGACTCTATGAAAAGGTTGAATAAGGAAAAAAACATTGTACCTATTTAAGTATAGAAAATCCATTCCTATCCACTGTAGCTCTCTTGGAGCCAGCACAAGATTGGCATTCAGCAGCACCCTTATGTTCTTCAACCCTGTGGAGGCTTGCGAGGTTCCCCCAATGGGGATGTTCAGATCCTGTTTGTCCATTTGTTGTTGCAGTTTCCAACCGTCAATATCCCGGTCTTTGAAGGTTACTTCCAGACCCTCGAACTCCACATCTGGCCAATCCTGACCTGGGCAGCCAATCTTCGTTGGATGTCTCTGCTTTAATACAATTGTCTCCTAACAAAGAGCAAGGGACTGACTATGAATTTGGCAGAAGTGGTAAAGCATCTCTTATGGAAAAGAACCAGATGTTTTACCACCGCGTCAGTTTCAGACTTTATTACCGAAACTTATTTGAATGCCTGCTTTTATGTGGAGGTTTTTACCTCCATATGAAAGCAGTACTGCATGCAGTAACTACCACATGCTGTAATTACCAAACCCCATGGCATCCTATTTGGCTCCAAAATGGGGAATAACTGAAGGGTCCATATCACTTGGAATCATGCAGACCCTTATGGTTAGCAGTCATGCATGCGGTATCAGGTAATACCGCCAAAATCAAAATAAAGCCCCAAAAGTATATGGCCACATGTGATATAATGTACAGATTACTCCAGCATACATAGAGGCCAGTTCCGCTTTTGACAGGCGTCATTGAAGGGAAATAGATGATTGGTTCACAGCTGGAGCTGCTCTGTTGTGCACACAATCTTTTTATACTATCTGGAACGTTATCTACGCATCCTGTCACGTGATGCAAGAGAGTAATATCGGTGCATGTTTAGTCTTACAGATGCCATAACACCGAAATGCTCACATAGAAACAGAAGGGCGGGATGACGTCATAGGGCCTAATTCACAGAAGCGTTTCATAATGACAAAACCCCATTGGAAAACGCTCTGTGAAGAAGGGCTTTAATGCTTTGTTTTGCAGGCCAAGTGAAGCACAGAAGACTTTACAGCGTAATCCACCGGTGCGCCGACAGCATGGAACGATCAGAGCGCCATATGAGAGTCCCTCATCCATAGCCAATGGGAAGTAACACTGATGCTGGGCCCCTTGCCGGACATTGCTTTTCTGGCCGGTTAGTCGTTCATTTACAAGTGTTATATTGAACACATTGGCATTCCTGGCACTGCCCAATAGTTAGATAGCTACCATGTGTTCAAGACAGCACTGACAAAAATAGGTAGCCTTCAGCTTCTGCTCAGTCGAGCACCATTAGCACACATTGTTTGTGAAGAGTGGACGTGTTTCGACTTTAAATCGACATAGTGATGAACGGACGGAAATGTACAATTTGAATAATGGATTGAAAAGGGCTGTAATGACCATTCGGGGCTCAATTAGGGCTGATGTGAGCAAGCCAGCACAGCAAAGCTATGAAGTCTGATAAAAGAGCAAAGACAGGCATCTCATAGTCTGATAAAAGAGCAAAGACAGGCATCTGTAAGAGAAACATAGGAAGCCATAAAGACAGAAAACAAAGTAAACACGATTATGTTAATGCCTGTCTTTTTACACATACTTTTCCAGTGAGTTCACATTGAATTAACATATACCTTCACTGACATGTGGATGCGAGCAAGAGCCTTATAGCCAGTGCTTTAAGTGGGCCGGGGCCTGCTGGGGCCCCCCGGTACCACACAACATTGGCGGGACGCATTATCCCGCCGTGGCCGCAGCTGCGACGGGAGATGCGCCTGCCAGTTTAACATCAGGCGAGCTGCCAGAAGTGCCAGCCAGGCACAGAGGGACTGAGGCTGGCTGGCACTTCCGTCAGTCACTGTAACTTCCTCTGATGACCCCCCATGTGAGGGGTCATCAGAGGAAGTTACTGTCCCTTTGTTTGCCCTCCCCAGGTCACTGACCCTTGCGGGCTCTGTGATCTACATAGTTATTCATGGATTATTTGCGTTTAAAAAAACTGGATTTGTGTGCCATTCTGCCCGCAAATCCCCATTTGTTAAACAGGGATTTGCGGGCAGAATGGCACACAAATCCTGTTTTTTTCGGCGCAAATAATCCATGAATTACCTCCCTAATCTGCAGATTAGATCACAGAGCCGGCGGGTTCACAGAGCCTGAAAGTCGCCTCGGGCTCTGTGATCTAGAGATCACTGAGCCCGAGGCGCCTTTCTCCGTCGGCAAAGCTTTATAAAAGATGCCTTGAATTGTGTATGTTTCAAGCCATCTTTTATAAACGTAGACATATTTTTATGTTTATAAAAGACGGCTTGAAACGTACACAATTCAAGGCATCTTATAAAGCTTTGTCGACGTACAAAGCCACCTTGTGTTTTGTCCGTCCTCAACACTTTATAAAAGATGCCTTGAATTGTTTACGTTTCAAGCCATCTTTTATAAACATAGAAATATGGTACAAATGTCTGTTTATAAAAGGTGACTTGAAAAGTACACAAACCATAGTAAGGGAAGCACACAAGTGTGCATAAATTACTATGGTTTGTGCACTTTTCAAGCCATCTTTTATAAACATAGAAATATGTAACATTGCTATGTTTATACAAGAAGGCTTGAAAAGTACACAAACCATAGTAGTACCCATACAAATATATAAATGCTCACATACATTTATATATTTGTGTGCGCAACTTACTATGATTTGTGCACGTTTTAGGCCACGCCCACAATGGAAGCCACGCCCCCACACGTGCCCCCCCTCAATTTCTTACCCCACTTAAAGCACTGCTTATAGCTGACACCTTCTGTGGGTTCCATCCATTAGGGGGGAGTTTCGCCTGCTCATTTATGCACACATCTCAAGCTAGACTTAGATTTAAGACTTGCTGAATCCGGCCAAGTAAAGGTGTGTCAGGTAGAGAACACTATCAAGAACCCAGTTACACTCTATACTGGACCACGAGGGCTACCTGAAAGTAACTTTTTTTATTTAAAGTAAAAATATCACTAATAATGAATTCAAAGCATTCCAAGATATACTTTTATAATAAGATCAAAAGCTATAAACCTCTCACCAAAAATAATGTTGTTACTCAAAATGACAGCCTACATTCATCAGACCACTTCTAAAAAACACCTCTGGGGACTCAGAAGACACCACCCCACTATTATCCTATTGTAAACACACCTCACCAAGCCAGTATTCTAGAGAGAGAGATAGGTATATAGCAAACCCTTTGAGCATGTAGAGTCTAATTAATTGGTTTCATACCTATGAGTGGCATCGAATCGGCATGTGTTTATATTTGGGACAACTTCAAAATCACATGTACGACAACATCCTCTCGGCACTCTCGTATTCCTCAACATCTCAGTGGCCTTTGACGCTATTAACCAGAGTCTGGTAATTAGAAGCCTTGAGGAAACCTGACTCCAAAACACAACTCTACAATGGCTGAGATCATTCCTAATGGACAGAGCAGACATGACCTGGCTCCTCCCTTTCATTTTGAACCCATGACCCATTACCGGTGGAGTTCTCCAAGGATCAAGTCTCTCACCGCTCAGTATTAACAAGACCCCTTTGATGAACATCATAAAATCGTATGGGCTCACATGTTACAACTTTACGGAAGACACACACATCATATTCAAAAGGACCAATGACAGAAACCCCAACACCATCCTCAGTAACTGCCTCATGCGAATAAGTGACTGGATGACGACCAACTACCTAAAACTGAACACAGAAGAAATAGAAATAATGATAGTCTCACGCCGCAGCTGAAACACCCTCTACCTTGTTTTTTTTAAACATGTATAACTGCCCTAAACCATCTAAAATTATCAAGAACGAAGGCATGTTAATGGGCAGCTGACTCATTCTTGAACAGTCAACGCAATACTCAAAAAGTGCTTCAACTATCTGACAGATTAAGCTTTACCACTCCTTCGCATACAGAGCGCCGGTCATCATCTCACTGATTCTTTCAAGAATTGACTATGCAAAGATCATTTCCATAGGTATGCGGACTGCTTCACAACAAACGTCAACGAATCCAAAACAATGCAGCGAGGCTACTCAACAAGAGGGAGCACATACCACCAGCCCTCAGAGCACTCCATTGGCTACCAGTTCCAAAAAGGATCTGGCGCAATGCCCTCTGCGTTGCCCAGAGAGAATTTGAGGTCCAAGGAGCACAATTCCTCCAAAACAAAATCTCACTTCACCAACCAACTAGAGGCCTAAAATCAAGAAATGTCAGACTATTATAAACCTAAAGATTGTGCAGATAAAGACATGGAGCCTCCAACTTTTCCACTAAGTGGCCAAACACTGGAAGGCACTACCAATGAAAATCTGCTCTTTAGTATGTACACTTCAGCACAGGACATCTTCACTCAACAACCACTAAGGGCAAACACAGCTCACCATATTGGTAATGATGGGAGAGCCAATATTTTGAAAGCAATAAGGGAACCCAAAGGCCAGTCCCCATCTTTTGAACTGCCCTCAATTTCTCTTCACCTTGCCCATCACACACAAACCAGCCACTCGCACAGAGCTTTAAAAAATAAATAAAAGAGACCCTCTCTCCAAACTTTGTACATGACAAACTTACATATCTGACTGCAACCATCATCCTCAGGCCCGGGCCAACACACGCTCCCTCTATGAGTAAGAGGCCGCCCCTCTGGACACAAAGCCTTCAATGCATCCTACACTTCTCACCTAGATAGCTTACAAGCACACAGAGCTCAGGGTACCTCTGATGTACAACCTTAACACATAGCCCTGCAATCTAGCTTCTGCCTCTCCTCCTAACTAACCAAACCCACCCACTCTCTTCTAGACCCACTAGGGCACCTGGCAGGCCATGTAAATGGCAGCAGTGTGTGGTACAAATCCTAAAATAACATACCATAACATAACATTTACCTACACGCCAGGAACTCATGCTTTGCTTTTCTGTGCATTGAGCAAAATTATTTGCCAGAGGTGGGTCCGATGGGCTGACACATTAGTGAAAACTGCACAAGAGCACAAGGCAATTACTCAGTGAGGGAGACCTGAAATGAAATGACTCGTCTATTGACAACTTGATTTCGAGGTCAGAAGAGTGCCGGTCTGTCGAACTGATGGTACACAGCATTGCTTTAGTCACCCAGATATCGGATATCTGCATTTTGAGAGATCGAACATGTTACGTACAGTTGATGCATGCATTTTTCATTCATTTTAAGCTACTTAGATTGTGTTGGGGCTGTCTACTTTGAATCTGACAATTCACAGCAAAGCACATCTTTAGCATAACCCCTCCTACCCACAACCTGCAGTTACAACTGTAGCTAAGTAACTCCAACCTTCACACTAGCAATCAGCTTGGGCTCTGTTAAGGTGGCATTGCCTGCCCTACATGGAGGCATGCGTGGCAGCAGTACTAGAGTTTGTGGCTTCACTGCACAAGTTAATGCATGCATTACTCATCTCACAGCCCACTGGTTCCCAATCTAGACTCAGCAACAAGCTTGCATTGCCAATTCATAACACCCCTCCAACTCCAGCTTACACCCACTGTAGGCAATATGCGTCCATGGCATCTTTCATCCATACACCAGACTGTAGTCTGTTGAGCAACACCTGAGCTGTGCAGATATTGCAATTGGAGACACACCAAAGTCATACCAACTGTGAGCTATACAAAAAGAAGTGAACATTGGAATTTGTGTAGGGTTAGCTTATATACTTTCTGGTAGTATGATTGTAAGCATACATTTTCTTGTTTTCGTTTATTAGTGTGTTGAACTCATACTTTGCTTACAACTCCCTAAAGAAAATTGAAGTAAAAAAAAAACAAACTTCTTTTGCTCAAAATTTGTAGCTTGCTCTGTGTTTATACTTTTTACCCATTGGCAATTTGAGAATTTGTGATGGGGCCTGTTTTCGAGCAGGCTGTATGTACCTAACGTGCATTCCCTATCTATGACTGTTGAATGTTCTTCGTCATTCCTCAATTTGAAAGCGTAGCCTTGTGGTTACTTCTGTGTTGTTGCTCCTTTTTTGTTCCCTAAAGCTTTTGGAGCAATATGCGCACCCGCCTCAAGAGGGCGGTGGTGTTTTACTGCTCCTACAAGGTTCACCTTTAATATGTGCGTGATTAACATGCACATTTGAATGTTCTCTTTTCAGTGTGCACTGTATCGCCTGTTTTGCCTTCATGGGGAAAATGCCTCTAGTGATGCAAATGTTAGTATGGAATAGTGACATTTCTTTGCTTTAAGGATTTCTGCTTTATAGTGGCAGGTCTATCTTTGGTAGGCAACCCTGTCTTGTGGGTTATAGTGTTTCTTCCATGTTTTTTCAAGTATTTGATTTATTTTTTTCAGTATTTGTAGGTCGGGTGTCAATGATCTTGATTAAGTCTTTTTTGCTGAGTGGGAAATGAACTAAGTGGGGTGAAGGCGTCCGTTGCTTTGGTTATCCAGTTTTCTAGTGCCCTTAAAATTCCCTCCAATACTAAGAGCTCTGGTTGACTGGGGTTGGTTTTGCAGCTTCTCCTGGCAGTAGTCGTTTGTCGCTTGTGATTTGGGAGTTAACGCACGGGTGTGTTGATAGTAAAGGGAATCATTAGATTATCGCTTCATAGTACCTGAATGTGGAGGGGTCTTCACAATGCATCTTCACAAAAGATTGCATTGAGGGTGTGGCCCCCAATGTGTTTCATTGCTTTAACAGTTTGTTTGAGGTGAAAGCTGGCCATGTAGGAGCTCAGGGTTTTGGGTGCTGACTCTTTATGCTGCTTGGACCAAAGGTTAAAGTCTCAGAGGACTGCCAGATGTGTTTATTGTAGCCTCAGGTTAGCAATTAAGTGTGCAAGGGTTTTCTGCAAAGGCTGTGTTGTATGTGTCGGGGTCTGTGAAAAAGTAGGAAGGAGAGGTTGGTTTGGTGGTGAAGTGTGAGGTGGTTGAGGACTTCTTCACAGACCGGGAAATCCATATATTGTGATGTTGAGATTCTGAGGTGTTCTTTGTGTGCCACGGCAATGCTGCCTACTCTTTTGCCTGTCCCCATTGAGTTGGATAAGGTTGAAGTTGGTGGGGATGGATTTGTGAGCTATTACCTTGTAGTCATCTGATAACCAGGTTTCTGTTATAAAGAGCATGTCAGTTCCTCCTTCGCTAAGAAATTCATGAATCTCAGTACTGTGTTTAGTGATGGGGAGGGCATACTGCTTTTTCATACAGATTTAATAACGTCACACAGGCCAGCATGCCCCATTCCATTTGAGAGATGCTAGTTTGTTTTGACTTTGTATTCTGGGACTTATAGTCCTGGCTGTATAATGTGGGAAACCCAGGAATACAAGTCCCAGACTGCAAAGTTAAAACAAGAAGTGGGCTAGCCTCTGGCACCCGCGAGGAGACCTACACATGCTACCGGCCTCCCCATTCCCATTGAGCCACATGTTGGTAAAAGAAAGCATGTTTTGTAGATCCAGAGTTACTGCCTGAATTACTCCCTTAGAATCCCACGTAGTTTTCGGACTTCTGATTTAGATAAAGCTAACTTCTTGAGGTAGTAATATCAGGCAGTTGGATTCATTTCTTACAACCCTCAAATAACCCTTACAAATACTCCCAGTTCTATCCCATACCCATATCAAAGATGGCCTCTGCCATCTTCAGGAATACCCCCTGACCCCAAAGATAGAATGAAAGGCGCCCCAATGTCAGGAGCAAGTGGGCAACCCATACAATACACATATCATATTGTATATCTACTAAACCATTGGCCTCAGTGCCCAACCAAGGCAAAGAGTGAGTTAAGGGGAATGACACATTCAGTAATTTACTTTTCTGTTGTCCATATCTACTACCATTAGCACCATCCGATGGCAGTGAGATGGCAAATCTACCCAGCACCCTCTACCAACCCTGTCATTAATATGTCTCCCGTGACATCCCTTGGAAAGCCCTGTCTCCGTCCTTGCCGTAGTTTTGTGAAGGACCGGATCAGGACTCTTGCCCTTAGCCTTGGATGTAGCGCTCAATTAGAATTCTTTCTCATTATTTTCTACGAATTCGAATTGAGCCGATACCCAACCCGTCTCACACCCCCTTTTACAAATACCCCGGGTCACAATGGACCATGAACCAGGCCGGTTGGTAGGAATACGATATTTATTTATTTTAATTTCAAAGAAAATCACACAATTTTTATATTGGGCAGCAATCACCAATGGGATGATCATTACACTGAAAACTACTGAAATACTATTGGGTAACCTTCTACAAGAACATATCCAAAGCACAAATTAATAGGAACACTTTTTCATTACGATATATAGCACCCGAGTTAAGATTTCCCCCTGCAATATTTCCTCAAACCCCAGTTAATCTAATTCTGAGTGGATAGAAAGAGGCAGAAGGTAATCAGGGATATGAGGCAGCAAACAGAATCAAAATCCTAAATGACACTCAGATTTTGACAAATAATTAATTATATGTGTGTTTAAATAATGATGTACATATGTTTTATCACAGTATCAGGGATGTTATATCACTAGCAACTATAAAGTAAGGTATAACAAAAGGCATATGGTTCAAAAACAACTTGAGAGGAAAACAGAGTGCAGCCAACTTCACAAGTTGAAAAGTTGCAATTTACACATTTGCAGTTTTAAATGACAAAACGTTTTTTTTTTTAAACCGGGAGAAATAGAATTGGAATGCGGTTTTTAGGCTGGGTGCTAGATGCCCATCGTAGGGACAATGTAGAAGTGAAAGAGTGACTATAGCTGGATAATTGGATGAGATTTTCAAGGTGAAAGGAGGTTCTGTCTTGGCAAAATAAAGCAATTAAGGAGAGACTATCGGTTTTAAAGAAAAGTCAAATTTCACTTACACTAGATTTAATGGCTAGAAAAGAGGAATGCCATCCGTGAATATAAAAGTTACGCTGCAGTTGTAACCCTTCACGCAGTGTACACCTTTTCTTTATGGAAAATTAATTTATTTAGTCAAATATTGCTAAGGGTTTATGATCTGTGCAAGACAGAAATGAAGAGAAAAGTGGTGCTAACGCTTGGAGATCCAGGACAGATGCACAGAGAATTAGAACAGTTTAAGAAAAGTTATCAGGCTATGAATAGAATTATTTCGAGAGTAGGACAAATAAAAAGGGTCAAGATGGGATAGGCTATGTGTTGCTATCGGATGGGGAAAAACTCACAATCCGCTCTTGAGTTTGGGATTTGGGACTGTCAACCAGGCTCTGTACTCAAAAGCTCTGGTCACCACACAGCGGGCGCCCCTCTCAGTAAACAGCTGGGCAACTCTGGTTACTGGATGGCAAGGGTACAGCAGGCATGCAGGTAGTAGGCAAAAGTCAGTCTGGTCACAGGATGCTCCCAAAAGGGTACCATAGCTTTTCCCCCTTCTTATTGGGATTTTAGTGGGGTTTCTGGAACATTGGTCTTGCTGGAATAGGTTCAGCTATCTTTGGCCTAGCAGTAGAGTCTGGAATCTTGCAAAGCTGGATCTGGAATGTCTTGATACGCAGGCACTTGAAAATCAGGAGAGAGTGTCCTGTACCTGTGAGCTCCCACCCCTTTTATAAAGCGGGTGACATCACCAGGTATGTTGTTGGGCAGAACTAACCTAGACCTACCTCCAAGAACCGGATCGGTCAGCCTAGGTTAATCGCCTCCTGAACAAGAAGACTCAGTTTATGAGGTTGTATTTTATGAGGTAAAAAGCCATGCCACAGTCCTTTTTGACAAAATTCAATCTTAACATAAATCACACATTTGTACAGTCGTGGCCATTTGTCAAATTACAAAGGCATGTTACATATTTCACACAGAGCATGGCAGTCCAATTCTCATCTTTCTAGGACTTTGTTTCATCCGTCTAATAATTTTTCACGTTTTTTCAATGGAATCATTTTACCTAAAATTCCATAACTTTATACATGTAAGTATGGAATTTCAAATTGGCATCATATATACTTTCCTCAGAATATTTAATTATCTGCCATTTCTGTCCACAATATGCCAGTGAAGGCTACCACGTCTTGTTTAAAAGCCACAAATATTACATTTAAACTGTTAAACTTTTACATTCCTGCGAAGTCCTGTTGCAGAGATAAAAGTCTTAAATGTTTATTAATAAAATATTCTTTAGAGACAGATGGTGAGCATTGTCTACCAAATAAGGGGATAGCTTACAAGGTTATTCTGGAGTTGGCTTTGAAGCTCCCCAGTAGAAGTTGAGGGGAGGTGTTACTTGAGTTTTCACAGGTAGGCGTCCCAGAAACTATTGTGTCAACCTGAAGCACAGATTGAAGTCTGACGAGCATGTGAGATGCTGCCTCCTGGTCCATTCAAAGTTTCAAAGGGCATAATTAACACAGAGGTGTCCCAGAATCTACTGTGGCTTCTCTTGGGGGTAGGGCCCTCCTGTTGTTAGCACCCAACTGCCCCTTAAGCCATGGCAGAAATACCTGTTTGGGCTGATTTCCCAGGACAGCCAATATATTTTAAAGGTTTATTTTATTTTATTTTGTTCTGAATCAGAAGCAAGCCTGTTGAAATAAAACATCCCATATATATTTCCCAGCAACATCCCCTTTACATTGCTAGGCAAGGACCGGGTCTTCTGCAACATGACACTTTTAAAACAGATATTTTCTTATTTGCAAAAGCACATTTTAACACGTGGTGAACTCTGCTGGGATGACCCTCTCAAATTCGGTTTTTCTCTTCCATCTGAATTCACAATATTGTTTTGCAGCCTTAATCAGTTTCTCTCACAGAGCAGTATGTTCAAGGAAAAGGTCCACTGAAATTGACCTATGCACAGAGAGCTAGGATTTGAAGGGTTTATTTTGGCATTTTGTAGCACAAGAGTCAAGCGTTTTCCCGTGCGGCTGAAAGTAAAGCTTCTGTTGATTTCCCAGATCTGGTCTGACACAGCCTGTCATTCAGGGATAATGCTTTCTTCTGCTGGAGCACAATCTGAGTATGGATGGGCATGGCAGGGTCTCACTGATAAAAACAGTGTGATGTTAAGCAGATGAAAAGAGCGTCAGGGCAGCATCCTTTTCAATGTAAAATATTCCCTTTTCAATGGGAACTTCTTAGCGAGCAGCAGAGCAGCGCTGCTTTTCACTTTGCTTCTTAAGTGCACACAAGAAAACACACTGGCTTCCTTTCTCGGGGTGCTCCCTGTTCCAAATTTCCCAATAAGTGCTTGGCAAGACAGGGAAGCCATCATTTTGTAGCTGCAAAATGCAGTTTTGATGCATGGCAGTGGTGCTCAAAGGAGCCAGCACAGCTATTTTGCTGTTAACTGCTGAAGTGCAGCTTGGTTATGGATGGGGATTCTGCTGGTGGGTCAATGTACCCCACAGTTTGGCCAACCTGGCCTGGGTTCCACAGGTGCCTCATCCTGGACCGGTGGGGCTAGTGAGTTTAGGACTAACTTCCTGCACTAGGTGTAGGTCCACCTGGATTTCTTTCCTTAACATCAGAGTGAGGATTGAGCCTTCAGGGATTGGTGATTAGGACATGGCATGAAGAGAGATGTAAGTCCTTCTGAATGAACGTGTGCTTTACATGAATTATTAGATGGGAGTGAGCTGCTAATTCCTAAAAGGCATTCCAAGATTCAAGTGTACTTCAGGTGCACGTGGGTAATGCCCTTGGCCTAAAGAGAATGGAAACAAATGCAAAGAACAATGACCCATGAATTACACAGGTAACCCACAGTAACTTGAATGCGGACAAAATGCCCCTTTGAGAAATAATTAAGAACTATATAGACAATGTAAGTACTCAATAAGACACATGCATGTCAAAAATGTATATGTGTATCCACAATTCAATAAGGAAGAAATCATTAAATCCAACTTGTATGTATGTTTGTATTTTTGAATTTATACAGCGCATTCCCGCAGGGGTGGGGGGACCGGACAAAGCAATATTTAATCTAGGCACAGATGAAAATTAGGAACACTCAGCATAAAAGCCAGCTTTTAGCTAATACTTTTAAAGAAAAGGAGAGTTTTTAATTTTTTCTTGAATTTGAGCAGAGACTTTGAGTTTCGCAGTTCAAGTGGTAACGCATTCCAAGCTTCTAGTCCTGCATAACAAAAGCATTGGTCACCCCATGTAACCAAATTTGAATGGGGAACCACCAGGAGTTGTTGGTTAGAGGAACGCAAGCAAATTTCAGGTTGGTAGGTCAAGATTTTTTACCCCAAATATCTCGGGCCATCCCTTGGATTCACCTAAAAACCAAACAGAGGGTCTTGAACAAAACCCTCTGTTGCACAGGTAACCAGTGAAGATCTCTCTGAGGTTTCTTGATATGTGAACGATGTGATAGTGAAGAAATCAGCCTAATAGCTGAGTTCTGTGCAACCTGTAAGCGCTGAATCTGCTTTTTCAGAACCCGTATAAGTAAGGCATTATAGTAGTCGACCCTTGAATTAACCAAGGCCCTGACCACTAAGGGGCAATCTTTGGGTAGAATCAATGGTAGTAGAGGCTTTAAAAATCTAAGTTCGTAATATACCGATTTCACTATTTCGTTAACCTGTATATTACAACTTATGTCTCCCTGCCAGGTACAATCTATTTGTTTTTACTTTTGAGGCAAAGGATGTAGAAACCTCAAAAATCTCACATGAGCACTCTTGGTGCAATTTTCAAAGTGGCCTGATACTGTTCAGGCAAAACAATTCAACCATATACTTTTGACACATATTGGGAAAAACCACAATTTACATAATAAACATTCCAAGAACACATCTGACAGCTTGTATGGGAACTAAATCAGTTAATGTAATCTTCAATGTAGTTTCTAGACAGTGCTGATACATTCCAGATAGATGTACCTATCCATCTTCAGGGGATACACTGCTGTCATTCAATGTAAGCCTACAAAAGACATCTTTGTTTTAATAACTCATAAATGAGTGCATGATTCAAACTCATTCATAACGTTACTTACACACTCTAAACCCGGCCTTACTAGACTTGTTCCAAAACACGAGGGCCTAAAACCAAGGAATACAATGTTAAAACATCTCCTCACTCACAGAAAAGAATCAGCATATGATCAAAAAGTCCAAAAAATCTTGTCACGTACCCCACTCCCCAGTTTTCAACCAGTATTAACTCTCAAATAGACCTTTTCCTGGATCTCAAACAAAAAGAAATCCAGTCCCAATGGCCGACTCTGTCAACCCTCATATTCTAATAATCTCGTCTCCAATCACACAACCAATACTTACTCAAATAATCCTTAATGACAGGCCATGGAGCACAGAGCTTGTATCAACCAGCTTGATACTCCGCGCCCATCATTTAAAGCCAACATCCACAATCATATGCTCAGTTATAATACGCGTATGTGGCAGCCATCTTAAAGAAGATCTCCCAGCAAGTAATGTGTGTAAGAACCCAAAAGTATTGCTGCCTCGTGGCAAAACAAACCGCTCACAATCTGGAAACCTTCTCAATTTAACATCATTTTTATTTATTTATTTATTTATTTACTCGTATATAATTGCTTTAGCAATTTTTACAAGAATCTTGCAGTGTTCCTTTGGAGCTAAGAAATTACAGACATAAAAGAAGGAAGAACGAGCAAAGATAAGTCCAAAAAGTCGGGCGGAGCGAAGCCCTGGTGGCAAGGTCGTGCCTCGAAGTCAGGAGGGAAGAGGAAGAGGAAGAAATGTCACTAGAGTAATTTAATTGCCTCCATCAGGGTCTTCGGCTACACCCGTGGGTCTCTGTTCAGTTCGTTCATTTACTTTTTGGAAGGCTGCTTCCAGAATTTTTGCTGCGGCCAAGGTCCAAGGAGTCTTTTCACCTGACATTAGTCTATTCCACCAGGTGGCTTGTTCCTCTCCCTGTACGCCTACCCAGCTGATACACAGGTTGTTGAGGAAGTCCGTCCGTATTTTTCTTCGCTCCGGGCACTCCATTAACAGATATCTTATTGTTTCCGGTTTGTTGGTTTCTCCGCAAGTCTGCTTCCGTGCATGCCACCTCCTCTAGTTTCTCTTTTAACTTGTCCACCCAGCTGTTTAAGGCGGTCAGTTTGCGACTTCATTTAAATATACCTGATAATGTCTGAAGGAACCCTCACTCCAAAATAAACAACTCAAACTAGACTGTTTTAGTTAGTACAATAACGAATCTCTAGCTGTCATAATTGCCACAACCACCTTAGTTTCGAGCCACAAAGCACAGAGCTTTTGTTCACCTGCCTCCATCCGTGCTCCTATGACAGAAGCGAAGCCGCTTCGTCATAGTGCACGAATCTGGCAGCCATCTTGGAGAAGGTCTCACAGTAATGAATATATATGTAAGCCCAAGAATATCATTGCCTCACAATATAAATCGCTCACAATCTGAAAAAATCCCCAATTTAACATGATTAAAGTATACCTGATAATGTCAGGAGGAACCCTACCTCCGAAATAAACCAGTCTATATACAGTACTATGATGGTCATAATATCACTCTGCTGATTGTCTTCATTGCTGAGCCGCAATATTACTTAAAGTGTGCGTATCAGAATGCGGAGCATGGAGCTGGTATAGACCTGCCCCATGCTCCGTGCTCATCGTACAAAGCCCTCATCTGCAACAAACACAACCGAGTGTACCTACTCAGTTTTAGTGCACGAATGCAGCAACCATCTATGAAGGGAGCCTTCAATTATTACTGAACATACACCACCAAAGGACATCAGCACCTCACAGCCATATCAGCCGTTCACAATCTAAATAATTCAACAATGCAAAATGATTTGTATCTCTTTTGATCTACCTCAATTTATACAGTGAAAAACCCTGCCACAAAAATAGAAATGAGTAACATCTGTATACAACTGTTTTGATTATCCTAAATATATTTTGGTTGTTTAAAGAAAATCTAAATCCAAACAGCACTCTTTTCCACGTCAGTCACATTTTGAATCTACACCCATTTAACCTCATATAAGGAAACATTAATGGATGGTTCGACTGATAAATAGCAACATGTCTGAATTTCACAACCATCATAAACAACAATTTAGCTGAAGCCAGCATATCACTCCACAAGGGGGTCTGATGAAGGTCCTAGATCATTAAGAAGAAAGCAGGGCTGTTGTTGTTTTTGCCTGGGATGCATTTCAAATGGAATATCAGGAGTCTGTGCTTCATATCCCCATGCTGTAGGTGGTGATGCACCTGCTGAAGGTTCACGGGGAATGAGCTCATCCTGTGTTGCTAGCAGGTGATGGAAAACATGGCCAGATGCGCAGGCATGCTGGCCGCTGTAAGGGTTCTTCAAAGTGGCGTGCTGCGTCAGATATGATACCAGTTATTCATGGAGGTGCAGTCATTTTATCTGAGAGAGGAATCACATGTATCACTAGAATAATGCATGCATCTGGACTGGATATGCCTGTACTGCGGGACCCCCGACCGGCCCATAGAGTCAGGGTTTGCCCAGAAGCACTTTAAGACAAGATAGCAGCACCCTTGGGATGGATGGGGTGCAGATTAATACTCCAACATCAAATCAATAATGACAACTCGACGGTTTCACAAAGGGAGTCTGTTTAATGACACGTACAAAAAACGGGGAGTCTCATGAATATCAGCGGATGCGTGATCTTCTCACTCTCTTCACAACTCCAAAGAACTTCATAAAAAACATAACATTTATACTGAAAACTCATCATCATTGACAATTGAGGCTTAAAAATTGGCGTGCATTTCTATTGATTCAGGAAAGGTAACTTTAATATAGGTGCTATAACTTTATATGGTAACAGAGTAAGGGGATTGGATAGACAATGTCAGGTGGGACATCTAACCCACTGTAGGCAATATGCGTCCATGGCATCTTTCATCCATACACCAGACTGTAGTCTGTTGAGCAACACCTGAGCTGTGCAGATATTGCAATTGGAGACACACCAAAGTCATACCAACTGTGAGCTATACAAAAAGAAGTGAACATTGGAATTTGTGTAGGGTTAGCATATATACCCCTACCTTCAAAATGGCTACTGTAGACGTCACTAGAAGTACAATGTCCCATTGGTTCCACTAACTATAGGACCCTACACTACTTGGTCCACTGTGATTGGGTTGGCACCAACCCCACACATACTTTTCCACTTTGCTTATCAGCACGCAGATTGGTCGGCCAGGTGCAGGGTACCCCTTAGTTCCCCCGGTCTTCGTCCAATTATTGTTACAATCAATCATCACTTTAGTGGCCATGTGTCAATTATTTCACTGTGGTTGGCCTCGAGACTGCATCTTCTGTCTGGAAAGGTTCTGATATCTTCGCCGGGCCTGGTGCCATGCGTAGGTGTGAAGGTCTCACTTCTCCTTGGTCGGCTGGTCACGTGATTCAGACACTGTGAATTGTCTCTTCTTCATGTAATTTGTGTATTTGATTTTCGTTTCACCCACCACCTGCCTCCAGTTTCTTATCTTGGCCTTTCTGAAGAAGGATATTCTGTTCTTAGCTTCAATTAATTGTAGCTACTGTTCGTCTATTCTACTGATATGACCTTGGCTTTTTCTGGCACGATTTGCCTCTGCTGAGTTTCGTTCCTGCCGCTTTTCCTCGATTTTGCTAAATATGAAGCTCTCTTTGTGTGGCCTTTAGTAACCTTTGGTTAATTCTGCTTCTTTTGTGAAGTGGAAGTATACTTATATAACATGCTTCTTTTGATGTAGATATGTATAAGTGGCACTTGCCGCATTATCTTTCTACTATGCATAGAAAGCCGCACAATTTTCTTAGCTTTCTTGCAGTTCCAAGCATATGTACATGTGTAAACTGGTTGAATATCTTCATCATGCTCATGGCTTAAACTTCTTACATTTGACATCGTCCTTTCACTTTAGGTTCACGATGCCCCTTGTTCATGGCATTTCGTCTCTTTACATCATTCTCTGGTCGTCATTTCTTCTATATGTGAGTCAGTCTGGGTTCTCGTGTCGTCACCATTCGTCTTCCATTAAGACCTTCTTGGCTTCTTCAGGGTTTGCACTTAGACGATCTTCATTTCGTTTCACTTGTTCATACGGTTTTCTCAATAGGTACCTTACTGTCCATGGTTTCCTTGGTATTGGTAACTCAATAGGCATTGTTCTTCTGATGGGTACAGGGCAGAGCCCCACTGCGGCTCTCTGCTGGTTTATTTGCTCATCATACGTCACATATTTCGGCGTGAACGATCTTGGTACTTCAAAATGGGCAGTTGGAGTGAGGGCTGCATTTGGGACATCCTCTACATGCCTAACACGTTTAAGGCATTCACCCTTCCAAGAAGGCAGCCATCTTGAAGGGACTGCATTTGCCTTCTTGATGACTCCACTTAGCCTGTTGACAGTGTGTAACAAGATATTGTGCTGGCCAAATATTCAGGAACCAGATTAGGTTTAATGCAACCAATCTTCAGCTGCTCTGCAGCAGCCATTGGTAGACAGTGTATAGCACAGCATAGTCCTTAGTAAGTTTCTACAGACTGCCACATGTTCTGTAATGTATATCTGTTAAGGGAGATTCTATGCAATCCCTTGACATAGTGCACTGCAGTAGTCTGGGGGAGAGATAGGAAGAGCTCTGATGACTACTTTATGTTTATTTAGATTAATCAGGTGGAGAAGCTGTTTAAGCAACTCAGCTGGCAAAAGGAAGGCGTTTGGCCTGGTCTTTTAACGTAGGAGACTTGATTCACAAGATTTACATGTCTTAGTTATACCTCATTCTGAGTTGTACTCAAGACAGTTGATGCCTCAGAAAATGCCTCAGCTCTGTCCAGGCTTGGATGACAAGCACCCACCTGCAACGCAATCCTTCCAAAATGTAATTCATTCTACTTGGCCATCATTCTAAATAGGAGGTCATCCAATGGTAGCTGAATGACATGCACCTTGATGGATTGACACTTCAGTTGGCCCCATGTGCCAAAAATCTTGGGTTCATTATTGACAGAAAGCTCTCTTTTTGGAAATATATCAACGCAAAAGTGAAAACCTCTTGCTATAAACTAATACTCATCCAGAAGATGAAATCCATCTCCTCACCTATGGATTTCAGGAGAACCGTCCAGGCCTTGGTAATCTTACTCCTAGATGAAGTGAAGTCCCTCCTCACTGATGTCATAGCCATACACCTGGTCCCCTTTAGGGTCCCTTAACATACTGCTTTAGACCTCAAAATGGTAACTATGAAATCTGACCACATCTCTCCCATCCTAAAAGGATTACACCCATCCCAGCGACCAATCCTAGCCAGGATACTCTTCATAACTGCCTGAATCATATATACGGCAACTACTGCCCAAACACCCTACTACCTAGCCACAGAACGCACAGGCTCAAGTGGAATGCACTCCCCTAGACCACTGGAGGCTCGAGGCTAAACACGCACACATGGAGAAAGCCAAGAAACAGGCCTGTCTACCGGAACACAATCTCAGATGCCATCAAGGCCTTTTTAATGCTAATCTAGATCATGAATGAGCGCAAGAAGCTGCTCTTTTGGGAATACCCGGAGGTTCACTTAGGACTTGCTTCTCCTAGGTGTGGTCAAGCCATGCAGCCTGAGCTACTGTAGCCTCCCCTTGCACTGACCCTTGTTAACCAAAATACTGGTACAGGTCTATGTTTCTTCCTAGCTAGGTGTGCGCTACATATACCCAAATACAAAAAAATATAAAGACATTTTTGCACCTTTACCTTGGGTGTTCAGGTGGATTAAAAAATGTTCTGGCACCAATCAAGATAATATTTGTCAGTAAAACAGCTGCTAACATGTAGGATAAAGCTTTGCATGTGGATTCCTTGCTTACCTATTAGAAGGAATGCATATCCCGAGGGTGGTGACAGTGTGGTAAGGTCACCAATGTGGTAAACATAATCTCATATTATGATAACACGGGTAGCTCACTGAAATGGGGGACAAGAGAGTCAGAACATGGTAGACCACATTCCTCCTAAACATGCTATCCCTGAGATTGCTCATAGGACCGTCGAGGGAGGAGGGTCATAGGACTGTCAAAATGGCAGTGGATCTGGTATGCAGGAAGCTGTGGCACACTTCGTATTGTTTTGCACCCCTTGTTCCCATTTGAGTGTTAGGTAGATAAAGTGTCTTTTTAGAGCAGCTGGAATCGCTTCTTTGGCCAGAGCACTGTTATATGTAATGCAAATCTACAAACCTACAGATTAATGCAACCACTCAATATGCGTACAAACTTGTTTTTACCCAATCAGGCCTAAACACGTTTCATGTATAGTGCTATGGAAAAGGAAGCATAGAGAAAAGTCTGTCAATATTCGGAAGGACCGCGAAAGCGTTAACGGTGAGAAAGTCATAGGAATAGTCCCATGTCTTCCCCATGCAGTCATTTTGGTGGGCATCTCTTTCCCTCGATCTTCCCCCTTTCATGCAGCAAGGTTGAGTGAAAGGGCAAAGAACACTTTCTAAGACCCTACAAATGCCCCTTACCCTTCCCCTGTAGCTCCTATAGCTCCCCACCCAGCCCCTTACCTTGCAGTCTTTCTACCGTTGTGTGACACTTTCTTTCTTTCTTCTGTTCCCAATCCCACTCCTTCCTGTGAGCTTTCTCCTAAGCCTTGCCCCCTCTTTCAGCCCCTGGCACCACACACCTTTCCCTTCCCCCTCTCCAACCTTCTCCGCCCACCCCCTCTCTTGTGCGGTTCTTTCCCATGAAGCAATTGCAGGGTCCTACATCATCATCAACGTCTGCCTGAAAGTCACATTGTTATGGCATTGGCACATGCCCCTTGTGATGGAGTCTCCTGGTTCTGGTGCCTATGAAGCTTGGGGTAGGGGAAGGGTCGCCTGCTCACCCAACCTTGGCAGGGGACAATGACAGTAACTACATGCCACACCTGGGTGCCTCTCCTTCAGCCCCCCCCTCCCCTCAATCAGTCAGGTAGAGAGGCCAGCCCTAAATGTCCTGGCCCTGCACACACCCTTGTGAAACGTTGCAGGGCAATAATAGGGTGACCACTCCCAAACTGAGAGCTTGAAGCTCTTGCTAAGCAACCCCAAAGCTCCTACATAGAACCCGGAAATCTTGCCTTTAAGCAAAATCAGGCCCCATCACTTCACTTGACAATGATAACGTGTGTTTAGATACAGTTACAGTTTCACACAATATGTTAATGTTAAATGATATTTATACCACACACTATCACCACTGTAGTGTTCCCCTGGCGCTCTCGTATGTCACAGGAATCAGTTCACAGAGTCCATGGGACTCACTGTGAACTCAGCAACTCCATGGATACTACAGTGCAAGTCAGAGTGGGATGCAAAGCTGGGTGTGCATTGTTTCTCAACCAGTGATTCTCAAGCAGGGATGCACATTTTCCATTTCACCACGCGAACAGTGTGGACATGGCAAATAAGTGTTTCCAAAGCTTATCCTGTGTGTTTCCAGCCTCTCTTTGACACAATGGAAACCCAGGAGACCTCGGCTCAGCACAAGCATCACCACGGAGGCTCAGGGGTGGAGGACTACCATTGGGGATGGCAGACAGGCCATTTATATGCTTAATTCAGACACTTGAGCTACCTGTGGTGCACTCAGAGACAGCAACCAATTCCCGCCGCCACCCTCGTACAAGCCACAGGACCAGATTCTCACTGAAAGCCCTTCCAGGGAGAGTAGAGAAAACAGAGTACAAGTGCACAGTCCTAGTTGCTTACTTAGGTGGCTGGAGAAGGCTGGAGACTGGAGAGCGGTAGAAGGAGAGAGGCTGGAGAGATGACAGAGAATTGAGGGTTAGAAACAGTGGAGAATAGGAGGAGGTGGTTACAGCTAAGAGGATGAAAAGGGAGGTGGTAATAACATTATTCTAGTGGCATCGACTACCTGGTTGCTGCCCTCCTGCCTAATGTACTATGTTTGCACTGACTGCCCGTCTGCCCCGTCTGCACCTACATTGGTCATTTGCATTGTATTTTTATTGAGTGTCTGATTGCCACGCCTGCATCTACACAGACTGTCTTATTTCTTGCATTGCATCGGTGCCTGGTCATTTGCACTATATCTATATTGTGTACCCGGTCGCTCGGGCTGTATCTACATTCACTGCCTGATTTCATGTATTGTATCGGCACTGACCTCCCGGTCACTTGCACTGCATCTATATTGTGCGCCCGATCGCCCCATCTGTATCCACATTGATTGCCTGGCTCCACGCACTGCACCTGCACTGACTGCCCGCTTATTTTGCATTGTATTTACTCTGCCTGCCTAGTCATTTGCATTGTATTTGCATTATATATTTGGTTACTGTTCTTTTGCATTACCTACTGTGCCTGCTTTGACTGCCTTGATTGCCCCACCTGAGCTCTGCTCTTACGCATATAGCGGCCCATCTCCACTTCCACCTCCACTGATAATTAGAGTGCCTAAAATCACCCAGAATATGCACACTCCAAGGAGCTTCTTGCCCCTTCTCACTACAGTGATATCCTTAGCATATCTATTGATCACATTGGTCGAATACCACCACTGCAATCTGGACCTTACCATGACCCTAGTACCTCCTCCTACAAACGAACATAGGCCTACCAATCATAGTTTACTAGACCCCCTTCTGAAGCCATACCCATGTATCCCACCCGACAGAAATGAAAGACTCCCATATAGACTCTCCAAACTCCATGACCCACCGGCGAGAACCTTTGCCCCTAGCAACAAAAGTTTGTCCCCCTTACCTGTTACACCCATCCCTAAAACCAAAGCTCAACCCAAACTCACTGCCCCTGACCCTATTACACCTAATTCCCAAACCTCTTTAGGCTCATCAGCTCCAACTCCAGCCAGTAAAAACCTCAAGGGTGCTCTTATAAATGCTAGATCTATGGTTGCTCATTCTACTGAAATAGTAGATATTATACAGGAAGAAAACCTTGACTCCTAAGCGATCACTGAATCTTGGCTCCATGCCGCTGCAGGTCCAGCTCTCTCACTAGCTATCCCTTCGGGATATACGATATTAAGATCAGATAGAGTGGACACTCGAGGAGGAGGTATCGCACTCATTGATAGAGACAATTTACTGATCAGACTAGTGCCGTCCCTAGACATTAACTCATGCGAGAACTTGACCGCCAAACTTAACATAAATAACTCCCAGACACTTACGATCCACCTAATATATAGACCCCCAGGTCCTATTGGAACCTTTGAAGAGGACCTATCCAACATTGCCTCCAATAATCTTAAACATTCCTCCCAAGTTCTACTATTAGGGGACCTCAACCCAGGTTACAATGACTCAAAGGACGCACATGCATCTAGTGTGGCCAATATACTAATAGAACAAGGCTTCTCACAAAAAGTACTACACCCTTCTCATGCCAAAGGAAGAACCCTGGACTGGGTAGCAGACCGTAATTGCAATGTTACTATCTCTTCCATATCCCCTCAGATATGGTCGGACCATCACCTGATAACTTTTACTCTAGTCACGGACAAACCCATCTCTATACCAGTTTCCATTGCACCACCTATTCCCACTCAGAATAAAAAGAATATCACCTCCGACAACCTACTCCCGCTTATCCTACCCACACTTAATGCCATCCCAGATATCCTGGGACCTGATGCCTTGGTCAGGGAATATAATCATATTATGACTACCTCCTTAGACGCTATTGCACCACTCACACTCAGACAAAGCAAACCCAAAGCACACCTCAATTTCTGGTACACACCACACCTGAAAGCACTACACGCCAAAAAAAAGGTTATGTGCAACATCCTCGAAAACCCTCCCATCTGAGGAAAATAAGATTAATCTCAGTGCTATCACAACACTATAGAAAAATTAAATTTTACTAGCTAAACGTGAATCCTATAACGCTAGAATTTCCCAAGCCCACTCAGCACTAAAGAACTTTTCATTATCCTTAAAGAGCTGGAAGCCACTATCCCTGTGCCACGCAACTGTACCAAGGACAAACACTGGTGCTCGAACATCCAGCAAGCATTGGCCAACAAGGTTACGACCCTACAAGCAGAGATTGTTAATAAAAAAGCCTCATTAACTGATACCATGTCTATCAGAACTTTACTAGACACCCCTAATAACACAGTCAAACCACCTAGGTTCAGGTTTTCCAAAGTTACCACAATTGAAACTGAAAGAAACATACTATCTCTCAAACCATCCAATTGTCAGGGGGACTCATGCCCTGCTCAACTGATAAAGGATGCAGCTAGATATCTGTCACCTTTCATTACAAAACTTATCAACGCATCATTTGCATCCAATACTATCCCGTCTGACCTCAAAGAATAGTGGGTGCTCCAACTTCTAAACAAACAGATTTTAGACCCCCTAATTGCTACCAACTACCGACCTATCACGACAGTACCATTTCTCCTGAAAATCCTAGATAAAATGGCCTATTTACAAATCCAAAAACAGCTGGAAGTGAACTCCCTACTAGGATCAAGGCAATCTGGCTTCTGACCTGAAGGCCCAGATAGATGAACTGAGGGACAGAAGAGACTCAGCCCTTCTTCTACTCTAGGACCTATCAGCCACTTTTGATTTGGTTAATCACCGGGTCTTATGCAGTCATCTGGACTCAGCAGCACATTTTTCTACTGAAGCCAAAGTCTGGATACAATCTTTTCTTAGTGAATGCATCATCAGAGTCTTCTCACCCACGGCCGTAGCCGACCCTATCCCCATCACATGTGGTGTGCCTCAGGGATCGTGCGTCTCACCTACCATCTACAACGAAGCCCCTTTGGTGAACAAGATTTATCTCATCATCCAGGCATGGATGGCCACCCATGGACTATGCCTGAATGATGACAAGACGGAGATCATTATCCTGGGCACCTCATCTTCCCTCAAAAAACGGAGCCCTCAATACTCAGTCTTTAACATTGACCAACATATCATCTCAGATGCCAAGGAAGTTAAAACCTTGGGGTTTTACTTGGATTCTACCCTCTCCCTTAACAAACAGGTAAATGCCATGGCATCTGCCACAGCCTATACTTGCAAACTGATACGAGCAGGTAAAGCCTTCCTCTCCAACGACATCTGTATTACCCTTGCACTTATTCTATCTAAGTTAGACTATTGTAACGCCATGTACATAGGTGCAAACAAACAAATAACCAAGAAGATCCATTTTCTGTAAAATAACGCTCTCAGAGCTGCACTAGGTATGGCTAGGAGAGAACACATTTCTGAGACGAGAAGAGCCAATAACTGGCTATCTACAGCCGACAAAATCAAACTAAAAGTGATCTTACTCACTCATAAATGTATCAACAATGTAGCTCCTCTCTACCTTTCGGACAAAATTAGCATAAAAACCACGACAAGAACAACCAAACTCTCCAATAGAAACTGCCTACTTACTCCTAGATTCAAACTGTCCAGAGTGGGAGGCAGTAGCTTCCAGGTCAAGGCACCACAGCTCTGGAACTCACTTCCCTCCTCTATTAGACTGGAGCAGTATTACCAAAAATTCCGACCCAGCACAATAAAGTGTCTCAAAGACTCTGACCACTAGCGGTCCTGCTTTTCGCCTTATGCCACACCTGCCTGCCTCTACGTCAGCCCAGCCTTGCACATATACTGTACTATGCAACTGTGCTATTTTCATCATGTAACCATACTGAATGTATTCCCTCTTCTTAAATGTAACTAAGCTCTGAGTGATCTTGTGCAATGTATATATTCTCTGTGCAATGCATATATTTTCTTCTTGTTTGTGTAACTAAGTCTTGCGTAATCTTTGCAATGCGCCCGAATACACTCGGGTTTGGTGTGCTATACAAATAATAAAACAAACAAACAAACAAACAAACAAACAAACAGAGGGAAAGAGGTAGACAGCAGGAGGTAGAAGGACCTAATAAGGTGATGGAGGAGGTTGTATCAGAAGGAGGAGGTTGCAGGAGAGGTGCATAACATCAGGATATGTGAGTGGAATTCAGTAGTAGGTGGTAGGAATCAGGGTGCTGGAGGAGGTGGTGGAACCAAAGGAGATGCAGGAGGCGATAACATCAGAGGCCAGAAGTGACACAGAGGCGGTAGCATCAGGGGGACAAAGGAGAGGAAAGAACACCAAGATGTGCAGGTGGTATGTAGGAGGTTTGAAGTGTTATATAAAGCAGAGAGGGGGCTACCCTGGAATAGACAAATCCCTGAGGGGGAGGGTTAGAGGTGGTAACAATGGGAAGAGATTCTAAAACAGACTAGGTGGTAACATCCTGAGAGAAGGAAAAAGAGATGAGAGCATCATGAAGTGAAGGAAGAACAAGGGGAAGAGAGAGAACCACCTTTTAGATAGCTAGAGCAGGAAGGTTCTAATAGGCCTGTCCGGCCCTCAGCAGGATGAGACTGTGGGAGGTTAAACGAGACTGGACAAGTGAGATTACCTGAGGAGAAGCGTGGTGATGGGAAGCAGTCTAGGACCTACAGGGCTGGACAGGTCTAAAAGGACTCCTCTCCATTTCTCCTGGCTACTCTTATAAATGCCTGGACCAAATTACTAATTGCAGTCTCTAGACCACGACCCCAAAGAACCAACATACATAAGGATACATCACATTGCGCGCCCTGCTGTATGTCTGTTTTTTGGGGAAATGGCCTAGAGGGAAGCGAAAGAGGCTGCATTGGCTGGTAATAGTCAGTGGTGGGGCTGGGGGAGATTGTGGCAGTGGAGATGTGCAGCAGGAGGAGTGGATCAGGGGGCCCGTGTAGAAATGAACAAGGGGAATGAAGGGGAGGCAAAAGACAAACCTTGCAGGGGAGCTTTTGCAGCTGCCTTCTGAAACGTGGGCTTTTTCTTTGCAGGGTTTTAACCTAGAACCCCATCTGACTTGCCAGCCGGATAGACCAAATCCCATCTAGAGGGAACCACCCTCCCTTTATTTCAATTAGGTTGGCCCTGATTATAACATTTCCCTGATAAAAGATAGTAAACTACACAATGTTCTTGAGTAGCACTGATTGGTTCCTGAGTGGTGGGAGTCAAATCTGCCAATGGGCATGTTTCAGGAATTCATCTAAGACCTGGAACAGACACCAGAGAAAGTGGGATGTGACTTTCTATGCAACATGCCAAAGTGTTCTTGGAATATGGCAGTGCCAAATAAATTGATACATTAAACAACCTTAAGGACATTGTGGATACATTACACAACCTGCAACAGCATCATGCCTCTCCCTGCCTCCATCTTCTGGGGTAAGCCTGCTGCCCTTTTGGATACGCACATCGGTGCAATTGCGTTCTGCATTGTTTGGTTCTCAAATGTGCAGTGTGTTATTGCGCACATGAAGGAAGCCCTCCGTACACACCGGAGAGTTCCATTTCATTGTCTAACTTCCTCTGCGCCTTCCGAGCCGGCACCTTGCCCGGCTGCCTTTCTGTTTCATCAGCTTTTGAACATGGCCGCAGCACTTTTCCACCTTCCTGAAGCCTTTGTGCCTGGCCAATCTCCTGCCACCCCTCATTGGCTATTCTTGGCTTGTTTAAGCCAATGAGAGAAACCGGGAGGCGGTAGCTGGCCATTGCAACTAAGGCCCTCAATGAGGGCCCCTGTCTGCTCCCTGTCCGCAACCAGAACACTTCCAGAGATATTTCTTTTCACCCCTGGCACATGAACTACCAACATGTTGCTACCTCATTTCGCTCAGTAATCTGGACTTCCATATTCTCAACTTCATAACCTTGGTAAATTCCTTTCTATGCACACAATTATGCTGTTGGGATTCTGTTTCTTCTTTGCTTGTGCCCCATGCCTGCACTTCTGATTGCACTGTGTGTTTTGCACCCACTGCTAGCTTCAGATCCTTGCTGCCATTCAGATTTGGGTTGTGTTTCATGCTTTTAGCCTGTTTCAAATGTGGGTGTGTTTTCATGCTTTTAGCCTGTTTCAGATTTAGGTGTGTTTTCATGCTTTTAGCATGTTTCAGATTTAGGTGTGTTTTCATGCTTTTAGCCTGTTTCAAATTTGCGTGAGTTTTCATGCTTTTAGCCTGTTTCAGATTTAGGTGTGTTTTCATGCTTTTAGCCTATTTCAGATTTAGGTGTGTTTTCATGCTTTTAGCCTGTTTCAAAGTGGGTGTGTTTTTCATGAAAACTTGCTGTGCCATCAAGTGCTCCCCCTCTCTGCGTTATGCGTGTTATGTCTGTTTGATTTCCCTCTCTCTCCTGCTTCTTCTTCCCCTTCACCACACCCACTGTCTCACAGTCCTTTCCCTATGTGTCTCCCGCTCCCCTTGCTTATTCTTTGCACTCTATCTGAAAAGTCATCTGACCAAGTATGATAGTAGCTTGTTTGTTTCCCCCTTCCTCGTTGTTTTTCTTCAGCCCTCCAGCTCTTTCTTAAATGCCATCATGCCGAGCACGTTAGTTTCTTGTTTTGTTCTTCCCCTTCTCCCTTTGCCCCCCCACCTCTTGTTAAATTCCAGCACTACCACAATCGTCATCAGGCCTATTAAGGTAGCCGCTTGTGTGTCTCTTTCTCCTTCCCTCCTCCCCTCCCCTCCTTATAATTGTCAAAGCTCTTACTCTAGTAGAAATGTATGATAACAGCCTGTTTGTCCCTCCCCCCCTGCTCATTGGGCTTTTCCTGCCTCTCCCCTCCAGTACTTTTTGAAATGTCATCAGGCCTAGTACGTTAGTTGCTTGTTTTGTTCTTCCCCTTCTCCCTTTGTCTCCCCCACACCCCACCTCTTGTCGAAATCCAGTATTACCAAAATCATCGTTGTGCCTTGTTTTTGTATAAGTAGTAGGCATTTGCCAGCCAGACACTGCTGTTAGATGCCCAGGTACTCAAACCATTTTGCACCTGATACCATCAATACCAGTGCAGCTGTGCCTGTCAAGTGCCTGCTCCATGCCTACACAAAAGACCAAGCTGTTGGCTCGTGCAAATGCTGGTTTTGCACTCCACCCAGCTACCTATTGACCTGTGGTGTGTCGATCCTTTCTGTGAGCCTTTTGTACCCATTTGCTGGCAGCTGCCTGCACCTGTGCCTGATGTGGCCTCACTTTCCACTCATGTCATTCCCCTTTTAACTGGGGGTACTGGTGGAGCTATTTACGGAAGAGTTCATGCAATTTTCCAAGTTATGCTCAGGACGTAAGTACCTCATGAGGTTTTCCAAAAATACCCCATGCTGCATATATTGAATGCTGTGTCCGCAAAAAACCACCTGCAGAGTTGTTCTAAACTCACCTTGGGGGGGTATCTTTCTCATAATCATGTGGTTGATTAAAACAGATGGTACTCGTAATACTACCTATTTTTATCGCTACCACCAACCTCATGATGAAGCCCCTAAAAACTGCCTCACAGACTTTCTGAGAGACAAGCAGCAAAGAGCGCCGGTAAAACACTTTGAGGTCCCGAGAAAGTAGTAAGAGGGAAAAGCAGCACACGAGGCAACCATGTGTAAAGGGTGATGCATTCTAGAGTTAAGGCCATTACGTTAGGCTGGTGAAGGGCGAATCTTTCAGTAAGGCATAAGGCATAAGGCACATTGCCCATGCATCTCAATAGTGCAGCCAGTACTGACTTTTGCTTTGGAGTGAGGCACAATACTGCAGTTGTGTGTTCTGTCCTGTGTAAGGGATGATATGTCTCTCAGTGGGGGCCACAGTGCAGTATAGCAGCAGCAATGTCCTCACTTAGGAGCCCTTTTTGACAAGCTGCTTTCCCAATAAAGAGGGGCTAGCGGTGGTGTCACTGTGTGAAATCATTAGGTTGTGTAAAAATAAACACCTGTTATCTGTTAAAAGCACCAAGAAGCCCCCCTGGGGGTGCCGTGCGCTCTACAAATACACCTGTTATGTTCTGTTCTGTTATTGCTGTTATTGCTGCTGGCTGCATACACTGCACGAAACAGAGATCAGGACACTTGGATATTGGGTGGCTCTAATTGTGAGGGCCTGGACCCGTCCCACTTTTCAGTGCCAACGACGAGTATGCTCGTCCTTTTTGCATAGACTTGCATAATAGACTGGCACTTAAGGGGTTAAGGTGAACCTGTCTAAACTGCCACTAGCATTAAGGCACCTATAAGAAAGTTCATGTCGTGCTCCCTCACTGACCCCTGTTTATCAGCAGGGGTCAGCATGAACCACACTGGCAACATCAACATCCTGATCATCCTTATGGGAGAGGAATGCCACTTTTATGCAGCATCTGAACACCATAGAAAAGATGTGCCCTTCAGTAAAGATGCAGGGAGACTATGCCGGAGAGAGTAACTTCTTTACTCAGGTTCAGTAGACAAGGTCACAGGTTACATGTACATTCTTAGGTAAAGGCATAGGAAGACATAAGAGACATCCACCGGCACCCCCTCTCACATGTGCTCAGCTCTCAACTGACATTCAGGGAACACTCAGGGGGATTCACACACCAACATTCCACACATAACATTCCACAGGCATTCCAGCAGCTCACATGCTCACATCACAACTCACAGGGGAAAAGTCAAGAAATAACAACCCCTTTGAGGGAGGAGGCCTGTCTCTTCTTTTTTATGGGCAGAGTTCACTCAATGTTCACATTTAGAGCATCATTACTCAATACCAATGTGCCTGGACCTGCTACGTCTAAACAAAGTACCTCTGTGCAAAAGGTCAGCATGAAACATTAACTGTGCCTGTGAACTGGAACACTTCCACAACTTTCCTAGTCCCTAGTTCCACCATTTTAGCTGAAAACAGGACAAGTGTGACTGCCCAGATTATTTACTGATATTCGCCATTCCTCTTCTTCGCCAGAGTTCTTAATAATTGAGGGTAATACCACCACCTCACATGATTGGATATTACAGCATCGCCTTAGTATTTTTCAGTTCTTGCACTTTCCCTTCTTGCTGCAGGGAGACCCCTCCTCCACACCCTCTTATGGGATAAAGGGCATCCTCCACATAATTTCACCTCTTATGCCAGTGCTCAGGAACTTTGGGTGGGTTGTAAGGCATGTGCAGGGTTGGAGTAAGATTTAGGTTAAGGTTGATTACCAGTACATAATCTAGGGCATTAACCACGAGTCCATCCTCTTTGTCCAGTCATTATCAATTGAAGAAAACTCAAGCTGAGAGGCTAGAATTAATGCAGCACACATCCGTTGTTTCCAAAAATTGAAATGATCAATGACCAGACAGGTCAACGCCATAGCATCCGCTGCGGCATACCACTCTAAGTTGCTCAATGCAGTAAGACCATTCCTCTCACCATAGCCAGAGCCATTATTGGGTCTAGGCTCTATTATTGAAATACCCTCCTAGCAGACTCCTCCACAAAAAATATCAATAAGCTCCAGACCGTCTAAAATAATGCCCTGAGGGCCGCCACTGGCATCTCCAAAAGGGATCACATCTCAGCGGCCAAGTTCACTGGCTTCTCATCAAAGAGTGCATCATCTTTAAAACTCTCGCCCTCATGGCAAATGTATCCACAACTTTGCCCCCCTGTACCTATCACAGAGAATCACCAAACCTATCACAGGCAGACCCACCAGAACTGCATAAACAAACCAAATCACTACTCCCAAGACATTGAGGGTTCGTGCAGTAGGAGCCAGCTTCCCTGTCATGGCTGCGACCCACTGGAACTCCCTACCACCCCACCTAAGAAGCATAGATTCACACCTAGCGTTCTGAGAGCTATAAAAACTTTGCTGTTTGTATAACGGGGCCCCCGCCCGCTGCATAGCTTTTGTATGTGCTGTTTGCTACTATTTCTGTGGGTAACTATCACGTTGATTTTATGTTACTGTAACCTGTAACATCCCCATATAACCAGCTATGTTTATACTGTTAGGTTATACGCTCACTGAAACCATGAGCAAAGCGTATTACTTGTAACTATGACACTTTCTTGTAACAGCGCCTCAATGCCTCTGTGCTGCTAGTGCGCTTTACAAATCTAAAAAAATAAAATTAAAATAAATCAGTCAGCTCTTTTTCCAAGATGGCCGCCGGGGTGAAGAGACGCACCTAAAACGCTCTCTCCCTGGGCCGCCGATAATTAGCACAACGAGCGAGGCAGCATCGAATATAACGGCGTTAGAGACTCCCGCCGACACTCCTATATTTCCGGAGAAATCCCCAGTGCCCTGGGACACCGCAGTGGACAAGACGGGGACGGGGAACGAACCGCCCCTCCCCCATCGGGACGCATAGAGCTCCAGCCTGGACCCGGAGTCGGGAGCAGCGATCGGAAGGGGGGCTGCGGTCCGGGGGAGAAACGAGGGGCCGAGACTTCCCCACCGCAGGCTGCGTGAGACTCCGGTCTTTCCTGATCCCGCCAGGCAGAGGAGCTCGCTGAGAAGGTGCCGCCTACCCACTCTGCTGGCGCCACCGAGGGGCCGGGGACGAGCGGGGCTCTACAGGCGACGCGAGGCGTCGTGACTCCACACTCCTGCATATCAGCGCCGGACCGTGGCCGCGACCACCTAAGCCGCGGGCGGAAGCGCTCCGGGAAGAGAGGCGGGGGCCGCCTGGGGATCCGGTCGACAGCGTGCAAGGTGAGCCCCATCGGTCCCCCGAGACACGGGGACCGCGAGGAGGGGAGAGTTGAAGGGGCGGACCAGATCCCCAGGCACGGACAGAGGGAGACACCCGGCGGGGGGGAGACATATGCGAACCAGCTCTCAACACGACCCTCCCCAGGAACACAATAACGGAGGAGGAGTGTAGTATCGGCCCCCGCAAGCACTTAGAAGTTGGGCATAACAGCAGGCACAGAGCCAGCCCGCAATCAGGCAGCTTCAAAGGTTACCCTCCACAACACCACTAAGGACCATACGGAGAAAGTCACCCAGAGCGCAGGGGACAGTGAGAAAATTACCCCCTGCTGAGAATCGAACCAAATAAGAAGGGGAAGGAATGTTGTAGTGCGGATCTTGCACATCAGAGACAAGAAACAGGCCACGTAGAGGGACGCGGCGTGAGTCAGATCGTGTCTCCCCGCACTCACCCAAGGACAAGACACACGCAACAGATTTAAAGCCACAAGAGGGTCACATAAAATGTCAAGAGCAAAGGGGAAGGGCGGCTCCACGCTACAGACACCACAATCCTCTAAGCAGGACGCTAACATACTGCATATGTGGTCAACGGACAACTCAACACAACCTAAAGGGAGAAGCCAGGATGACCCACAAGGAGAGGATGACACCCACACGAACAGTCAACGTCCACCCTCGAGAGAGGATATGCAGGCATGGTTTAAGGAACTACAAGAATAATTCATGTCCACGGTGCAGGAACAATTTGCAACCATGAAAAACGACATGAAGCAAGCAGTACAAGACATCAAAGTAGACATAGCAAACCTGGAGGAAAGAACGGACATAATAGAGAGAACAATCCAGAGTGTCGAAGAAGAAACCCAACAGGTCAGCGGAACGCAAGAACACCTGGTGAGACTCACCCACAATCTGGAGATTCAATGCGAGGACCTGGAGAATCGCTCAAGACGTTCCAACATACGCATCAAAAACATGGCAGAATCGGTCCTAGATAAAGATCTCAAGACGGCGGTGAAAGAAGTATTCAGGGATATCCTGGAGGCTCAAGATACAGAAGAAATTGGCGTAGACCGGGTCCATAGGGTAGGGCCGAAGAGATCGGGGGCACCGGGTGAAAGACCACGGGACGTCCTGATAGCTCTCTCCTCCTATCCGCAAAAAGAACAGATATTGAGAAAGGCAAGAGAAAAGGGGCACATAAGGATGAATGGACAGGAGATACAACTATATCAGGACTTAGCCCTGGTGACCCTGCAAAAACGAAGGGCTATGGCCCCGCTGATCAAGGCATTGGCGGCGAAAGAAATCCGCTACAAATGGACCTTCCCATTTGGACTGATGTTCACATGGGAGGGAAAACAAAGAAGAGCAACCACGTGGGAAGATGGCCTCAATATAATGGGAATACAGGAAGATGAAGTGGACTCGGGAGACCCAAAGCGTAGGGGAGATCAATCGAGACAGCCGAAAGGCTTGGAAATGGTCAAACAGAGGAGACATAATGCAGGAAAAGAAATCCGCAAGAAACAATCATGATTATGCTACAATTCTAGATGGTCTGATGAAGGCTTATGTCAACGGGTCGGAAATAAACCGCCCCGTATACGGCGGGAGAAAATAGTGAAATGCTACAACTGCAAGGAGACGGAGGCCCAAGAATGACCCACCGTCTTGGAATTCGGTAAGGACAAATGGAAAAGTGGGGTTTAGGATCCCCCACAAAATGTTCCCCCGAGGGTGAGAAGGGCAGGGAGCGATGGGCGCAACGCCATAGCATCAGTAGGAACCCTCGCCCTACTTGGGGGCAAGTTGTTTGGTTCATGTTATATAGTTGGGGGGAAGTTAAGGGGAGGAGGACAGGGGGGCATAAGCATGACACAAGAAAACAGTGCAAGGCCAGGGATCAAGGCCCAAAGACTAGAACACTTAATAAAATGAGGAAGTTGCGCATCTTAACCTACAACGTTAGGGGGATGAAGCACCCAACGAAGCGGGCAAAACTGGAGAAACAGCTAAAGAGGGAAAAAGCAGACATACTTTTACTCCAAGAGACTCATATCAGAACAAAGGACAAACAGGAAACCCGCATTAAGGGCTATAAAATATGGGCGCAAGCAACGTCAACCGAGAAAAGAGCGGGGGTGCTGATAGCGATAAAGGAAGGGGGAGACGCCAAGGTGGAGGATGTACTTTCCGATAGAGAAGGGAGGTATGCCTTTGCCAATGTAATGATAGAAGGACACCATATTACCCTGGCATCAATATATGCACCAAATACGGGGCAAGATGGCTTCCTAAGAGATCTCCTGGGAAAACTAGAGGGCTTCGCAAGGGGGGAAATGATCCTGGGGGGAGACCTAAATATGGCATGGAACCCACAATTAGATAGAAGCACAGGGAATGCCCAAGGACAAGGGGCTCCATCAAAATGCCTTAAACAACAGATGGATCACATGGCCCTAAACGATGTATGGAGGTAACTGAAGGGGGACCAAAGGGGCTATACCTACTTCTCGCACGTACACAACTCTATGTCTAGGATCGACTACTTCTGGGTTTCAGTGGGACTCATGGGTAAGATTCATGGTCTGGAGCTGGGAACAATCGCACTCTCTGACCATGCCCCGCTTTGGCTAGAATTGGAACTCCCGGGGAGAAAAAATGGGCTCTGGAGGTGGAAACTACCCCAGGATATAATCCAAGATCCTGTAGCAGGGGAATCCATAAGGGGAATGATAGAGGAATACTTCACTCAAAATGATACGGGGGAGGTCTCCTTATGTACGGTCTGGGAAGCATTTAAAGCAGTAATCTGGGGGAAATTAGTGGCGATGAAAATCACTAGGGAGAAACAGAGATACCAGTGGGAGAAAGAACTGGAGAAAGCTATAGCGGATTTACAAGGGAAGATTCTGACCCAACCCACAAGGGCATTGAAGAAAGCATTGAGACACACGCAGGGCCAATTGGATATGCTGCGCACTAAAGGGGCAGAGAGGAATCTTCTCTACTTAAAGCAAAGATATTATGTAAAAGCGAATAAAGCTGACAAGCTCCTAGCAAGGCAACTCCGCACCAAACAGAAAGACACCACGATTATGAACATACCAAACTCGAATGGGGAAAGCCTATCACGCACACAAGACATAGGGGAAACGTTTAGAGAATTGTACCAGAAGCTTTACTCCACGGACTCCCCGGATGGAGACACACAGGACACATATCTAAAGTCCCTCCCCATCCCTCAAATCACCGAGGAAGAGAGACAGACCCTGGAAAGCCTGATAACGGAAGAGGAGGTTAAAAAAGCAATATTAGGACTCCCTATAAATAAAGCACCCGGCCCTGACGGCTTTACGGCCCCATTCTACAGGAAATACGCGGACCAATTAATCCCAGTATTAACAAGGCTCCTGAATTCATTCAAAGATACTGGCAATGTGACCCCCACTATGAATGAATCAAAGGTACTGGTCTTCCACAAAAAAGGGAAAGAACAGACTTGCCCTGCTTCATATAGACCAATCTCCCTGATAAACTTAGATGAAAAAATACACATAAAAATCCTCGCCGCTAGGCTATCCCCGCTTCTCCCAAAGCTAATCAGCCGTGATCAGTCGGGCTTTATCCCGGGCAGACAAACTCATGACAACCTCAGAAGGCTCATACATCTGGTAGAAAAGATAGGCATTACACACACCTCGGCGATACTACTCTCTGTAGACGCCGAAAAAGCCTTTGACCGGGTGGAATGGCCGTTGTTATTTAAAATATTAAAAAGCATAGGGTTTGGAGAGCAATACATGGCAAGAGTGAGATCAAACTATAACTCCCCTACAAGTAGAGTAGCCATTAACGGGGAAGTGACAGGGAAGATACTAATCACAAGGGGAACGAAACAAGGGTGCCCACTCTCCCCACTATTGCATGTAATCTTTCTGGAACCCTTGTTAATAAAGATAAGGGAATCGTCCCACATTCGGGGGATTGAAATGGCGGGAAGTCAACACAAAGTCATTGCATATGCGGATGACCTGCTAATTACCATAGAAGACCCGGGGAGAACACTAGCGCTAGTAGTGAAGGAATTAGAAGACTTCGGGGCCATTTCAGGCCTAAAGATTAACAGGAAAAAATCAGAAATTCTAATTTTGGCGGGGGACCGGGAAGAAATAGGAAGGGAGGCAAAACTCTTGGGCCTTAAAATTGCACCAGAGGCCATAGAATACCTGGGGATATCAGTAACACACACGGTAGACCAACTTTATGGGGGAAACTACCCTCAACTCCTTACAAGCATACGCAGAGACTTAGAAAGATAGAACCCTATGATGATATCATGGTGGGGCAGGATACAAACGGTCAAGATGTCCATCCTCCCAAAACTTCTCTATCACTTCCAGGCTTTACCGGTGGGAGTTCCCAATACCTTCTTCAAAACACTGGCTAAGTTGATCTCCGCATTTGTATGGAATGGGAAAACCCCAAGAATAGCTAGAGCGACTTTAACTGCTCCGATCAAGGACGGGGGGATGGCGCTCCCCCATTTTAAGAAATATCATCACGCGGCGCAACTGAGGGTGCTAAGAGAATGGATGGGGGACAACCCGCAACAGATTTGGGTAAAACAAGACAGGGCGGTAGCAAGAACACCGCTGGTGGAACTATTATGGAAGCAAAGACATCACAGACATCCAAATATAGGGATTAGTGAAATAATGAAGACCACAATGGAGGCGTGGGATATACAGACTCGGAAAGGAACAATGACTTCCTCACTAGGCCCGTTCACACCAATAAATAGGAATCCCCAATTCCCACCGGGGATGGAGCAAGGAGCACTTGAAAGTTGGGAGGAGGCAGGTATCACGAAAATAGGGGAAATCTTCATCAACAACGAAATCAGACCACTGGAGTCCTGCTTTCCTGGCGCTTCACTCTCTAAACAAGTCAAATTCAGATATGAACAACTGAGGCACTAGCTTAAATCCCCAGAAATACCTTATAGTTTTTTAAAAAGTTGTTTTAATGCAGAGGGCAACTTCCCCTCTCCCCCCACAGCCACCCCATCTTCCCCTACCTTAATGTACTTCCTTACCCCACTCTCTATTAACTGGGGAAAAAAGTGCAAAAAAGCCAAAATATTCCACCAAAAAAGCTCTGCATTTTTGGCCTTGTTTTTTCCTTATTTATTTTTTTGAGGGAATACCCAAACATTACATGAACATTCAGAAATTTGAAACACTTGTGTATAGGCGCATTATAAATGCCATATAATATCATATCGTATCATATCATATCACATCATAACTAATTTACTGGTGGAGACAATGGGACGGGTTTTCCAAAAATGGGGTATCTAAAAATGGTATCTAGTCAATTCATCTAAACCCATTCCATCATATACCATTCCATCGAAATGTTTCCATCTAAAAAATGTCCATTTAATGCATGTTTTTGGGGGGTAAAGGGTTACTTTTTGTTCAGGTGCATTTTAAAGTGTAAGTAATGGAAAAAAAGAAATAAAGAAAAACAATGCATTCGATGTAAAAGTTTTAGGTGAAAAAATTTCGATGGAATGGCATTAAATGCAATGGTTTTAGATGAAATGACCATAAACCCTAAAAATAGCACAGAGGATGCACTTTTTTTAGATGCCCCTGTTTTGGAAATGTGCAGCTCACCGTATCCACAAAGGGGACGTGCACATATTGAGGGTGCTCGGCTGCACTGAAAATTATGCACTAGCAGGCTCCTTTCCATACAATAGTGTCAGAAGCATACTCCGGAACTGGGGCTACCCACGCAGCCTTTAAGGCGAAGTAGCAATAGTTTGAGATGGATGGGGATGCAGAAGATATTCAAACATCAATAATCAAACTAACTCAGGAAGTTGGCAAATCACATCTGTTTTATGTGTAATTGTCTAAAACAGGGAGTTCCAACGAACGTCGACAATTATCTCGATCTTCTCGCTCAGCATGTTTGATAAAAAAGCAGGTTATATAGTAAAAACTTGCCATTACTAACATCATCCTGTGTGGTAAACTACAAAAGCCTACTTGGGAAAGTGATAGGATTGGAGGGAACATCTATGTATACTTTCCATACTTGTAGGGAAAGTGATTGGGTCTCTAGCATCAGGTGGGACAACTAAGCCCTCCTCTAGTACAGGTCACTACGAATGTCATCAAATATACAACGTCCCATTGGTTACACAAACTATAGGGTTCTTTACTACGTGGCCCTCTATAATTGGTTGGCAACCTTGTATCCGGCAGTACTTTTCCACATACGCCAGCAGCACGCAGGCTGGGAGTGGGTTGGTCTTGACCATAGCTTCCCACCAATTATCCCACTATCCATCATCACTCTGCTGTCTGCCAGTCAACTAGCCCTTTGAAGATTGGCCTTGAGTTTGTTCTTCGTGCCTGGGAATAAGAGGGAGTATAGCATACTCTGCCTCCTGAAGTTGGCGTAGCACGTCATGATTATCTATTTTCACTCATCCACGTGACTGAAGACCATGGAAGTCATTACGACCTAGGTGGTAAGGGGTTAACAGCGCTGGTAAAGGTGTCGGAGCTGCCAAACCCTTACCGACTCATTACGAGTTCTGCTCGCGGGACCCGCTAAGGACGCCTGGTTTTACCAGGCGGCCTTAGCGGGTCCCGCGGGCAGCGCAGCATGCTAACAACAGCCCGTTGCTAGCATGCTCCCCATTCCCATTGAGCCGCATAGGGGCTTGATTGGGAATGGAGATGGGTTCCTTGAATGAGGAATAACTGGGCTCTCCAAGGTCGGAATGGCCCTGTAATTCCTCATTCAAGGAAGCCGGACCCGGTACCCAGTAAGGGGGTAGCCATGCTTCTAATTGCGGCATGGTTACCTCCTACCTCATAATGACCCCCCATGTTTTAGCGCTCTGCTGCATTTAAAATACTTCTATTAATGAACCTCTGACATCTTCATTGTTCTTGCGCCCAACTTCTTGAACAGGAGTTTGTTATTTTCACACACTTGTAATCACTGTCTGATCCTGCAGGCCCAGAGCGGCCTTGGCTTCTTGGTGCTGGTCCAGCCTCGCCTTTCTTTGATTCACCTCTTTAATTCAATTGCTTTTCAACTGCGACATGCTGGAAAAGTCTTTCTCCCTCTGGGTCCAGCTCTGCTAAAATGCTTAGTGGAATCATCAATAGTTCATTCACTCCTATACATATATATTTGGCGTATGCCGCAAGCTTTTCACTACATAGCTAGCCTTAAGAATGCTTTGTCTGCTTGCATTTCTTCCATCTGTACACATGTAAAAGGATGTGATATCTTCATCGTTTGTGTAGCGTAAACATCTTCATCTCGATCTTGAAATGTTGCTTATCTTCAACACTTTCTTAACACCTATAGAATGTTTATGCTCTCTTGCCTGTTCACCTCTTCTGGGTACGTCATCCCTGTTTCGTGTGACGTCACCAATCTTCCCTTTCACTCTCTTTTCCCTCTTCTACTGGGATTTCATTCAAATTGCCATCATACTCTTGTATATGCAGGTATGGGTTTCTCAATGGGAACCTTGCTTCCAGGGTTCTCCTTGGTATTGGAATCTTCACTGGCACTGCACGTACTTCACACTCTGGTTCCCAACATATAGGCAACATGGGAGCGGTGCTTGAGGTGGGGGTACTTGGCTCCTTCTCTACACTCCAGACACTGTTGTATTACAGGCTCACAGATCCCACTTGATTAATTGGAGCGAATTTCACAGTGAAGAGCCCTAAAAGTGTCTGTTATTGGGAAATACTAAAAATAGATTAAAGCATTTCTATTCCTCTTTAAAGGATAGAAACGCAAATGGGACAGCAGAGGTTCATACTGCTGCTCCACTTAAAAAAAATGTGTGACAAGGTCAGGAATTGCCCCATCATACATTGCTCACTGACCTATGCTTGTTCCAAACAGGTATGCGTTTGTGGGATGTGATTGGTTATTTTTAATGCGCTTAATACCCAGAGGTTTCTAAGCGCGGACCCGGAGATCGAATCTGTGTTGCTCTGTGTCATCTTGCTTCCAAGGCGAGCACGTTGCCCCTGAGCTATCCTCCCGAGCTTTAAAATGTGTCCTGTACATTTTAAAGCACATCCTGTTCGTACATTTAGGATGCATTTTAAAATGTACAGAACATATCCTCTTGATGTACACATTGCACACAGGTGCTGAACACGGGCATCTGTAAGTGTCATCTCTGATTCTAATGCCCTTTTGAATTCTGCACAACATTTTGGGGGCAAGGGAGGCGATGGGCATCCCCTCACTTGCGCCATAAAAAAAGCAAAAACTTTGGCCCTGTTTCTTCCAGTCCATTGGATTGTCATTCACGTGCCCATGAAAACTACCACCTGTGTGTTTCAGCAAGTCAGTGTGTGTATTCCACTTCTTAACATGAAGGTGACATACCACTTCCTTTTTCGTCGCTGCGTTCTTGGTGATTTGCAGTGTGGTCCCCTCTTGAGGATCAACTGAGCTTTTGATGTCCTTTGCTAAATTTAGGTGCCGCCTTTGGAAGGGTGGGCAAGCATTTTGTAGTTCCATATCAATCACCAACACCACTTAGCAGGTGGAGTTTCTGTACTGAAACAGTGGTGGCCAAATTGGTATAACACATCTCTATTTGACAAGGTATTGTCTGGTTCCCCCAGCAATATCTATGACTTTAACACACATTCATCCTCAGAATAGATTTGCAGAATGCACCCTCAATGACACTTCACCTCCCTCTCTGCAAGTGGTTTAGCAAATATCGGGACTTCCTCCCGCAATACTCACCAGCCACAACCCTACCCCCAATTAGCTCTCACCCGTATCCTCTAAGCAATGGTGTTCCACAGGGCTCTGAATTCTGCCCCTTTTTAATGTCTATATTTGGTTACTGATCCAGGTCATTCATTCCTATGGCCTTCATTTCTATAACAGACCAGCACACAAATCCCACACAGGTTCCAAGGCTTAAGCAAGAACCCCCAAACTCTGTGAGATATCACCTTGTTCATAATGATAAGTAGATGGTCACTGATCAAAATCCCAATTAAACCAACATTATAGTGTTTGGTCCAGATCATCATCTTTAGGCTTCGGATTCATTGCCTCTCCCTAGTGACGAGGATAGGAGCTTGGATGTATCCTACATAGCAAACTGTCCTCAACAAACCTGGAATCACAAAAGCGGTACAATGTTGATGATTTCAACTAAGAATGCTAAGAAGCTTGTTCAATTCTTTAGTAAACCTCATCAAACATTTATCACCGTTACACTGGCTATGTCGAGTCTTGGTGATGCCAATGGAGCCTACGTGGGTTTTCGAAGGTATGCTCAAAGAAGCTGCCTTGTTAATTCGACCGCAGCCAGGACTCTTCTAGACCAGTCGTGCTATGCATCAGCGAGTGGAGCCTTGTGATCTCTCATCACTAGCTGCCGGTCACACAGAAGATCACATTTCAAATGATCTGAGTGATGCATAAATCAGTCATGGGTTTACCTCCCTCCTCTATCACAGAATAATTTCACATGTGTAATTCGGCTCAGTCAAAGTGTGGTGCCCACTAATTGAGCCATCCAAGGATAATTTACAAATGAGCATTTGCTGTTCACTTTTATTTCTATGCGTTCAGAATGGAATTGTTCACAGATTAATATCAGGTGTATCTCTGATCATCTCATCTTCAGAAAGAGATGGAAGACTTTTTAATCTCCGAAGGCAGTTGATATGGTAGGGTATCATGATTTTCAAAGTGCAGAATCGCCTCAAAAAATATCAAAGCACTGAATCAGATCAAGAAATTGCAAGCTGGCCAACCTAGGAATGCATACCATAGAAGGGACCAAAACGCGGGGTTGAGAAAGAGGCTGACAGTAGAAAGTAACTAACGAGGAAACAGATATGTCTTTCATTTCTGTCAGAAGACCAGATGATTGTTAATAAAAGGTATTTTAACAGGCACAGACTTCAGTATTAGCAAATGGAAATCGTTTTTGACCTCCTCTCAGCCAATCATAATGTTCAGAGTGCAGACAATAACTACTGGTATGGAATGCATTCTGAACAAGCCCACATCAAAAGCAAATGGGGGAGCAATAATTCAATTTCTAGGCAAGATGTCTTTCAACAAGACACTTGCTCTCTGAGAAACTTTTCTTCACTGCAGCAGGACCATGAAAGTTACAACATGCAAAAATACTTATGCTCATGTTAAACCCAGGTTACCAAGTTTGCAATTGAAATGCTTACTGTATGAAGATAAGCCTGCTATTTAAATACTACTGAACAAAACCACATTTAATTAACTCAGTTTGTGGATTTACTTTCCCATTATTAAACCAGCGTTTTTTACTTCAGCACCACAGATCCAAAACATGTATTGCTACTACTATTATGTGCTAATGGCCTTATAGACCTCGGGAGGGGTCATTATCGCTTGGGATAATGACCCTTCCCCAACGTACTTGGTGGCGGGTCATTATCCTGCGATAATAACCCCTCCCTCTGTCTATAAGGCTAAAAGGTATCTGGCGAACATACAGGACTCTTATTATAGTAGCCTTTAAGCACCAATCGCAGTGCTTTAATTTGGATTTGCTGATTTATTGGTAACCAATGCAGTGAGTGAAGAACTTCGAAATTCGCTGCCTTCGACCCAAGCATAAAAGCATCCCTGATGCAGAATTCTGAATAATTTGCCATTTTTGAATGGTAGTTTTTTAACCCCAAATAGACAGCATTGCAAAAATGGCTAGTGACAAATGCATTCACCAATTGCACAGTTTGATGGAAGGTGAAATAGTGCAGGATTATCCTGAGGGTTCAAAGGTGAAAAAACATGCCAGCGACAGCAATCTAATTCGATGAAGATTGATCGATACGGGGCCTTATTCTAAGTCTGGCGGTCCTGAAATAATGGTGCTGGTAGCAACGTACCGGCACTCTTTCTGGTCGCCAGACTACAAGTATGCCTATAGGGGCCGTTGCTCCCAGCAAGACTGACCTGCCGGGGCACTGACCCCTGCAGGCATGGTTTTCACAGAAGCACCGGCACTGCTAGCAACGGTGACCTACACCTTCCGCCGCCTGACATCCGGCGCGCAGGGACTTGTAATGTCCCGGTGGCACTGGGATATCAGGTGGTGGAAAAGTGTTACGAGATTGGCGGCAACCCGTCAGTAGCACCTACGGGTTAAGGCCGAACTCGTAATGAGGCCCTAAATTCCCAACCCTACGTCATGCAACAGGGCATGGCCCCAGGGAAGGCCAGTTGTCCTGGAACTCGACCTGTGGTATTTCCCGTTCACAGCACCAAATTTCTATGGTATCGTATACATGGGCCCTCATTCCGAGTATGGTGGTAGTCATGGCGCTATTTGCACCATGACTGCCTCCCATACTGGTACCGACTCCGGTTTGGTTCAATGGGACTTTCCGGTCCATTCCGACCTTGGAGGGACCGGTAAGTCCCCATTTACCAAACCATTCCCCATTCCCATTTGAGCCCCTATAGGGCTCAATGGGAATGGGGAGGGCGCAAAAAACGGGCCGGCGAATGCCAAGCCAGTTATTTGCACCCAGGTCCCTTAACAGGTCCCATCCTTAACACCTGGTCAGACCAGGCATTAAGGAAGGGACCCGCTAAGGGACCTCGTAGTAGGGTGGTATGGGATTACTGGCACCGGTCTCCTTACCGGTGCCCGGTATCCCTTACCGCCCCACTCGGAATGAGGGCCATGGTTTGAAGCGCACCAGCAGAGCGTGAGAATAGGATACTTTCAGAGCGTGGTGGGCAAGGGGTCAGGCCTGCTGGTTCTGTGAATTATATCCCTGGGGTATTTGCGGCATGCGTGCACAGGAAGGAAGTTTCGGTTGTTTACCCCATGCAGTACTTTCCGCGCAACCCCATGCCACACATTTTCCATGCGCTCACAATTCGTAGTTATGTGGTATTTTAAAAAGAAGTGGCAAAGAAATGACCACCTGTTGTACCATCTCGGCCACAGTCATAATGAGGCAGGTGATGGCCGTCGTCGTTGGCAAGTGTGGATTTTTTATTTGCTTGCAGTATAGTTGCATACTCCACCTGCGCAGTTGTTTCCACGCGATATATAAAGACGGTTACCGTCCAGAATAACATAGGTATAGCGACAGTGTGCGTGGCTGCTGCGTGACCACAGTGTGGCGTCGCGCAAGGTCACACACGTCAATGCCCAGGCGGGCGATAGAACTACTCCCACTCACACCGGATAACGAGGTCCTCGCTCCTAAACCCAATTGCTTATTTCTGTCTTTCCTCATCATCAGCGCAGATCCTCGTCTCTCTTTTCTATTAGAGATCAATTGAGTTGTGATAAGCCGGTGAGCACACGGAATCCCGAAGAGGGGTCGGCCATTCGAGGCCGCGCTGCGAGGTGGGAAAACGTGCGCCGGGTCACACTTTCCTTTACTTAATGGAAATACAGCTTTACTGCACCTTCCTTGTTCGGATTTAATGGCCCCGGGGTCTCTGCTACATTACACTAGACAAGGATCTCGGAAACATGCATTTTACTGCCTGGGGTGAACGCAGCTGCATGGACCCTGCAACAATTCCCGCAAATGCTTCTCCGCGGGAGGACTTTCCATGGAAAGTTGACTTGCGACATACATTTGCTTAACGACGTAGAAAGGCTGTAACGTTTTTTAAAATCTGTCAAATTGGCACGTAACTGTTTAATAACCAGCACGTTTCAGATTCCGGTTACACAAAAACCAAGTGCCATACAAAAGCACACATTCCAGGCAGCCTACAGCGCTAGGAAGCCATGACATAACATCACTTATGATAACACAACATGTACTGTAAGACAATACATACCACAAAATAGATCAGAAGATAACATAGACGATAAAATTTAACATAGCAAACGTAACATTCCAGATAACATATGTTATAAACTATACAACATAACAAATGCCGCAGTATAACATAACACAATATGACGAATCTAGTCAGTAGCATAGCGACCATTGGGCAGAATAGAACAGTGCGCAGACAATAAACAGTGGCAGCCAGGGCCAGCCTGAGGGCAGGACCACCCAGGCGACTGCCCAGGGCGTCATATTAGACCGCCTGCCACGCCAGCACAGGGGAGTCTTCCAAGGGCTCACCCGAGCTGGCGTGGTGGGTGACGGCGCGGCAGGTGCCCAATTTGAATGAAATGTGCCCCGCTCGCGTGCTTGTGCTGGGCACGCCAGCATCTGAGCGGGGTGCTTTTTATTTCAATACAGCGCCACATGCCACGCAGTATTGAAGTGCTTAACTCCCTGCTCTTGCATGGGAGTGGGGAGTTAATCACTTAAATGACTTAAATGAACACAGCAACAAAACAGTTGGCTCGCCCCCAGGGTCGGAGGCGCTGGGGGAGGTGGTAGGGGTGCCACATTTTGTTGACTCTCCCTGGGCGCTTCCAGAGCTGAGGCTGGCCATGGTGCCAGCAACTGCCCAGTTAACAAAGGTCTGGCAATTACTAATGTGAACCATTTCATTGTTAGCAACTGCATTCATATGCATACATTTCTAGGTTCATTCTCAAAGCAGTCCTTAAGTGTGTGGTTTCAGACGTGAAGGAGAAAGTTAACTGCTTGTAACATTGAAGCTGCACAAGACTAGTCTCATTAGAATGTGTAAAGATGTTAGATGCCCCCATGCAAGTATGTGTGCCCCTCTCCCACAGTCTCTGAAGTTAGTCTCACTCCAAAAATGTGAAAGGCTAGCCCCTCCCCGAAATGTCTACCTATTTGAACCCCTAAATCTAGTTGTGATGAATCAACTTCCAGGGCACCAGTGGTCCTGGGATGAATATCGGTTTTGAAACTATCAATCAGCCCCACACCTCTAGTACACCAGAAGGGATTCGAACAGATTGCAAACACAAGTCAATTATAAACCTCCTTGCCCAATTTTGGTAATGTGGACGAACGGCAGGCTTATCTCCGCAAGGTCATGGATCATTGGTTAGTTGCAACAAAGCAAAAATACAATTATTGCCCAGTGATAAAAGGGACTGTCTAGTGAATGTTGTCTACAAATATCTACTTTATTATTATTACAACAGACAGTTCTAGCACAGCACAAAATACAAACCACACTGACAGGAGGGTAGTCTGTAAAGCAATCAGTCTTAACTGTTCAAGGTTGTTTGGTTTCAGCACCAAAGGAACAAGGGGTCGTAAATGTCACTAGGGGACTTCGGAGAAGGACCAGGGGGACAGAACCACAATGTACCTGGTGCTTGAGATATTCTTGATGCTCGAAAGCATCGAGTCGGTTCTTAGACGCTTTGCAGCTCCTGCGACAGAGTTCAAGACGGGGGACAGTTGCGGGTATCAGGTGGCAGGTAGTTCGGCAAGCAAGGCTGGATGGAAGGCTGCCGGCTGGCCTACACAGTGGGTTAGGGTCAAGAATCGTTGCCTCTATGCTGGTTGGTGGATCAGGAATGCTGGTACTGGCGTCTCGGATGGCTTTAGTGACTTCAGCGTGACAACAGTCAGTGCTGCAGGCTGTAACGGTTCAAGGGATCAACTGCCTCGAAAATGTCCTTAAATGATGGACACTGGTTGATGCTTGTGTGGCACTCCTCCTAGCTTCTCCGCAGGGCTTGTGGCGTCCTTTCAAGGTGGACGGCCCAAAACTGAGGAGAGTGTTTGCAAGCAACAGCCTTGTCCGTTTTTCAGAGACTCTGGCATGTCCCACCTAAGACGTTTGCTGGCAGAACCTAGCAGGGCACGCTGTGTGCTGGCTGGACACCAGTTCTGGAGCTGCTGGACAGGTCCTCTGAGTCCAGTATCTCCCTCGGTCCCCTGGGGGATGTTTAGGGGAGGGATCTTGCTTCCTTCTTGGAAATCCTGTCCTTCCGTCACTGGTGGAAGATGTAAGGTAGACTGTACCTTCAGCCAGGGTCCAATGAGTCCTTCTTCTTACCCCTTTCAAAGTCATTGGATGATCTGCTAAGAGTGGGGCTCAGCCCTCTTTTAAAGCCAAATGGGCCCCAGTGACTGGTGGAACCAATCCGGGGTCCCGACTAACAATCTTCTGTTATGCACGAGGTAAGGACCAGAGTGCTTTGCAACAGGAAAGGTAAGAGGTGACAACATGTACTCCTAAATTCCACCAATCTTCCTGTCTGTTGAAGATCAAAGTGTTTCTCTGGTTAACTGAGTCCTCTGGGGCTCTTGATCAAAGTGCAGGTCTCCCTTGAAGTTTGTTGTGAGAACAGACTTCTGTCTCCCTCAAATCACATGCTTCTTCCCTCTGAAAGGGGTCTGCTCTGCAGGGGTTGCCTATGGTAAATAGTGTACCCAGACATGCCATTCATTGTCCTTCATACAGAGAGGGGTGGGGCCTAGCTTCAAGTTGACACACTGCATATATATCAAAGAGGTGTTTGTTTTCCTGCCCATTGTTAATTTCTGTGACCAGGTCTATTCGCAGGCCTGCTTCAATTAACTCTCATCAGTATGCGCCGCCACCCCCAGAGAACTGAGACAATAGAACAGGGTGGGTCCATGGAGACTATTATATTTAATAAGGCTGGCCATGGGAGGAGGAAGGTGTTGCCCTTCTCCTCTGGATGTTTTTGTGCACGCCTCGCTGTCACCTGTCAAATAAATGTGACAGGGAGGACTGCGCGTGTAGGCTGTGTCCCCTCAGAGTACACTGGATTATGTGTTTGTTGTGCGGCAAGCATTAGAAAATGCGTGCCGATTAGCCCCACACATGTTCAGAGGTTGATCTCCCATCATCCCTTTTTATTTTCAAACAAATCAAGCCCAGGCGAGCGCACACATCCCATGCAGATGGTTGAATTCCTCACACTAGTGATCACGCTCACATTTGGAGTTAGGCTGGGGCAAGAACTTGGCGAGGGGTCAGGGTCATTACCACCCCTACCCACGCCAAAATGCAGGGATGTTTGCAATATGCATGCTGGGCCAGTGTTATAGGATGCTGAAAGGTTTTCTTTTTCTTTTTTTGGAACTCTTTTAATTATCATTTTTGCATTAAAACAAACACATATAACAGTCTTTACCTGCACAATTGTAGCACCTCCCCCCAATTCGCCCACCCTGTTCCTGTCCCAGGTCCCCACATTCCTCTCCCATCTGTTCCTTGATTGTGCCATCACGCCCCTGGACCTGCTTCCCTCTTCCCCTTTTTACCCCTCTGCTTACTCCCACTTCCCCCATATTTTCTGATATTTCCCCAACATCCCTCTTGACCGATAGACAACGTTTTCCATGCTGCAGCAATATTCCATGACCACCTCCCAGTTGACAATCGGCATATCTCTGGACTCCCATTTGGCTGCATGGTCCCTCTTGGCCACCATTGTACAAATCGCTGCCATTTTGCTGTCCCATCTTGTCCCCCATTTATATGTAGCAGTAGTATTTACCCAAGATCTCGTTCATCCTCCCCAATACTCAGTCCCATAGCTCTGAGACCCGCCAGCATTCCCAAAGCAAGTCATAGAAGGTGCCCATTGCCTCTTCACATTTGAGACGTTTCCTCCCCGACTCTGCCCATCTTGTATAGCCTGTCCGTGGAGAGATATATTCTATGCAGCATTTTGTATTGGATCAGTTTCATCCCTGAGGAAACTCCCTTGCCGCCACCATGGCTTCGACCCACTCTTTGCTCTCTGAATTCCAGAGATCCCACTACCCTTTCCCCTGTAAGTGTGTCAGCAGGGGGGGCTGAGAAATTATTTATGGCCTGGAATATGGTTGCCATCCCTTTCCTCTGGAAGGGGTTCAGTGAACAGATTAATTTCTAAGGGACAATGTTCCGGCAGGTCAAGATCACCCCCAAACTGGGCCGTTATCGAATGTCACAAGCGCAGATGCGCATATCCCTCAGGCCATATCTATCTCACAGTTCCGGAAGGGGCAATAGGGTTTGGTTCTCATTCATGTCCCCCACCTTGGTGATCCCAGCCCTAGTCCACCTTATCTGATTCCTATGTTTCTGTATTTCCCCTAGGTGTAGGTTATTCCACAGCGGTTGTGCTCTAGTTTTCTTACCTTCCCAACCCAATGCTTTGTTAGACTCCTCCCTTATCTGAACTACCCTTTGCCCCCCCGGGGGAAGCAACTTCCATTCATTACACCTGTAGAGCACCTGCTTTGGGTCCACCGCCGCACCAAGTCCAATTCGAACCTGGTGTGAGAGAGGTTTCTTCTGCCGAATATCCATTCATTCGCCACTATCATGTGGGTAGCCCAGTAATATTTTTTAATGTCCAGGAGACCCAGCCCACCCTCCCATACTGATCTTGTCAGGACGTCCTTTGCGAAACAAGGGTTCTTTCCTCCGCACACCACCCCTCTAATTAGGCAGTGTATCTCCTTAAACTGGTTGTTAGGGATGCACACTGGTGTGCTTTGCAGTATGTATAGCAATCATAGGAGGGCCAGCATTTTCACTAGTTTAACCCATCCCAGCAATGTCACTGGCAGGGTGACCCAGTGTTTTGCATCCTCACACAGTTTTTAGTGACCGGGTCTAGGTTTTCTAGTAACAATGACCCTAGGTTTCTTTGTATCTGAAACTATTGATTCCAAGCCGGAGGGGCACCCCGCCGGTACGACCGCTCGTCCCCCTTTAACTGGCATAATCACAGACTTCCCCCAATTAATTTTGAGACCACAGTACGTCCGAAATTCTTGTGGTAAGTGAATGACCTTCGGTCCCGACCTTTTTGGGTCCCCCAAGTAGTCCAGGATATCATCTGCATACAAGGATACCCTATCTTCCTAACCCTGACCACGTGAACCCTCAAATGTTGGGGTCTTTCCGTAGGACCTGACCCAGTGGCTCAATTGCCAATAGGAATAGTAGGGGGGACAGCGGGCGTCCCTACCAGGTGCCTCTCTGCAATGAAAACGTGTGTGACACATGTTCGTTCACTCTGACCCTGGCCAGCGGCCATGCGTAAAGCTGTTGGACGCATTTGATGTATCCCAAACCCATTCTTCCCATTACCACCCACAGGAACTTCCACCCAACCAAATCGAAGGCCTTTTTTCGAGTCCAACCCATGACAGCATGGGCTCCATCGAAGGAATCTGAGAGCGCCAATGCATTATGCAGTAAGTTGATTCAGGTGGCCCTCTCCGGCACAAACCCACATTGGTCCGGATGGATAAACCCGCCGATCAGCAGCAAGCTGTTTGCCAGGATCATGGCCAGAATTTTGGCATCTATATTCAATAATGAAATTGGACGATATGAGGAGCATTCCGTCAGCGGCTTCCCTTTTTTATGGATGACCACGATATTAGCCATTCTCAGATCTTCCGGGAGCTCCCCTTTCTCTCGATGTCTCATAACATTCTTTATAGATGGTCTCCTATCTTGTACTGCACGCACCTCCAATATTCTACCGGAAACCAATTTGGTCCCAGTGTTTTCCCTACTTGTAATCCATGGACACTGTCATTAAGTTCCTCCCTGGTTATATCCGCCTCCTTCTGTAGGCGCTCTCCCTCCCCCAGTTTTGGCAAGGGAATATCAGTCAGGTATCTCCTGATCTCCCTGGGGCGGCTCTAGGTGTCTCAGCACACTGTGTCTGGTAATAGCCGCAAAAAGGCTTGGGTTATGTCCTCCCCTTCTGGGAGTCCTCCCCCTTCCCGGTCTGTTATCACCTGCACCCACCTGGTCCCTTCTTCCCTCCTTTCCAGCCATGCTAACATTGTTCCCTGTTTATCCCCCTGTCGTAGATCCTTGCTCGTTTCAACAGGTATACCGTACGGGCTTCATCCTTCCCTATTCCCCTCAGCTCCCTGACTACCTTGTCGAGGGCCCTCCTGTTGTTGTCATCGGTGTCTGTGTGTGGAGCCTCTCAGCCTCTTCTACCTCTTCCTCTGCAAATTAGCCCCCCTCTTAGTTTCAAGGGACCCTATCACGTTCTGTGCTGTTCCTCTGATCACTGCCTTATACATCTCTCATAATGTGGAACAACTGTCCACCATCCCTGCATTCAAGTCAGAATATTTCTCTGTACCTTCTATAAGTGCACCCCAAACCTTTTTGTTCCCTGGGTGGTATCCATTTAATCTCCAGTGTCCTCTGCCTACTGTGGCTTTCCCTTCCAAATAGATTTGCAATGGGGCATGGTCTGACATCCCTCTGGGCAGGTACCGTGCCGCTTTAACTCTGCCGACACAGTGCAGGGCAGCAGCATGTAATCTAATCTGGATTGGGCATCATGAGCCCCGGAGTGATAGGAAAAGTGCACCTGGTTTGGGTGAAGGTCCCTTCATATGTCCCATAACCCAGTCACTGACAAAAAGGATGCTAACTTGGTGTTGTCCCTACCACCTGAAGGTGGAACCCCTCTGGATCGCCTGTCCAGGCCTCTGTCCAGGACGTCATTGAAGTCCCCTCCCACTATGATGATCTCTGCTCCCTGTGTTGCCAACAAATCCTGTAACTTCACCAGGAGTTCAGCTTGGAGAGACAGTGGTGCATAAACACTTATTATCAGGATCATGTCCCCCCATCGTTCCCCCACAATCCCGAGATAACTCCCTTTGTCATCTGTCATCACCCTGGTAATCTTAAGGGGGGGATTTATGTATCATTGTTGCCAACCCCTGGGGATCCCCTGTGGTAGTCTGCATGTTCCACCACACTATACTGCCCTTTCCCCAGGAAACAGCATGTTGACTCATTAGGTGGGTCTTCTGTAGCAGAACGATCTACGCTTTATTGTCTTTAATGTAGCGCATGACTAGGCCCCTTTTTATTTGATCTAACATGCCATTTACATTCCACGTTAGGCAGTTTATCATGTTACGTCCCATCCCTTAATATTATTACTTGTCCGGTTAGGGGTTGCTGGGTCCATCGTGTCCCGGTATTAGTAGGTGGTATCTTTTCTCCATTATGCAGTGCCACCAAATATCCCCCCCAGCTACCTTCCCCTCACCCAAACAAACATATCCCCCACCCTATACTTCTCCCAACTCAGAAGCATCTGTCGTCCCTTTAACAATGAATAGCCCCTCTCCTTGACCTTGGAGACGGGACTCAGTTCGGGGTGCCACGCAAAGGAGCCGCTCTGCCCCTACTCCCAACACGGAGCCATCATCAGTCTAAATGCATTACTGCTTAAATCCAGATGTTGCGAGCACGCACTTCGAACATACCAGGTACCGACTCAGACTTGAATTGACTTCACACCTTATTACCGCTGGTCCGCTGGTTCGTCAGCTCCAGGGGGACTGGTCTCCATTGGGCCTGGTTTGGTCCCACCAGGTGTCTTTTGTTGTGACTTGTCGGATGGTTGTTCCACTGCTGAGTCTGCCCACTGCCAGGCTTCGGAGGGTTGATTGAAAAAGCGTAACCCTCTATGGGCTGCACATTTGCAGTGTAGCCAGGTACCTCATTGCTTACTTTATCCTTTTTTCCCTGAGCTTCCTCTTTGCTACTTCAAATGTATGTCTCGTCTTTTGAACCGCTCAAGTGAAGTATGGGTATATCACTATTGCTGCTCCATTGTGTGCCAAGGGCCCTTTTTTCCATGCCATCTGAAGAATGGCATCTCTGTCTCTATAGTTCATCAGTTTTGCTATCACTTGTCTAGGTGGGGCTCCCTGTGGTGTTTCCTTACCTGGCACTCTGAGCGTGCGTTCTATAGAAAAGAACCTGGCAGTCCCTGCTGTCCCATCCAGTCTTGAATTAGTTGCTCGAGAAATCCTCTGTCCTGTTTTCCAACCTCGCCGTTCTCTTCAGCAATGTTTGCGTGTCTCTTTGTAGTGGCGTCAGGGCATCTTCCACTGTCAAAATGCGACCTTCAGCTTCCTGGACTCTGGTGCACATGTTTTTCAGGTCTTGTCTCAGGAGGCCTACGTCAATTCCTACTCAGTCAATTTTCTGTTCTAGTTGTATCTTCCAGTCTTGAATCGCCTGTAAGATCTCCTGTGTTGCCATCATTGAGTCCTCCTTATTACTCGCTTCACCTCTTAGATCAGAATGCCCAGCTGTTCCTCCTGTGGTGTAAGCTTCCGTCCTTGTTTGGTGTCCCGGTTTCTTGGTTTTGTCCTTGACCCTAGTCTTCTTTGCGGTCTCCTGGGTGATGGGTTTTCCTCTCCTAATCTCTGTGTTGAGCACTTCTCACCACTTTAGCTCGTGGGTGGTGGTTCGTTGGTCACTTTGACAAACTACTGTGCCTGAGTTCTGTAGCACATCCTCTGCCCCCTCAGCAGTTCCCCTTGGCGTACTCCCCAGTCCACTATTTCCTGCAGTCCCTGAAGCGTATGGAATGTTCCACTTGTGCAACCAATTAGGTTCACTGGTGAGGCCTTTGTCCATGGGCTTCTCCCCACTGATTACTTTGCACTCATGGAGCTGGCAAAGGGGACACTGTCTTCACCCGTTAAGGGCGTCTCTGCTTTCAGCCACTTCCTGGCCTCGCATGGAGTCCGTGGAGGAACGTGGTTGTGCCGGTCAGAGGTCGCCACCTGGGTCGCCCCTTTCACCCACTCACTCTTTCCTCTTTCATAAGGCTGGCCGGAACTGATGTCTCCACGTCCCTGATCCCCATCATCGTCTCCTGTGTGGTATACTGGCAGTCAACCACTCAACAACCCCCAACACTGATATCAGTAGATCCCCCTCCTCGCTGACAGGGGTATGTGGCTGAGAGGGGGTGGGCGGAGGGGGTGAACAGTCCAATATTTACTCCACTGGCGTCCAGTAGGGGCCTGCTGCCCTGGGCTGTGCGTCCAACCCAGTGTGGTAGGAGTTGGCTATGTTATGCAGCACCAGGCTTCATGTCAGCTTTGCGGTCCTACGTGCAGCACTTCTTACCTCACGACCACATTCCTCAGTGCCTTGCTGACTGGTGACTGCACATGGACCCCCGCCACCAGGATGTGGACTGCCAGTGTCACAGGGCAGGTCGTCCGCAGCAATGATCCTCCGTCGGCCTCGGAGTGAGGGAACGGGCTGTTTTAAATGTCCTCCTTTCCCTCACATAGCCAGTGCCAATCGCTCCAGTCCCTTCCCTCTGCCGACCGGGAACTGGGCAACCCGCCTCTGTTGTTAATGTCCTCGCCACTGGCACCATTTGATCAAGAGGTGGGGATTATGCCCGTCCGTCACTGCACCTCAATGTCAGGCCGGGTTGGGGTACTCCACCCCTGCTCGTCCTATGCTGCACCTTCTCCACTCTGTGCGCCCATTTTACCCACCAATCTCCACCTCAGCGCTCCTCCTTCTTCCGTGGCACTATGCGGCAGCCATTTTCAGACCCCTTCTCTCGCTGCTACGACTGCCTTTGTCTCAGGATTATCTCTGCCGTCAGGGCTTTAAGTGGGCCGGGGCCTGCCGGGGCTGGGCCCCGGCATGCTCCGAAATTTCGTTTTGAGGCGGGGCCCTGCCGGGGCCCACTATTCTCCCCTGCCAGCCCCGACCGCTACACGAAAGGCATTTTTTTCTACAGCCTGAAGCTCTCGCTCGTGTGCGAGAGCTTCAGGCTTCAGAAAAAAATGCATTTGAACCATAATGGTGGCGCCGCAACTACGCGGCATCCCTTTAATCAAGTGCTTCCAGTGGCCTCACCCTTTCAGCCTTAATGGTGATGCTGCCCCTCCCCAGCTGGCGAGGGGCAGCGCCACCATTAAGGCTGAATAGGCAAGGCACTGACCCTTGCCAGGCAAGCCTATACAAAATAAAAGCTGAGATCAGCACCCTCTCCCCCATAGGGGAGAGGGTGCTAATCTCTACAAAAGGCTCCCTGGCAGGGGTGCCAGTAGCCCATTGAGCCGGGGCTCGTCGAGGGGGCGTGGCCTAACGGACCAGCAAGACCCCGTTGTTAGGCCACGCCCCCTCGATGAGCCCCGGCTCGATTTGTAGTGCCACTTAAGGCACTGTCTGCCGTGCACCCTTTCCCCCAGCTTTTGCTGTCGAAATGTGGGTCCAGAACTTTCTGCAGTTTGACGGCCCACACTCGTGGTTTCGGGGCAGAGCGACGTGGAAAGTGTCTATTCCATGCTCTGTGCAACAGCGCACCCTCTTTTTTGTTTTTAAGTGAAACAGTCTACATGTGATTCATGTTCAACTGCTTCCCTTAATAAAAAAACTACAAACTAATATGCATCAGGCTGACACGTCTGATTGGCTCAAGTCCACGTGATGCTCGATACTAAGCTGAATGTTTAGTATGGTCAATGGTTAAGATTAATACAAGTAATTGGTTTGCTGATTCACAAATATCTCTTTATTAATTTATTCGCAGTGCCTCTTGGCACGTGCCCATTTTGCCGAACACGTGTTTCGACCGTACTTAAGTGTGTCTCAAGGCTGGGATACTTGTATACAGTTAGTGTCACACATTTCCTGGGCACTAAATTCTTAATATGTAACAAATTATATTTGCTGATGATCACAAATTGCAATTAGAACCAGTGAAATACAAAGAAAACTATTTATAAACACAAAATTCCCTAGGTGGCTGGGATGTGACACGCAGACCTACCTCAGTGCGTGTCAGTTGGGGGTTTCTGAGGACTGAGTTCGAGGTATGTAGAGAGTGGGGAGTGGAGTGAGACACGACCAGAGCACCGGCTAAGGGACACGAGAAGATGGGAGCAGCAGAGAGGCTAAAGAGACTGGCATTGAATGCAGACATTGACTGCTGTATTCGACACTCATTCCAGAACTCCTGATTGGCAATAGCTTCTCCCCCAGGTGCTAATTAGAAATAAACTCTTCCGCCAAAAAACACCAGATGCATATATGGTGCGTGGAAGTAATGCATTTGTTTACTAAAGCACACACATGCCACCTTTTGGCATCGCCTTCTTCAGGCCACTAAACATTCATCATTGTTCTTCCATGGGCTTATTCAGAATGGCTTTTTTTAATGAACCGAACAGGCGCCACGATGGGCCTTTGGCGGAAGCATAAAGCAACAAAGTGTTTCTTTAAGTATTCATGGCCACCAGGAAGAGGGAGGCCAGCTAGATAGGACGAGTCACTTCCTCCCACGACCGAGGATGAGAGCAAGGCATTCCTGGGAGCAGGGTGAAAAGGTGGGGGTCATTTTTGATTAGTCTGTGTCCACGGATAGCCCCAGATAAAATCTACGCGCTACACTCGTTTCCCCCCAGACAAAAGAGCCGCACAAGAGTGCGCCGTGTTTTTCATTTAGCAGCTGCGACCTTCCTGCGCTAGTTCAGGTCCTTATCACCTCCGAAATCGATTACTGCAAATGCTTTTTCCCAAATCTCTCAGAAAAATGAACTGCGTGCTTGCAGCTGGCTCCCGCGTGTCTGCCGCTGCCAATGCACAAGAAGGCGCGCCGGGATGCGAATGAGAATTGCCAGGGAGCAGTGCTGCCCCCAGGCACTGCAGCCCCGAAAAAATAAGGTTGCACGCGCCCCTTTCTTGCACTGCCGCTATTTGCCTGCTGTAAATTGCAATGGCTTTTAAGATGTCCCAGTGTTCTCAGAAAGTCAATTGGGAGTCGGCTGAAATTGTGTTTTTATATTATTCAGAGAGAGGGCGAAGCACAGAACCGTATTTTTTAAATTTGAAGGCATACCCTTGTCCAGACGTGGACATGCGAGCCTATACACACATTTGGAACATTCACGGTCCAATTAGCAAATGTGCGCTTTTGCATAATGAAATACTTATCATGGGGGATAATGTACATTTAAAAGTAACATTGGGGCAAGGCGAACAGTGTAAAGACCAAAATGGAGGAGAAAGCGTTTTAGTACAGGGAAGTTTAAGAGGGCGGACTTCACGACATGCTACCCGATCCCCCTGGACACACGTGACTGGGATTAAGCACAATGGATTCATCTGATCCGGGAATGCCAGATCTGTCCAGACTGCAGATTGCCTAGTTATTGAATCGAGCATCACCTGAACAGGTTGATCTTTTAATGTAATCGGAAGGTAGTAGGTTCTCCATGGCAAGGCTTGACACAGAATTTCTGCTCTCGGCTGCCTGATACTCTAGCTCTAACCACCACTTTTCTTCAGTATCATCGGGGACACAATGACTTGTAGCTATTGGATCCGATTTTGGTAGCGCAGGACAGACACAAGCGACATGTCCAAGTTGCCCGCTGTTACCGAAGAGTAAAAGGACACGGGCCCTTTAAGGGAAAAGTGAAAGCAAAAAGGAAGAGGGGCGGGCGGAGGGGAGGTGGGAAGGGACGAAATGGCGATGTTTAATAAAGGAAGAGACAAGACGCACACTGTGTTCGTGCTTTATTTCGAGCCCACACAAGCCCGCAACAACTGCCGACGAGGATGGGAGGGACCCCGCGTCCGAAGAAGCAGCCGGAGTCACGGAGGGACCCAGCAGCGTCGCGCCAACGCCGGAGAGGAGATCCAGTGGACAGAAAAGTGCGGTGAGCTACGGAGTCAGAGAGGGATCCAGTGCCACCCGTGACATGCCAGCACCAGAGAGAAGAGCCAGCATGCCGGCTGCAGAGAAGGTACAGGAGATATGCCGCAAGACGCCGGAGTCGAGGAGGGGCTCCAGTGAGACGCTGAGCGACACCGCCGACAAGGAGAACGAAAGAGGACGGCAGTACACCGCTCCCAGAAGAATCGGAGGCGCGGCGCACACGCAGGTACGGAGACAGAAGAAAAAAAAAAGGGAAACGCAACCGCCCACATATCATACACTCCAGAGAAAGGAGAAAAAGGCATGTGCCAGCGACTATTGCAAGCCACTCGAAAGCGAGGAATACAAGGCACACACCTGTGCCAGCCATAAGCCACTTGAAAGCGAGGAAACCAGGGCACACGCCAATGCCAGCCATAAGCCACTTGAAAGCGATGAATCACACGCACACACCAGCGCCAGCCACAAAGTACTTGAAAGGGAGGAGTCACAGGCACACACCAGTGCCAAGCCACTTGAAAGCGAGGAGTTGCAGGCACACACCAGTGCCAAGCTACTTGAAAGTGAGGAGTCATAGGCACACACCAGTGCCAAGCCATGTGAAAGCGAGGAGTCATAGGCACACACCCATGCATTGCTACTTGAAAGCAAGGAATCATACGCACACACCAGTGTCAACCCACTTGAAAGCGAGGTATCATACGCACACCTGTGTGCCAACTACAAGCCACTTGAAAACGAGGAAGCAAGGGCACGTAGAGCCACGTGAAAGAAAGGAACCAGAGACACTTGAATACAAGGACGGAGGCCGTAGCGCCACAACCACGCCCGAGCATCAGTGACCATGTCACAGTCTGGGAGCACAGCAGTAGACACCACAGCGCCCGCCACACCCAGTGTGACACCCACCAACCCGGTCTCTTTCCTACGCCGCCCGAACCCGTTCTCATTAGAACCTCAGGAGAACCAAGGACAAAGATGGCAAGAGTGCATGAACGAGTTCGAAGAATTTATGAGGGCGGTAGGAAACCAAGATACCCCAAACAAGCTATACATCTTCACAAATCTGGTGGGTAAGACATAAAGAGTGTCATCAAGACCATCCCGACAGCAGAAAAGACCACATACCAAAAACTAATTGAAGCCATCAACAGCTGCCTAGTAGTCATCCCAAATAGAGACTATGAGCGCTACATTTTCAATCAGTGCACCCAGATGCCCCAGGAAATGATCGGCCAGTTCATATTACGCCTACAAAGGAAGATCACGTATTGCGACTTCGCCAACTTTAACGACGACAAAGCCATCCGCCTGAGGGTCATAGAAGGATGCCTGTCATCAATATTCTGCAAACACTTACTGAAGAAACCCCTACCTTTGAAAGAGATAGCTGAACTGGCCAGAGTGTATGAAAGAGTGCACATCCAGGCTGCCCACATAGAGAATCCAAAGAAGATAGACTCTATCGCGGCCATCGCCACTAGTCAAACAAGCCGCCAATACAACAACACATACAGACAAGACCAGTGGAATAACGCAAGACGCCCACCACCAGAAAGACAATGCTACCTGTGCGGGTTTGATTTCCCACACAAGGGCCAATGCCCTGCAATAGGACAAATGTGTATGAGGTGTGGCCAAGAGAACCACTTTCAGAGCATGTGCCGGGAAAAGACAACCCCACTACCAGCATACCGGCCACCCAACCAACAAACAACTGCGAGGAGATTTGAGGCGCCAAGACCCTTTAACCCACGACCATACCCGGAACGGGAGTATACCAAGCCTGCCACCAACCCCAGGCCCGCGGCCAATGCCGGGTTCATCAGAGCGGTTGAGAACCTGCAGGTAGACCAGGCGGATGAGACATACACCAACCAAGAACAAATATACCACATGCAATCATATCCCGAAGAAGAACGCCAGAGAGAGAGTGTCACCAGGGACCCCTACGAAAACCCACCAATCGAAGAACACCCAACAGAACAGGCACAATACGCAGAATATGACCGATACAGCAGGGAGTACGTCCGCCTCATCTCAGAAACCTCAGCCGACAGCATGGCACATAGAGTGACAGTACACCTAGGAGGAATCGACACACCGTTCCTGGTAGACACAGGCGCAAACATCAACGTCATGAGCCACCTGACATACGAACACTTAGCAGACAAGTTCCCATTGCAACCATCACATGCCCACATATTCCAATGGGGCACAACACAGCCGCTGACTTCAAAAGGACAATTCGCGTGTGACCTCATCCACAGGGGTAAAAGAGCTCAGACGGTGATACACGTCATCCACAGTCCGGCAACGGGAAGGTGCTTACTCAGCCACAAAACTGCTGTCACCCTACACCTCATCGACATCCACTACGACGAATAGGAAACAATTCAAGGAATACCGCCTGACTCACAACTCATACAAGCCATCCACCACAAAGCCCTAAACATTGAAGACGTAAAATCCATCTATCCAGCCCTATTCGAAGGAGTGGGCATGCTAAAGAATAATATCATCAAGCTACACATTGACCCAAAGATATGGCCAGTACCACAGCACCCCAGGTGGGTAGGATTTCATCTACAAGCGAAAGTCACCCACGAGCTGCAGACACTACTGAACAACGACATTATAGAAAGAGCGACAGGGCCCACACCATGGGTGTCTTCACTTGTAGTCGTCCCCAAAACAGACGGGCGCCTCCGCCTCTGCGTGGACATGAGGATTCCCAATACAGCCATCCAATGGGAGAGGCACCCAGGCCCAAACATCAAAGACATGTTGATAAGGCTCAACCAAGCCACTAAATTCACAAATTGGATCTCAACCAGGGATACCACCAACTTGTCATCGATCCCGCATCAAGACCCATCACTACATTCACTACCCACGAAGGCCTATTTCGCTACAAGCGACTAAACTTGGGGATCTCATCAGCTGCCGAAATCTTCCAGGAAACAATCCACAGACTAATTAGCCCGGTCACCAACGCATTTAATTACAGTGACGACATCCTCATATTTGGAGTCACCCAAGACCAACACGACACAGCCCTACACCAAGTCTGCTGTATCCTCCAAGAAGCCGGACTCACACTCAACAGCCAGAAATGTGAAATCAACACACACACCCTATGCTTCTTTGGCCACATTTTTTCAGACCAGGGCATCAAGGCTGATCCGGACAAAATCTGTGCCATAACGAACTTACCCAGTCCAAAGGACACCTCTGAACTCCGCTCGTTCCTGGGAGTGGCAGGGTACTGCGCTCGCTACCTCCTACAATACGCCTCACTCACGTGCCCCCTCCGACAGATGCTGAAAAAAGATCAACCATTCCAGTGGACAGACCAATTCCACAGGCATTCTCCCCCATCAAACGGGAGCTGGCTGCCAATCGCCAACTAGCGTTCTTCAATCCGCAATGGCAGACTGAAATCACCGTAGACGCCAGTCCAGTAGGGCTAGGTGCGATCCTGGCTCAAACCAATCCATAGGACAATGCCAAAACACACATCGTAGCGTATGCCAGCCGTGCACTCACCACTATCGAACAAGCATACTCACAGGCAAAGCGCGAGAGCGTGGCAGCTGTATGGGCGTGCGAAAAGTTTCACCACTTTGTCATCGGACACACCTTCACACTCATAACAGACCACCAAGCCCTGCTAGCCCTCTTTGGCAACCCGAAGATAAAAATGCCACCACGCATTGAGCGATGGGGCATCCGCCTCCAAGAATACAATTATACAATCGTCCACAAACCGGAGGCGACGCGAATCCCGCAGACTATCTGTCTCGACACCCGGATGGGACGTCCGACACCACACTACAAGGAGAAACTGACAGATACATCGCCTACCTGTCACTCAACGCCCTTCCCCCAGCCATCACGGCACAACTGTTTGCGGAAAATAGCAGAGCAGAGCCCACCATCAGGACTACAGTACATCTCACCAACATGAACAAGTGGCGACAGGCAGCCACCGAACTCTTTGAGCCGGGGGAGGTAGGAGAAGTAGACCAAGGAGACCTAGCCAGAATGGGAAAAATACACAACGAGCTGGCCACAACAAGCCAAGGCATGCTACTCAGAGGGAACCACCTGGTAGCACCCAAAAGCCTAAGGAAGCCACTGCTCATGATCGCACACGAAGGCCATCGCGGCGTGGCCAACACGAAAAAGACATTGCAACCCATGCCAAGTAAATGCAGCCGGCTGACCACCCTAAATCGAATCTAGGTGTGCTACTGCCCATGTATTGAACTGCTGCTTGTTAGACCTTAGTGCTAAGTGCTAAAACTGAATCTAGGTGTGCTACTGCCATTGTATTCAAACTGCTGCTTCTTTGGACCTAGGTGCTACACGATTGTATGTTAACTGCCAACAACTACTCTGCATTAGTCCTATCCTGACCACGCACACAATGTATCTCCATACGCTCTATACTGTGCTACTTAGATCACTACTTTATACTGTGAATATCCAATACCCGACCAAACTCACTTGCACATGAGTCCCCACCTAATTCTCACAAACCAACTGATATGATCACCTCACCCTTCACTGTCCTCCAGAGGAATCTCAAACTACGTGACAGGCTCCCAAGGCTTTATGACCCTTTAACCAAATTAGCTCACAGCAAGGCTATTACTAGCCCCCATAGCCCGTCCCAGCACCCATTCACCTAAACAGTAGACTCTATCGTGAGCCTATTCGCGCCCAGAAAGGCACGCATAAATCCTCGCTACCACCTTTAAAACCAGCACAACCTGGGACCAAAGGAGCACTGATAAATGCCAGCTCTATGGTAGCCCACGCAACAGACATTGCCGACCTACTCTACAATGAAGATCTGGACTTCTTAGCTGTTACTGAATCTTGGCTACATCCAACAGCAGGATCCGCAATTTTGTTAGCCATACCAGATGACTATACTCTACTAAGACTCGATCGTACCACTTCTCGAGGCGGAGGTCTTGCCATTATAGCTAAAACTAAATTCCCTCTGATAATTGAGTCATCATCCAACGCAGGATCGTGTGAATCTTTAACTGCAAAGCTAACCTTATCTAACACACAATCCATCTCCATTCACCTTATTTACCGACCACCGGGCCCCTTAGGGTCATTTGAAGAAGACCTTACAAATATCCCATCAAATAATCTCAAGAACTCCTCACAAAGCATCTTATTAGGAGACTTTAACCTGGGTTTTAGTGACCCCGCAGATGCCAATGCCACAATAATTAATATTTTTTTTGAATTATTTTTTAAAAATTTTAATATGGTTTATCACAAACCTTTAAAAAAATGGAGAGAAAAAAATACAAATCATCCAAAAAATGATATCCACATTAATTCACTAAAATCAACACACTCTTCCAAAAAGACCAAACTGGCATCATATAAAAGAGGTAAACTATGATCTTGATATTTCTTTGAACGTTTCACATCATTATAGCGTATCTCAAATAAAGACCTGAAGGATGAAAACAGCTTCTTACAATTCCTCATTTACAGCACGAAATCGTAGCAATATTTCTTCAATGAAAAAGGTTAATGTAATCGTCAATGCCCTGTCGGTCTCGTTGGACATTAATTGCCACCAGTCTAGAGCAGTTAGTGTCGAACAATTTTCAATGAATCTTCCCAGATGTTTTGTTCTTTCCTGAAGGGCAGAATAATGTTAGATGTTTCAGGGTTTCCTCAGTAGCTTTACAAAGTCTACATTGGTCACTTGGATTGTTGGGGACTGCCCATATGTTGGTTTTTTCTCTCGTTTTAAACAGATTTAAACGAAATTGCATACACAACTTTCTTCAATGGAGATCCGGAAATAGTTTCCAGAAATTTTGAATTTCGTTATATGCTCTTTTCTCAGGTGGAACATTTTTAATTATTCGATGTTTTCTTTTTTGATTGCAAGTTGAGCACCAGTCACGCCTCCATAACATTTTTTTGCATGTTCAGGATTTACTTGCAAAGTCTCCAGTTTGATGTCAAGATCTAACATTATACCGCTGCATCGTTTCATCCATAAAGCAAAAACTGAGTTCTCGTTACAGTGAGCAGAAGCTTGCAAGATCTTAAACTGTATTGGAGATTCTGTCATCGTGATTTTCCTGTATAAGGAGAGCATTTTCCAGCACACTCTGGCTTTTATAGATATCAAGCTGAGTTCGTGTCAGATACAATCAGTGGGCGTACCCTTGGGCAGGCACAAAACTCTAGATCAAAAGATGTTCTCAAGCGAGCTCCAAAGTTCTTCTGGGCAGCCAAATGCGCACTCTGCACGAAAAATTAGAGCAGGGACCGCTTTTTGTTTATAGAAAGCCAGCGCTGGTAGCAGTGAGTATTTCCCATATTTTCAATTTAATACAGTAGCTTGAACTGCTAGAATATGGCATTTCTTTTTCGTTATTTCGACCCACGGGAAGTCATTGATGTTTGAGTTTATTTGCATACCCAAGTATTGCGCATTCATTGTGGTGTTCAACACAGATTTCTCCATATGCCATCGAAAGTTTGGTTGACGTTTCTTCCTTTGGCCACTTAAATTCTCCAGAATAAGTATCTCTGATTTTGACGCATTGATGCACAACCCATTGCTTCTTATATATTGGTTCAGTGCATTCAATTTTCTTTGGAGGCCAATAGGTGTTGAGTCTAATAATATCAAGTCATCTGCATATAGGAGATGACTTATAGGCTCTCCATTTATTTTTGGTGGAAATGATCCAGGACTCTCAATGGCCTGATCAATGTCAGAGATAAATAAATTGAAAATAATTGCAGCCCAAGGACATCCTTGATTGACTCCACAACGGGTTTGGATGGGGGCAGATAGATTGCCTAGGCGATCCAAACGTATTCTTATCACCGTGTTCGTGTGTAGGTCCTTTATCGCCAACAACAAGCTCGGAATGCAATTCCAATTTGACAGTTTTGTCCATAATTTCTCACGATCTATGCTGTCAAATGCTCATTTATGGCTAGGTAGATCTTAGTGGTAGTTCGTATTGCATCCATTTTCAGTATGTTGACAATTAGGAGGTTTAGACTACAGCCCACTCCTTTAAAGACTCCTGTTTGCCTCTGGTCAATGTGCTTGCTAGCTATGGCCCAGGCTAGAAGTTTGCGTTGTAGGAGCGTGACATAAATCTTGCTTAGGACATCCAGTAGTGCAATAGGGCGATAGTCTGTTGGATTTGTACGATTGCCCTTCTTGAACACAGGTATGATTAGGGCACTTTTCCAGGATGTTGGTGTCGTACATGCACTTGTGATATCTTCAAATAAGTTAGAACAAAGGTCTGCCCAGGCTTCCGGATTTTCTTTCAAGATAAAGTTGGTTAACCCGTCCGGGCCTGGCGCACGCAATGTACTTATTCTGTTGATGGTTTCAAGAATATCAGAACGTTCGAATTGCAAATCCCACCTAGCCAGGACTAGCAATTCTGGGTCAACGGAATCTCCTTTCTTTTTATATAGCTGTTCATAGTGCCTTATCCACTCACTTTCTGTGACCATACATGATTGTAGTGCAGTCTGCAAACCCTCTTGCTCATTAACTAGGGCCCAAAACTGACAAGTGTTTTTGTTTTGTATTTTTGCAAGCATCAGTTCAGCATCTTGCTCTAGCATGATTGCTCGATGTGACTTCAGCCAGTTTTTATAGGACTGTTTGGCCTTTTTGATGTTAACCAGGATCTCATCGGTATACGGTTTTTCATATGCTCTAATTTTACTTCTTAGCTGCCTTTTTTGTTTCATAACGTCAAGATCAAAGGCATGTTTATTTATAAATGTTTGTTTCCTCGCACCTTGAGTTTCAGCGAAGATAGCTAGAAGATGTCGATATTCCACACAGCCGGCTTCCTCTTGATAGGCATGGTTAATCATTCTCACTTCCTGTTCTTTAATTCTTAATCTATTGCGGCATGGCTCAACTGCTATATCATGTTTCCATAATGTTGACTGCTTATGTTTCAAACAATGGAAGCTCAAAAGAACTAAGTTGTGGTCGCTTTCAGTTTTTGGCACCACACAAAGTTCTTTGACGTGGATTTCTAGGGCTTCTGAGGCAAAATAATAATCCAGTATTGATTCCTGTTGCTGTCTCTTCCAGGTTGCTTGTGGTGGAATATGCCCCGGTGTATTGCCGTTCATCAGATGTAAGTTTCTCAAATCCATTTTAGCACACCATTGTGCCGCCTTAGATGCGTTTTCAACGTTTCTTTTTTTATGGGGTAGATCGAAGCAGTTGTATTCAAATCTCCTCAGATTAGAATTTTCGGTGCTGCTTCCTGATCATAAATATGATCTATCAAGTGTGTAATTTGATCTATAAAGATGGCTGAGTCACTGGAGCTGTGTTGCCAGTAGACGTTATATAGGTGTAAATAGTTTTGTTCATTCTTATCTGGTCTTTCCAAACTTACCTCTACCTTCTGAATGTAGGGTGATATGTTAATCGCTTTCAGAACTTTATGACCAGACTTCCTTTGCACGAATGTCAACAATCCAGACGATGGACGACCCAATTTCTTTTTGATAGCTGAATTTAAGGCAAAGTAGTTTGGAGCATGTGTTCCAGCATCCAATAGTGCAGTCACTTGAAGATCCCAAGTCTAGACATTCCTTAGAGGAACTGGGCTTTACCCAGAAGATCAAAGATCCTACTCATACCAAAGTTAGAACTCTGGACTGACTAGCTGTGCACAATTGCCCAGTCCTGGTCTATTCTATACTTCCACAGCCCTGGACAGACCACTACTTGATCTCGTTCACCCTAGGGGCGACACCAGCGCAAATTGACAGTATAGCTCCAGCTGTCTGGTCTATTCTATACTTCCACAGCCCTGGACAGACCACTACTTGATCTCGTTCACCCTAGGGGCGACACCAGCGCAAATTGACAGTATAGCTCCAGCTGTCCAGACTAGAAACAAAAAGAACATTACCCCTGAAAATGTGATCCCATTGATCGTACCGACCTTGATTGCCATTTCAGACCACACAGATCCCTTCATGATGGTAGACATATATAATAGCGTCATGCTCTCATCTCTTGATGTCATAGCCCCACTGAAGTTGAAAAAGAGCAAACCTAGAAAACATATCAACTCTTGGTTCTCTCCTCACCTTAAAGCCCTCAGACAGAAAAAGCGACGCTGTGAAAAAACTTGGAGATCACATCCCTCAAAAAAAAATAGGAAAAACCTGAGAAGTCTAGCCTCCCAATATAAAAAAGAAATTATCCTGGCCAAACAAATGTCCTACAGCACTCAAATCTCACAAGCCAAATCCAACACCAGAGAGCTCTTTACAATACTAAAAGAGGTTGAATCTCCTATCCATGTTCCTGACTCGTGCCTCATGGATAAAAACTGGTGCACGGGTATACAAAATGCCTTAGCTAACAAAATCTCCTCTCTCAAGATGAAGATAAGCATTAAAAAAGATTCCCTTTCCTCTTCCACTAAACCTAGTATACTCATCCCAAAAAAGACTCACCCGACTCAGACGCACTCCCCTGCGCACAATCCCCATTTTAACTTCCACAAAGTATCCACCAAAGAGGTAGAAAAGGTCATTCTCACCCTCAAACCATCGAACTGCCACAGGGATCTATGCCCTGCACAATTGATAAAGGATGCAGCGCGTGATCTCGCACCATTTATTACCAAACTAATAAATGCGTCATTCACATCAGGCACCGTACCCAACAATTTCAAACAATCATGGGTCCTCCCCCTGCTCAAAAAACCGAATCTAGACCCCTCTACTCCCACTAATTACCGCCCCATCACTACAGTACCGTTCCTTCTTAAAATCCTCGACAAAATAGCATACCAACAAATCCAACACTAGCTCAAGCACTTCCATCTCTTAGGAGTCCGACAATTGGGCTTCAGGCCTCAACATGGCACCGAAACTGCACTCATAGATATTAAGGCACAGATAGATAAGTTGAGAGATCAGGGTAAGACTGCACTACTGCTACTTCTTTGGAATTCAAATTTTTATTTTCACATTAAGCAAACATAAATAAATGAACAGCAGTCCATGAGATACACACATATCAACCAAGTGAAAGCAAAGTAATCAATTCGCCATAAACAATCCAAACATATAACCATCAAAAATAGAACAAGAAGGAAGAAAGGAAAAGAAGAAAAAGAAAAAGAAAAGGAAGAAAGAGAATAAGAGCGTAGGAGTAGAAGACATAAACCAAAAATTTCAATGCAAAATACTATACCTCAGACAAAAGGGCATTACAAAAACCATCACACAAACTATAGATATTATACAGATTATGAGTGTTCAAGGGTAAGTACATAATACCCCAGGTCAAAGATCAGGTTTATCCATATGCATCAAGAAAGCGGCTCCAAATGTCCCAAAATTTTTCAATGTCACCAGTGAGTTTGTAAATGGCTTTTTCATATGTTGAAACAGTAAGTAGCTCCTCCACCCAGTCATCAATGTTAAATGAAGTACTTGATTTCCATGACCTCAATATGAATTTTTTAGTAACCATGCATGCACGAAGCAACCAAACTCTCTTACCAAAGTCAATTTCCTCCAGAGAAGAGTCATCACCCAAAACCAGTAATGAAGCATTCATGGGGATTGTGACATCTAAGACCAGACTCAACCTCTCCCGAACCATATCCCAGAATTGCATCGTCTTGGGACAGGACCAAATTAAATGACTCAGAGATCCTCTCGAACATTTACACTTCCAGCAAAGATTGTTGTCTAAAAGTCGTCTCCTGAATAGTTTCTCCGGCGTCCAATAGGCCCTGAACAACAACTTAGTTTGGGAAGCTCTGAGGGACCAATCCAAACTTACCAAACGAGTGTTTTCACAGCACCTCCGCCAACATCTGAAGTTAACATCTTCCCCCAATTCCTCCGCCCAAATTGCAGGCAATCTCGGATCACCCTTCCGAGCAGCTTTTATAATTCCATACATGGTAGAAGCAGGGTGTGAGGCACTCAAGCATACAGATAGAGCTGTCCAAGCAGGACTCTGACCAGTCAATTGTGGCATCTCAACACAAGCTGAAATAATAATCTTCAGTTTCCTATATTCAGCAAACGAGCATTCTGACATGTCATACATCTGGCCAAGCTGAGCGTACGTCAACCAGTTGTCCCCCTCAAACAAATCTCCAATATATTTGATGCCAGCCACAAACCACTCAACCCAAAACAGAGGTTTACCCTGAGGTAAACTGGATTATTCCATATGGAGGCATCTGGGTGTAAATATGGGTCAGCACTCACACGATTCGAGAGCTCACACCAGCAGTCTCGCAAGAATGAAGTAAGAGAGCTGACATTTTTTGATTTGTTCTTCTGAGTAGTCAGCAACGCTTTCGGGTCCAATTGGGAAACAGCACTGCATTCCCAGGATAAGAGGTCAGAATGTTCAGACTGTACATCTCCAGAGTCAATAACTCTGCACAAATGACGAGTGGAAAATGACAAATGGTAGTCTGAGAAATTAGGCAAGTTCATTCCACCCAATTTCAATGGGAGTTGAAGCTTCCAAATTGCGAGCCTCGGAGGTTTCCCATTCCAAATAAAGTTCTGCATAATCCTATTGATCTCTTTAAAGATGTTTCCAGGTATTTTAATGGGGAGCATGCTTAACAAATAATTTATCCGAGGTGCCAGGTTCATTTTCAAACAGTTGATTCTGCCCCAGGTCGACAATTTCAAAAGACTCCACCTTACCAAATCCGATCTAAGAATTGGAAGGATCCAAGAAAAATTAATGGCTGGCAACTTCACTATATCCGCTCCAATCCATATTCCAAGATACTTCAACTTTTCAGCACACCACCTTAATTGAAACTGAACACATGTATGTCTTTGACATAACCCATTGATAGGCAGGATCTCTGATTTGCTCCAATTAATCTTATATCCTGACACCAAGGAAAATGATTGAATATCTTGCATTAAATACGAAATACCAACAGCTGGGTCTTGCAGGGCAATCAGCAAATCGTCAGCATACAACCAAACCAAATTATCCCGACCATTTCCAATAACAGGTAGAAGACTTACATCTGCCCGCAAGCTCACTGCAAGTGGTTCCATAGACAAAATAAATAAGAGAGGTGAAAGAGGGCAACCCTGCCTTGTACCACGATGAAGCTCAAATGGATCAGAGATAAGTCCATTCGTCAGCACACTTGCAGAGGTATTATTGTATAACAGTTTAACCCAACGCTGGAAATCGTGTCCAAAGTTCATTTTCCCCAAGCATGCGAACAAAAAGTTCCATTCAACACGATCAAATGCCTTTTCCGCATCTAGGGAGATGACCGCACTGGCAACTGGTTGACTATGGCCCTTCTCAATTGTCAATAGCAGGCGTCTCATGTTATCCGCCACTGCCCTACCAGAGACAAAACCTACCTGGTTCTCATGCACCAGAGTTGAAATGATCTTATTCAGGCGAACAGCCAGGATTTTGGCCAATATTTTGCAGTCGCAGTTGATCAGACTGATCGGCCGATAATTCTCGCACCTTGTAGCAGATCTGCCTTTCTTTCTCAGCACCGTAATCAATGCATGTCTCATTGTATCTGGTAAGGAACCAGACTCAAATGCATCATTAAGAACATCACACAGAAGCTGCAGTGCGGAATCAGGGAGGGCTTTATAAAATTCATTAGGGAGACCATCCGTGCCAGGTGATTTACCCACTGACATTCTTGAAATTGCATGTTGAACATCATCTATTTCCACTTTCCCTTCCAAACCTGCCGCCTCATCCGCCGTCAGACGAGAGAGAACATGAGAATCAAGGAAGCTGTCAATATCTCCATCTGCACAGGATAGTTCAGAGGTGTAAAGTTTTTCATAGAAGCCACGGAATGAATTGTTAATAGACTTTTGTTGTGTCTCCAGTGAGTTATCAAGACCTCTGATTGCGGCAATGAAGCGATCGCTGTCAGCCACCTTCAGCCGATGTGCCAGTAACTTCCCCGCTTTCTCACCATTCTCAAAATAGTTAATCTTTTGTCTAAACAGTGCATATTCAACCTGGCCTGAAATTAGCTTATTTAGTTCATATTTAGTTTTTCGCAGTTCATTTTTTGTATTTTCATCTTTGCTTGCCGCAAACAGAACATCTAGGCGCTTCGCTTCAGAAGAGAGTCTCTGAATTTCTTTAGTTCTCAATTTTCTGTCCTTGCCAGTTTTAGAAATCAGCACCCCCCTAACAAAACATTTCAGTGCTTCCCAGACTGTTGATATTCGAACATCGGCAGTTCTATTAATTTGGATGAAGTTGTCAATTTCCTCTGCCACCTCTTGCTTAATCTGGTCATTTTTCAGTATATAAGAGTTCATTCTCCACCTCGGTGATTTAATCAGAGAGTACTGTAAGGACAATTGCAACGAAACAGGAGCGTGATCCGACAGGGCAATAAGTCCAATAGATGAATTATAGCAACTTGAAGTCACCCGACCAGAGGTCAGAAAGAAGTCAATTCTAGAATATGTGTCATGACACTGTGAATGAAAGCTATAATCTCTGTCCGACGGGTGTTCCAGCCTCCAGATGTCAGCCAAGTTAAACTCCCTCATTAAATTCTCCAAGGAACGTCTACACCTGTGCGGGGTTTTAGTACAATCCCCATTTGATCGATCTAAAGCAGAGTCCAAGACCTGATTAAAATCACCTCCTACCACGATCGAGTCCATATTAAAACCTTGAAGCATTTGAGCCACTTCATGAAAAAAGATCGGATCATCCAAATTTGGTGCATATAGATTGCATAGCAGAATGTCCACACCTTGAACCCTCACCAGAACACAAATAATCCGTCCTTCTTTGTCTCCTTTGCTTTTGATGACTGATATAGGCAGATTCTTTCGGATAAGAATAGAAACTCCTCTTCTGCTAGATGAGTAATTCGAGAAGTAAGTATCCCCTACCCATCCTCTTTTCAATTTTTCAGCTTCAGGGTCCTCCAGATGCGTCTCCTGGAGGAATGCAATGTCACAAAAGCTTGAACGCAGGTGAGATAGAATTTTAGTCCTTTTGACCACATTGTTGAGTCCATTAACATTCCACGAGACAATATTTAGATGATCCACAATTTTAGTACCCATGGCACAATTCACGTTACGAGACATGTTATAGCATATGCAATTACAGTCAAAGAACTGAATAGGAAGATAGAACAGAAAAAAGAAAAGAAAGGAAAGATAAAAGGTTAAGCACATGCCCAGAAGGGGCAGTAAACCAATAGAGTATACTAACAACGGTAACAAGTAGATGGCACACTGTACAGGTACAGCAGCAAGGTAACTAAAGGTATAATGTCGCAAAACACCAAACTTTCAGTAAATTCCAAACCCAAGTCCCCACCCCCCACCCAAAACTCCTACACAATGTATAAAAAACCATAACAACATAATGTCCGTGTACAACATGGACAACCCAACCATAGTAAAGAAGCAGAGCATAAACCATTACCAATCCTCTGACTAACCCCTCCCACAAATTATTACAGCATGGCCACTACAGTCAGCAACAGAATAAAGAGTCCAAGTCAACCCCAACAGAACAATATGGCAGGAAAGCTACTAAGCAAAAAAGACATATTCATCCGCATTCGAGTCGAGCAGGCACACCTTCCTGCCCTGAACCATAGGTTCTCTCCCCCGCCGAAGTCAACCTAAAATGGCGTTTAGCTAGTCATGTACTAAGCTCCTGTTCACATTGTAATCTCTTTCGTAGTTGACCTGACACACCCGACTGCCCCACACAATTGTGGAAAAAAGTCCAATTACCCCAGTGAGGCAAGAATGTATGACCAAAAAGGAAGACGGAGGGCCCCAATACACCAAGGCAGAGGTAATTGGTAATTGAGAACACGTGTAATACTCATACATCCCGGCGAACTGCAATAGTTCTTTCATAGACGCCATATACATATCAGGTACATTAACCAAATGGATCATAATGTCCTATCCCTTTCAATATCCTGCAATCATACAGAAAGCCTACCAGATCAGCAAGGACACAGAAAGCCCACTTGAATTCTATCCACAGAACTGAGGCAAACATAAAATTAACCTAACTTTTTATCATCGGATGGCTTATTCAGTAACTGGGTTTCCATCAATCATTACGCATACCTTCATGCACCCAGTAGTAAGCACCACACCTTGGCACAACCAACACAATGGCCACGTCTAAATCACATAAACAAACACCACTTACCCTTAGCAGGTCCTGCCAAGATGTAGGCAAAACATATAATTCAAACAGTGCATTCAGTAGGGCTTTTGAAATTTCTTAAAGTAATGGCCTCAACAATGAACATATACAAACTACAGACATTGGCAATATCAAGGGATTCAAACTGACCACTACCATCAAAGATCTTTAACTTGCTCTTTACGAAATCTGGGCACAGCTCCCTATAGGCAGGATGTCACGTGAATGATCTATCAAAGCACTGTTGATAACGTTTCAAATTGAGCATGCAGGAGAATGAATTATATCTGAAAACGTCTGGCACAGATGCACACTAAAAGTTCAAAACCATGTCAATTCCGCCACAGCACTCACCACTAGGCGCAAAAATACAGGTCATGCTAGATCCGACAGTACTGTACACGAGATATAGGGCACACTCAGACCGTGATTTATTACGTGGGTACGGCAACATCTCAGTGAGGCTCCGGGAGGGTGCTTAACAAATAATCTTCTCGTGGCTGTTGCTGAACGGCCAACACTTGAGTTTAGACACTGTGCATGGCGGGGGTGTCACAGTGGGAGATCCACCCTGTATTTTCTTTGCCCCTACTTATTTCTGCTGTTTCCCACGCCCCAGTGCTATGCATGCCCACTTCCTGTACACAAGCTTTACTGGGGAAAACTCGTAATAGCTGAGGGCATTGCGGGGAAATCAACGACCAACCACAGCCTCAAAACCCCAAATCAGCAGTAGCCTTTGGAGGTGCATTGGCGTATTAGTAGTAAGATTATGTCCCCATCCGGCCTCGTATCTCGTTTCATGAAACCCCAATTAAGGTCCCCTTGCACGTCACCCCCGCAGCACGTGCCCTCTCCTAAACTCAAAAAAAAAACAAAAAAAAAAAAAAAGACCCCTATCGACCTGATGTCGCTGCAACATCACGCGAATCCCATTGCATGGGATGCGGTGACCCGCGAATACAAAGAGACCCACCTCAGTAACCTTATGCTCACATCCACGACGTGCCATTGTGCCATCCAAATACCTCGTGCAAGCTAAAAGTGCACCTCTGCCACACCAAGACTCCAGGCCGAAAAAAACATCAGACGGCCATCCATCGTAAACGTTCCCATACGCTCAGCCTACGAAAGCGTCACGCAAGGGCACGTCTAACAGTGCTCTCCTCTAATGAAAACAATGATAATACGAATCATACGGAGAGAAAAAGGAACACATTCAAATGCGCGCGCCTGCATCCTGACAGTTAAACAGTATAAATGAAATAAAGCCTTTAACCATTATCTATATTTATAAGTATTTTATAAGTATTTTAAACAGTAAAATAGCACGAATATAACTGAAACTCAGAACAATAAATGTAAAAGCAAAGAACAGAGATAACCAAACGGTGACAGACAAACGAAACCTATGGGGGTGAAGACATTTTAGCTGGCAAATGTTGAAGCCAAGTGCATGCTTGTTCAGGGTTGTCAGTAACCTTTACACCATCCTGAAGGAATATTTTCAAAGTTGCTGGCCTCATCAGAATTGTTTTAAATCCACGTTCCTTAGCCAAGCGCTTGGCTTCAGAAAATGCTTTCCTTTTAAGCGCCACCTCTTTTGGAAAATCGGGGAAAACATGAAAACGTTTCCCTTGCCACATTAGTGCATCCTGCTGCCTTGCTATGTCGAACACTCTTTCTCTGGTGGATGTCCGTGCAAATTTCACAATAATTTGCCTGGGTTTCCCTTCCTCATTTCTGCCAGCTCTAAAAGTCAAATCCAGATCAATTGGCTGAATGTTACATCCGGGTAAACTGCCCTGCAGCACATCAATCACCAAAGCAGTCAGGGGTTGATCCGGCTTCTCAGGAATGCCAACCAGGCGGACATTGCTGCTCCTAGCCTGTATCTCCAAATTCATATTTGTTAACTGCAGCTTTGACATCTCTTTCTGCATATCCCGATAAGCCCTGTAACTACCAGAGGCTTCCCTTTCAAGTCCAGACGTTCTGCTCTCAACATCCACCATCCTGTTTTCCAAACCACTGACTTTACTTGATAGATCATTCAGCGTTGCCTTCACTTCACTCATGTCACTGGCCACCTGCTTCAATAGTTTAAAAATTTCAGCATTACTGGGAATATCTTCCTCTGGATCATCTGTGAACTGCTTTGGTTTTTTAGAGAGAGGATTGTCCAAAGCCTCGGTTTTCTTCTTGCTTGACATCTTCCAAGTAGGCCTCAAATGGTTGCCAGGGTGGGGGGCAGGAGCTGCTTCCTTAAGCTGCCGCTCTCACAGAGGCCATTCTAGAATCACTACTACTGCTACTTCTTGATCTCGCAGCTGCCTTCGACCTGGTCGACCACGAGATCCTATGCGTCCACCTTCAAAAAGCAGCCCATTTCTCTCAAGAGGCAACTGACTGGATCCAATCCTTTCTAAATAACCACACGATGAGAGTCTTTTCCTAGCAGCAGCCGACCCAAAGCCCATTACCTGTGGCGTGCCTCAGGGATCTTGCATCTCCCCGACACTGTAAAACATCTTCACAAAGCCCCTTTTCTTATCACCTACACTAATTATGCCGATGATACCCAGATCCTCATCCCGTTGACGGGGGATTGTGACAAGGATTTGGCCTTCGTCAACAAAGTGTACCTCATCATCCAGGCATGGATGGCCTCACACAGTCTATGCCTGAATGATGACAAAACAGAACTCCTCATTCTAGGGTCCTCACATAACCTTAACAAACTAGACCAAAACTACTCCTCTTTCGTAATTGACAACAATAAGATCACGGTAGCCAAGGAGGTCAAAACCCTCGGCTTCTACCTAGACTCCACTCTCACCTTCAAAAAACAAGTTAATGCGATGGCATCCACCGCATCCTACACATGCAAACCCATCAGAGCTGCCAAACTTTTTCTCTCTCCATCTAACTGCATCACCCTACCCAGGGCTCTGATCCTGTCCAAGATGGAATATTGCAATGCACTATATGTAGGCTGCAAAAAATATATTACGAATAAAATTCAAATCTTCCAAAATACCGCCCTAAGAGCGGCCCTCAGTATCCCAAAGAAAGCCCACATTTCAGATACTAGAAAGTCTGTCAACTGGCTATCTACTAAAGACAAAATATTCCTCAAATCGGTTTCTCTGACTCACAAATGCTTCCACCGAGAAGCCCCTCAATACCTTATCACTAGATTCACCAGACCAACTTCCTCTCGCCCCTCTAGAATGGCCAATTCCAATATCCTCCTGGTGCCCAGGTTTAAATGTACAATGATTGGAGGGAACAGCTTTCCTGTAAAAGCAGCACAATTCTGGAACTCCCTTCCACCTCCTTGCAGGGAGGACCTCCCCTACCGCCAATTCAGATCTAAGACCATTCATTGGCTCAAGGTTCACGACACATAACGACCTCTTGCTGCCATGATGCTCCACACCACAATGATTGTAAATATGTACACTTAGGTTGTCAACTGTTCGGCATAGATACCTTTCATGAGACAGCCGGCATCTTGTATATAGTATTGCTTATATTGTATATTTCTGTAACTTATGCCTCATTGGCGTGCATTGTTTCTTTTTGACACGTCCAGCACTGTAACCACAGCTGGACCTCATTCCTCTGTATGTAACCAAGCTTTGCAATCCTCTTGATGCCTCTGCACCTTGCTACTCCTGTGTTAGGTGCGCAATATAAATAAATAAATACTGAAAAATACTAAAAACCCTGCCCACTGGAAATAGTCCCACTCCCGGATGGACCATGGCAAAGCATAGCACTCGACTTTTATGGCCCGCTGGAAGAGGGAGGCCACCTTCTAGTGGCTATCGACGAGCACTCACGATTCCCACTGGTGAAGCATGTGCAATCCACAGCCTTCCACCACGTGGTAGGAATCGTAGATGAACTATTCAGCGAGTGGGGCATCCCCAACACAGTGAAAACAGACAATGGGTCCCCATTTCAGGGACAGGAATTTAAGAAGTTTGCAGCACACTTGGGGTTCCACCACCAAAAGATCACACCGCTGTGGCCCCAGGCCAATGGCATGGTGGAACGCTTCATGGCAAACATTAAGCGCACGCGCCAGAAGGTGGCAACAGACCAAGCCTCAATGTCAAAGCCATCTCTCAGATGCTACGCAGCTACCAGCACACCCCACACGAGGCGACCGGCCGGACCCCGGCTGAACTCATGATCAAGTACAAGCCACGGTCCCGACTTCCACAGCTTGAAGATTACACGCCAGAGGAGAGATCCGATGGCGAAAAGCAGAGAAAAGACAGAAAACCAAGGAATGGACTGACAGGAAACAGAAAGCGAGGGAACCCCTAATCCCAGTGGGAGAGACTGTACTGGCCCGACAATCCCAGTGCTGAAAAACAGACTTGAGACATCAACCCGAGCCCATGATAGTAACTGAAGTAAAAGGACCCATGATCATCGCAGCAGGAGACCAAGGTGAAAAACCCGAAACGCATTGTATTTCAGGAGAATGTTCCAAGAAGATCAGACTGAGGACATGCTTATAGAGGAGGAAGACTTCAGAGACACAGACATTCCCCCAGACCCGCCCGAGGCGCCCTCGACAGCCGACCTGAACGGTGAAAGAAGCGAACAAGCTGAACGACCCCACAGATCGACTCGAAGGCCCACCCGGCTCATTGAAGAGATGTAAACCCTGGACTCAGTCGATAAGTAAGGGGGGGTGTTACGGAAGAGTAAAAGGACACGGGCCCTTTAAGGGAAAAGTGAAAGCAAAAATGAAGAGGGGCGGGGTGGGAGGAGGAGAGGCGGGAAGGGACGAAACAGCAGTTGATGTTTAATAAAGGAAGAGACAAGACCCACACTGTGTTTGTGCTTTATTCCGGGCCCACACAAGCCCGCAACACCCGCAGGCATAGCTCGGGATTGGTGATTGTTCTGGTGGAATCTGTGTCTCTTTCTGGGCATCTCAGCTGGTTGCAGACTTCCCAGGTATAATCACTAGGACCAGTTTTTGGGGTATGTGGCTATTCACAGAGTTTACTGCTCTCCAGTGGGATCTATGGTCCCCCGCCAGGCTCGTTGTCTTTTCTGAGTGGTGCTGGTTCTGGCGGGAGGGTTGAGTTTTTTGGTCTTCTGGGTATCCACTTTTGTGCTTGCTGCACACTTGTGGTTGTCTGCATGGCCAGGTCCAAGGTGGATTTATGTAGCTGTCATATGGGTATTTTCAGTGAGGCTGACTGGGAGGCCACAAACTGTTCAGCTTGATTTCATACGACATCTTCAGTCCCATCCATTTGTCAATTAAAAACCTAATTCAATATGACATCTGCCGCATTCTCTTTTGTAGCTGGATGTATACCTTTTGAGATGTTGACATTGGCGCTCTGGGTTTTACCCAAAATGATCTGGAGGATGCCGTAATCAGTTATTTTGTCTGCATTGAGATGTTGGCATCTGGACTGTAGTTCCCCAGTAAGCAGAGGAGCAATGTAGTTGGACCTACTCCCACCTTGCGGGCTCAGCTATTTTCTCAGAATTCTCGAAGAATACTTCAAGATCTTCTCCCTATTTCTGCAAGAGGGAGATATGGGAGCCACAGCTCTTCTCTCTAAGAGTTGGAGGAATGTTAGTTTTCTGGTTACCAGCTGATCCATGATGTTGGTCAATGTTAGGGTTTCCTCCCAGTCTCTGGTTGCCCCAAAAAGTGGGTGTTTAGGGGGTACCTGATGGCACACCGTCCAAAGACACTGTGGCTGGCAGCAGTTATTTTAGTTCCCTTTGGATCCAACATAGGGTTCATAATTTGGCTGGACGAATGACCGGTGACCATGACTGCTGTTGTTTTTGTCTGAGAGGTGGATCCTGTCTATCAAACTGGGTCTGGATACACATCAGTTCCCAACTCTAGCTTGCTAACTCTTTCTTTGGATTTGTGGAGTTCACCCGCGACCGAATGCAAAAGTCTGACTACCAAAAGTCTGACTTTTTTTCTTCTTTTTTTCGAAATTCTTCCACAAATATATATGTGGGGAGAGACCCCCCTAAACCCTCCCACCTTACCCCTATACATTTTATTGACTTTACCCCCCACATATATATCTGCAGAAAAATGGGGGTCAGACTTTTGGGGGTCAGACTTTTTGCCCTCGGTCATTTTGTCCTATTCCTATCATATCCTATCATATCCTATCCTATCATATCATATATCATATCATATCATAACCTTCACCGCAGATCTGAACAAGGCCCCTACAAATCTTGCCAGTGTGGAGATTTTTATATCCCATCTAATGGTTGGGGTAGTTGATGATCGGGTTGGGGGAAACTAAATGTGCCCTTTTGTGGCATATAGTTATTAAGGCGGGTAAGCTGTACGTCAAAGCGGGAGACTGCATAGTGTGAAATCTGTGTTGTTCAAGAAGAAAATTGGAAGACAACTTCTCCTCATCTTAGAGTGGGAGGGAGGGCATGCCTGCTCAAGCATGGTTCTTGGTGCTGGTTCTTGGTACGGCTGACTCTTCTATATTTTCCTGATCCCATTTTTGATACTAAATATCATGTATGGCTGTGTGGATCAAAATAATGCCAAGGACCAGTATTCTCAAGTGTTAAATGTTTATCGGGGCACTATATCCAAGTGGAGCCTACTGAACTGTATGGATTGGATCAACCCAGAGGGTATAGTTATGAAAATAGAAACAGCAGTCAGGACGGTCTTTTCATAAACAAAACAAGTCTTTGCCGGTTGGTGAGTAGTTTAGTTTTTCAAGCCCTTGGAGTCAATGTGCAAGTATGTGCAGTTTCTCTGAGGGTTCGTCACCACCTTCTTTCTGCCATTTTGGGTTTGCCATGCCCACTTATTTCCCTATACTTAATTGAAGGTTTTCTGGGATCTCGTGCCCCAAGACTGTCTCCAGCTCCATGTCCTTCAAGTAGAGAGGTCCATGCTTCTGGTTGGCAGGGAGAGATAGAGAGGGATGGTTTTGCTGGACTGAGCATAGCCTAGTCTTCTCCCCTTCTGCCTCTCTAAGCAGCACATAACCTCCCTGTGCTTTTCTCATTCCTCCACCCACCATCTACTCTGTTCTAGGGCCAACCTAGCCTCCTGGAATCTTCCTACACTTGCTACCTAATCTCTTGTCTTTGTTGTTCTCTCCTTCAGCTTTTGGTCTTTCTCATGTTTCCATACCTTTTCTATGCTGCTCTCTGCAGCTGGGATGACTGTGTCTGTTTCCTTCCTGGATCCTTGTGGGGATACTTCCACTTGTCCCTATGCTCAACTGCTTCTTGCTTGTATCTGTGACAAATCAACTTCCAGGGCACCAGTGGTCCAGGTATGAATATCGGTTTCTATGTCATCAATCAGCCCCACACTTCTAGTACACCAGAAGGGATCCAAACAGATTGACAACACATGTAAATTATAAACCTCCTTGTCCAGTTTTGGTAACGTAGACGGAATGGCAGGCTTATCTGTGCAAGGTCGTGGATCGTTGGTTAGTTGTAACACAGCAAAAATACAATTATTACCCAATGATACTTGATACTACTTTATTATTATTACAACAGACAGTTCTAGCACACTACAAAATACAGCCCACCCTGTAAAGGAACACAGAGGACAGACAGTTTCACGAAGGAAAGTGATGCACTCTGGATACTGACAGGAGGGTAGTCGGAAAAACAATCAGTCTTAACTGTTCAAGGGTATGTGGTTTCAGCACCAAGGGAGCAAGGGGGTCATAAATGTCAGTAGGGGCATTTGGAGAAGGACCAGGGGGACAGAACCACAATGTACCTGGTGCTTGAGATATTCTTGATGCTGAACAGCATGAAGTCGGTTCCAGGATGGTTTGCAGCTCCTGTGACAGAGTTCAAGATGGGGGACAGCTGCACGTATCAGGCGGCAGGCAGTTTGGCAAGCTAGGCTAGATGGGCAGCTGCAGGCTGGCCTACACAGCAGCTCATGGTCAAGAATCGCTGTCTCTGTGCTGGCTGGTTGATCTGGAACTCTGGTCGAGGCTCTTGAGACCGCTTTAGTGACTGCAGTATTAGTGGTGCAGCCAGTTGCGGTTCGAGGGCTCGACTGCCTTGAAAATTTCCATAAAGATGGACGCTGGTTGATGCTTGTTGTGGCACTCCTCCTAGCTTCTTTATAGGGCTCGTGCCGTCCTTTAAGGCAGATGGCCCAAAGCTGAGGGGAGTGTTTGTAGGCAAAAGCCGTGTTCTTTGTTCAGAGACTCTCTGGCACTTCCCACCTAGGATTCTTGCTGGCAGAACCCAGCAAGGCACTCTGTGTGCTGGCTGGGTACCAGTTATGGAGCTGCTGGGTGGGTCTTCTGAGTCGGGTATCTCTGTCTGTATTCCATGGGAGTTGCTTAGGGGAGGGATCTTGCTTCCCTCTTGGAAATCCTGACCTTCGTTCACTGCGGAAGCTGTAAGGCAGACTGTACCTTCACCCAGGGTTCAAATAAGTCCTTCTTACTCCTTTAGAAGTCGTCTGATGATCTGCCAAAAGAGGAGCTCAACCCTCCTTTAAAGCCAAATGGGCCCCAGTGATTGGTGCAGGCTAAGCCTACCTTAATGAACATATCCTGGGTCCCCACCAACAATCTTCTGTTATGCGTGAGGTCATAACCAGAGTGCTTTACAACATGAAAGGTAAGGGGTGATAACATGTACTACTAATTCCCACCCATCTCCCTGTCTGTTGTGGAAAGTCTCTTTCTGGTTAATTGAGTTCTCTGTGGCTCCTGATCAAAGCGCAGGTCTCCCTTGAAGTTTGTGGTGAGAACCGACTTTCTGTCTCCATGAAATCACATACTTCTTCCTTCCGAAAGGGGGTTCCCTGCAGGGGTTGCCTACTGTTAACAGTTATCCCAGACATGACATTCACTGCCCTTTATAAAGAGGTGTGGAAGCTAGCTTCAAGTTGGCACATTGCATATGAAAGAGGTGTTAGTTTCCTGACCCTTGTTTTAGTTCAGTGACCAGGCCTCTTCACAGGCCTGCTTTCATTTAACTCTCATCAGCATGCGCCACCACCAAACAGAACTTTGACAATAGAACAGGGCAGATCCATGCAGCCTTTGATATTTAATTAGGCTGGCCATGGCAGTAGGAAGGTGTTGCCTTCCCCTTCCTGAGATGCTTTGATGTACCCGTGGCTGTCATATTCCTGCTAATGTGACAGGGAGGACTGCGCCTGTAGGCTGTGTCCCCCCGGGGTACACTTGACTATGGGCCTCATTACATAGGCGGTAAGGGTTAACGGTCACCGGTAAGGGTACCGGTGACCGTTAACCCATACCACCTTACTACAAGGTCCCTTTGCGGGACCCGACCTTAACGGCTGGTGTAGACCAGCCATTAAAGTTGGGACCCGCAAAGGGACCTTGGTGCTAATTACGGTACCGCAGTTTGCGGTACTGTAATTAGCTCCTTCCCCATTCCCATTATGCCCTATGGGGCAACAATGGGAATGGGGAAGGGCCATGGAGAAAGGGGGAATTACCACCCCGCCAACCTTGGAATGGGGTGGTAATTCCCTTTTCCTCCATGGTGGTACCGGTATGGTACAGGCGGCAACCATAGTGCTAATAGCACCATGGTTTACCGCCTACCATGTAATGAGGCCCTATGTGTTTGTTTTGCTGCGAGCATAGGAAAATGTGTGCGGATTAGCCCCACACATTTTCTGAGGTTGATCGCCCATCATTCCTTTTCATACAAAATTAAAAAAAAACACAGGTGAGCGCACACTCCCCATGCGGGTGGTTGAATTCCTAACGGAACAAGGACAATGGAAATGAAACAGCCTCTTCCCAGTTTAGTTTGTTCATGCTTGTAAGGCTTTATCTGTAGGAATGCTGCAGGTCACGCTAACTTTCAGAGAAAATCCTCCCGACATACCGGATAAAGTGGTAATCATAGCACTGGCCTTGTTGCCTCATTCAATCACAGAGACAGGCTCCTTCTTTTGACTATTGGGTATTTGAGTCTGACTAGGCTCAGTTTCAAGCTCTCTCACATGCTTAGTAGTTCTTCTAACAATGCGTGGTCTGCAGTGATATGATATGATAGGCTATTTATAACACGCTTAATATACAGATGTTTCTAAGCGCGGACCCGTGGATCGAACCTGTGTTGCTCTGTGTGGTTGAGGGTATGATGAGTGCCCAAGGCTCCAGGGTTGCCCTGATGTGTGAGAGGTTGGCAGAAACAGATTCAGTACTTTATGGTAAAGTAATGTGACTGTCAATGCCATGTGACCACATCCAGGGCTAAGTGTTCAGGTGTTCTCCCCGTATATATCAGGTCCCACATCCATGTTTTCTCATGAGTAGCCTTATTTGATTTTAGGAGTAGTCTCATTTTACCTTACTTGTCTTCGCCTATTGACTGTGCTGTTTGATTTGTCCCATTTAGTTTGTTCTTTCTGCACCCTTATGCCTACGGGCCTTAATCAGTGACTTACAAATAATTAAACTAAACTAAAGTAAACTAAAGTAAGTTAAACTAAACTAAGCTAAACGCACTTGGGGTGACATCTGGTCCCCTGAGTCACTGTCCTAGTAATTCCCAGCATCCGGCAGGGGACATCATTGCAATTGACATAGTTTTTATTGGTCATTGTTTATCTTCCTAACGTCCAGTAAGTCAAGGGCATGAATGAGGTTTTGAACAAATGTCTACAACTTAAGGACAAAAATTGAACCAAAGTCTAAAATTCAATTACAAAGTTACGATAGGTCAATAAAATGCTTTAATCAACCCATCGGCTCTAAAACACAGGAAGGAGACATCCTTCAATCCCTTTGACTCGCCACAACTTAAAATAACATACATAAGGATTTAACAAAACTATGTGTACACAATAATGAATATGAACGATATTTAAATTAAATGAATCTATCACATGCTTTATGGACAATATGAAGCACTGTTTTTAAACACAAACATTTTAAATTAGATACACAACAATTCAAGTAATTCTTATAATCAATATGATAAACTGATCATGTAAACAAACATTTCAATTTAGTTATCAAATGATTCAATTGCCATCTCATATTGACATGTTAGCAATCAACATAACGAACATCAATAGCTAATTCTAAAAACAACCTGTCAAATTGCTTAGACATTAAGATGATTTACATATTCTTTTTCAGAGCATCTAATAGCCATGATACAATCCAGGCTAAATGAAACTGCAGATTCTCCAACAAGAATCATGCAAAATTGTATTTTATACATTGTCTTCTGATGCAAAATTAATTAGTAACCCAGTGACGACCAGGTGGAGTTAATGTGTTGACATGTTTCAATAAATAGTGTGTAACCTCCCCCATATGGCCCTCAGGACCAACTTCATAAAATCTCAATTTTTGTTGGTTCCTCTGAAAGAGATCAGAGAAACACTCTTGTTTCCAATTACCATACAATTAATAGCTCACTATTCAGTCATTACTATATAGAAATAAAAATGTTTTTTGCAGACACTTAATGAATTTTGAGGGGATCTAAAAATATAGTATATCGAAAAGTGAACAAAGTAATGGAAGTTGCACACTCCTTATTTAGAAAAAAAGAGTTATTTATTGACTTTCAATATTAATACCTGGAACCATCACTTAGGATATCCACCCAGTAAACATATTTGGGCCGACCAATCGCCGCTTCATGACAACTTCTTGTGTCTCACATCAGAATATGTCCCAAAATCATATCACACAAATAAACACTCATCCTTTGTGGCTCAAAATAAAAGAACAAGCATTGGGCATGCCAACAGTTGGGCTTTTACAGAGGCATGTGCAAAACACTTGCCAGGCACAGCCTTAGTGTTATTAACTGCCCGTTGATGGTAGCAGGTGCAAAATGGTGTGACTACCTGGGCATCTAATAGCAGTGCCTGGTACATGCCTCCTACTTTTTACAAGCCAAAACTATTGACTTTTCCAATGCTTGTTTTAATAGGACTTCAGTGAAGGACCCGCAGAGTGTTAATAAATTGAGTTGAACCCTGGGACCTGGGGCCCTTTAAGGTGAGGTAGCAATACTTAGAGATGTATGGGGATGCAGAACTTACTCATACATCAACAATCAAACCGACTCAGGAAGTTGGCAAGATTTAGTACTGTTTTATAAACAATTATCTAAAACAGGGAGTACAACAGACATCAACAGACGTTCGCTCAAGTTTCCTAATGTGTTGCATGAAAAAACATTCTTATATAGTAAAATTTCGTCATTGACATCACACTATGTGGCAAACTACAAAAACCTACTTGGGGATGTGATAGGCGCAACGGGAACATCTAGGTATATGTTCCATACTGAAGGGGGTTGCGATTAGGCCTCTAAAATCAGGTGGACAACTAAGCACTCCTCTAGAGCAAGTCATCTTCATCGTCACAAAATACACAACGATCTACTGGTTATACATACTATAGGGCTCCTTGATATGTGTCCCTCTATAATTGTTTGGCACGCTTGTACCCTTCTGGAATATTACACTTGGTAGCAGCACGCAAGTTGGTTACCCAAGGTGGTGGGGGATTGGCCTGGTCATGCCTCCCCACCCAATTAGCCCAACATCTATCATCACTCCTGCGGTCTGCTATTCAATTAGGCTTTGAACTTGGCCTTGCAGAAGCTCCCTGTGCTTGAGAATAAAAGGGAGTGTAGCATGGTCTTATCTTCTAGTTTTGGTGTAGATTGACCCACAGTCTATTTTGATCTGACCATGTGACTGGAGACCACATTTTTGAGCTCTTTGTTGCATATAATGCTATTAAATGATGAACTCTTGACGCCTTCACTGTTTTTCATTCCACCTCAAACAGAAGTTTGTTTCTTTCTCACGTTCATGTAGCTTTTTGACAGACAACCAGGCTCACGGTGGCCTCGACTCTTCATGCTGAGCCAGCCATCCTTTCTTGAATTCTCCTTCGCCGTTAGCTATTTTCCAACTGCGCCGAACTCAAGCCCTCTCCATTCATGGGGTTCAAGTTTGCTAAAGTGCATTGTGGAACATCCATATTCCATACATTCCTATGTATATACATTGGCGCATCGCTGCATCGCCACAATCTATTCACTATGTAGCCAGCCTCAGGATTATTTAATCTACTTGCATTACTGCATCTGTACAAGTGTAAAATGACTTTGCATTTTCTTCAGCGTTTCTTTGCACAAGCATCTTCGCTTCGAAAACAAAATGTTGCTTATCTTCGACACCACTTCTTCAGATGTTATAGAACGTCTATATTCTTCCATCTTTTGTCTCTCTCCAGGGTGCGTCAGTTCTACTATGCATGATGTCACCAGTCCTCTTTCTCATCCATTGTCATACGTCTTCCGGGATTCTGCCCAGAAGACCATCATTTCTTTGTGAATGCATATAAAGTTTTCTCAGTTGATACCTTGTCTCAAGAATTCTTTGCGGTATAGGCTTCATCACTGGTACTGCAGATGTTGCAATTTCCGGCTCCCAACATATAGGCAACATGGGGGCTGAGCTTTTAGTCGGGGTATTTGGATCCTTCTCTACAGACCACCCTCTGGGCAATACATTGACCACTCTCTCATCAATCTTCCCATCTAGGCATCCTCATCTGAAGAAGTGCTTCTTTGGTGTCCATATCTCCTTTCAGGCATCCTGCTGATTTCACATGCTCATCAACGCTCCAGTCATAAGACTGCATTGTGCATTGGGACTGTAGTGGATCCATCTTCCAACATACGTCTAATGGTTCTGTGGGTACAGGAACTTTGTTCCCTCAGGTGTATGAATACTGGCCTTTACGTAGTCTCTGATTTCTTCATCTGCCAGCTCTTTTTGTATGAATCCTGAATTCAACATCAATCACAATCTTCATTCCTACTGTTTCCTTTGCAGTCTTCTTGCATTGTTGATTATTATCCTGATCACACAGAACCCAAACATGATCATCACCAACAGGGCTCCCAGGAACTTGAAAATGTTCGCCATCCATTGTGGGACCCAAGAGAAAATTGTCGCAAACCAGCTGTCATCAGTAATGTCTTCCACTTCATCTTCCATCTTGACGTGTTAGTTTGTCAGCATCATTATTACCTCTGTCAAGGTGACATTCTCATCATCGTGTGAAGGTATAAAAGTGCTGCATGATTCTCCGATTTTGGCTCAAACACCTGCACCCATAGCTGTAATCCTATCCAAGACATATCTGTTCTGAAGAGTCATCAGGCGTATGGTTCTTAGCTCTTCCTTGATAGCATTAAATCCCTTCATGGTGGTGTTGATCATTTGCAGAAGCTCCCATCTGGTAATCAGCAACCACTTGGCATTTGCTATCATCTGGATCCCTGGCATAAAGATAATAGTAAACACTGAAGCAGTCTTGCTGAACAACCTGTGTTCATATGGAATAGCATCAAAGGCATCATTCGATTTGGCTGAGAAATAGTTTTCTCTCTTCATTCGATTAAGGAGTTCAGAAGATCTCTTCTTCCTCAGGTGAGCATCTGCTTTTGGAAACTTGCAAATGTTCAGGTCTTTGGAATCACCAGTGCTGGAACCTGAACAATCACTATGGCACATAGTCCTCCCCAATCTCTGGGCAGCTTCATATATGCTCTGGATCCATAGGGCCAGTAGTGATCCATTATCACCACTGTCCCATGCTTCATTCCTGGCACATCAAAGATTCGACCGCACTGCGGATTCTCTCCAAATTTTCTTGTGCCATTGTTTCTGAAGCATAGTTCTACCCTAGCCAAAGGCACTATCTGCAATGGGCCTCCTTTGTCTAGACCCACGTCAGAAGCTTTGCAAGTCTCAGCCAGAGAGGTTTGCATCCTTTTTCCACTCATTAAATTAAAATAACTGGCTTGTGATTACCAGTTACTGCCACAGCTCTGCATACGACTATGCCTTCTTCCCAGCCATCTGGAGAAAGTACTGTTCCCCAGATTTGCATTTCTGATTCACATTTGGCCTCTTTTCTTGCAGCATTCAAACTTCTTCATCAGTCCTTCCTTTGCAGTTGAGCTTGCTGTTTATTTCCCATCTGATTCCAGCTCCCTTCATGCCAGGCTGTTCATATCTTATCACATGATTTCTGGTGTGTGCTCTTTCTCTTGTCTTCAAATCTTGGACATAATCATCTTCATCTGGGGCTCACTATTCTGTCACCCATACCAAGGATGCCGTTCGATCCTGAAACTGACCTCTTGTATGACAGAGTGCCAGGTGAATTAGGCAATGAGTTGTTTGGGCTTCGATCTCAATAGCTATGAATATTTTACACTTTTCCATAGCATAAGGCAGGAGTGCACATACATAGCAATCCTCCTTAGAAGTTCTCTTTCCTACTTCATTCATGTGCTGATACCACCTGTTATTCCCCAAATGTGCTGTACTGTCTAAATAATTATTTAATTCATAATCATCATCCCTTGCACTTCTCTTGGGTCTCATCTTTGACAAATGATTTCGTACATAATGATCATGGACTAGATCAAAAACACACCTTCCTCCAAAGGAAAGCCTAGGGCCACTTGTCACAGATATAGGTACCTCCATGTGTGCTGCTGGAGTAGGACCAATCACATAGGCCTTCTTACAGTGTCGAGTTCTGCAAAGGTAACAGGAGTGGGAAGGATGAACGGAACTCCCTCCTTTTTGGGACCACTAAAGTAAACAGTGTGGATCAATAAAAAAAGAAAATTGATAATAGATGCTGAACAGGCATATATTATGCACCAATACATTAGGCTTGACCATTGGTGTCTCTCCACATAGAACTCGGGATCTCGTCATAGAACTCCTCATAATTACAGCTATCCTGCACTTGCTCATCCGCTGCCAGTAGTTCAGCTACAAACGGGCCAGGATTCCCCATTTTACACCTGACTATTTTGATAGCTGGATTCGATATAACCACTTCATAAGCAGAAGCTCTTTGAAACGTCAGTGTACCCTTAGGTTTCTCCAAAACAGCAAACAAAGCATGCTCAAAATGCTCAAATAAAGTCATGGAACACCCCATCACTATGCTTGCAGATTTATCAATGGTGAATGCAGCCGCAGCAAGTGAATGTTCGCAGGGTAAGTGGCCCCTCATAAGTGGGTCCAAAATCCCACTATAATATGCTAAGGGTTTGTACTCTAATGTGGTTCTCTGTATGAATACTGCTGGCATAACTGTTCCATTTGTGTGTGAAAACAAAAAGACCTCCTCAGAATAATTGCGAATCCCTAAAACTAATACCCATGCTCTGATATAATTACACAGTCACAGAAACTGTTGCATTTGCTTTATCGTGTGCGATTTTGATGTTTTCACGATTGCCTCAGCTCTTTCAGGTGTAACTTTCTTTCCATAATGCAAAATTAACTGTCCTATGTATAACACCTCTTCCTGACAATAATGCAATTTCTTCTTATCAACTTTATATACTTTGTCTGCTAAAATTATCATTAGGTGAATTGAGTCTCATCTGCACTCTTCCTCTGTTGTGCTACAGACAAAAATATTGTCTACGTATTGCACCACACCACTTGGCTAATCAATATTGCTTAAGCACATCTGCAGGACCCTATGAAAGACCGATGGAGACAAACAACCCTTGGGGCAAACATGTGCTTTTCAGCTTAGTCTGACAAAACGTAAATGACGTAAGATCCTGGGAATCTTTGTGCAACGGGATTGAGAAAAATGCATTTTTCAAGTCAATCACCATAAAGTATTGTGCTTCTGGGGGAATACTGCATAAAATCGTTGAAGGTTTCAGAACTAGAGGAAACTCTGCTTCTACAATCTGGTTTATCGGTCTCTTGTCCTGAATTAAATGCATGACCCACCCTTAGATTTTTCGATCGGATACACATACACCATATTGCATGGTGATTCTGACATCACCAAGATGCCTTTATCCATCATGGCTGATATAGGGCCTCATTACAAGTGAGGTGGTAAGGGGTTAACGGCGCAGGTAAAGGAGCCCGCGCCGTTAACCCCGTCCCGCCTCATTACGGGGTCCCCTCGTGGGACCCGCTCTGGACGTCTGGTCCTTTGTGGGTCCTGCGAGGGGACCAACATGCTAACAACAGGCCGTCATTAACGGGGCCATTGTTAGCATGCTCCCCATTCCCAATGAGCCCTATGGGGGCTCAAATGGGAATGGGGATGCTCCGGGTTCACTGAATGGGGAAATACCAGGCCCTCCAAAGTCAGAATGGCCCGGTATTTCTCATTCAGGGACCACGGACCCAGACCCGAGTTTGGAGGCAGCCATCCCCTTATTAAGGGCATGGCTGCCTCCAAACTCGTAATGAGGCCCATAGTCTTAAAAATACCCTCATCTGTCTCTCGAGACATGGGATACTGCCTTGCTCGAGGCAAAATTGCTCCTGGTTTCAACATTATCTTGACGTGTCCCATCCCCTTCAGCAGACCCACATTATAGGGGCCTGTAGTCCATAAAGAGGTTGCCACTTTTTGCATGTCCTCATCAAAAAAGGCTGTACGCTGCTGCATTATCATCATTCGCTGTGGATCTCCCTTCTTTCTATCTCGATCCAATATGTAATGCTCATATCGAACACTACTTCATCATCTGACGGATAGTCTTTAAATATATCCTTGTCAGTGACGTCAGTCAACCTGCATCCTTCCCCAATAGCAATCACTGTTCTCCATGGTCTACCCTCATCATTAAATCCTTCGAGCATGACTAATTCCGCTTGCACTATGGCAGCCTGCAATTCTAGGGGAAAAACCTATCCTCCCCTCTTCGGCCATAGGTATCTGTGGCCTGAACAGAAATTCATAGAGTATTCACATATTCTTGCCCTCTAAGCCAGGTAGCCATGTTAACAAAATGCATACCCCATAATGAAAACCTTTTGGCTCTAATGGCGTTCTTCGCAGAGCTATTTGTCCTGTAGATGCCATGATCAATTCACCCACATTTAAATAATGTATTCCTGGCGTGGAACACACTATGCCTTCATCAGTGAAGGAAATCATCATATTTAGCTTCGTCGTTAAATCTCGGCCCAGAATATTAACTGGTGTCTGTATTGAATACAACAAAGGGACAGATATATGACACTCTCCTATAGAGACTGGTAATTTCTCAGTAGAAGGAACTCTACTTGTAGCTCCAGAGAACCCTTGAGCATTCATGGCATTTCATGATAACAAACATTTTCCCTCTCCTATACATGAGCGAGTTGCCCCAGTGTCTACTAAAAAAGAAAAGGATTTGCCTCCTATGATAACATCAACCCTTGGTTCCCTTGAGGATTTGGCATCACTGATAGTACTGTACACATCAAGTCACCCTGTGAGCTGTCCTATTGTGGATACATGCTTATGTACATGCCTGATGCCTGTAAAAGGATTCCCTCCCGTGATAGTGATCCCCCTACTCTAGGACTCAATACCTGTCCTGTGTTTGCACTCTGCTGTATCTGCATAGGTGCGTACTGTGACTGCCCTTGTGGTGGATTCAATGGTGCTTGCTGTGATTGCAAAGCCTGTTGTGCTTGCGGCACTTGTGATTGATACACTGTCTGATCTTGGCTGAACCCATCCCTACTTTGTGGGCTATATGCGGGAGGATAAGCTGTCCCCACTCTTGAGAATTGCCCATTCTGTACATACCATTGGTTCCCAAATGTATCACGCAATGTGCCCTGTCAATCCACATGTCCAACACACCGAAGGGATTCTTCTAAGTTGCCCTCCCTGCATGCCTTGATTATCATTCTGCTCATTCTGAAAACCACCTTGGTTACTCTGAAAGTTTCCCTGATTATTCTGAAAGCCTCCTCTTCCTCGGAAGCCTCCCCTGCATCTCGGCATAAATCCGTTCCCTCCTTGATCCGACTGCTGCTGTTTATTAACCTGCGGCACCCCCGCTATTTGCTGTGTCCCCAGCCCCTCTCTGCTGGTTAACATCACCCCTTCTATAGCATATTTCAACAGTTTCTTCTGGACTAGCTTAGCTTCCACGAGCTTCCTAACGTCTTCCCTTTTTCAATTTTTCTGCTGCAATAATCAAAAAATGGTGCGCAATGGTCAGTTGTATTTCTGTCCAGGTCTTTGCTTCCATACCCACCATCTTCTTCAGCTGTCTCTGTACCTGTTCTGGCAATCCCTGACACAGAATATGATAAAATACAAGTATTGATTTCCACCAAGGCTCTCGAGTTTCCAAAGACCACTGCTCCTGAAAATTATGAATGTAAGTAAGCGGCTCTTCGCCTTCCTGAATCTTACGTACCATAATTGCTCCCATATATGATGTATCAGGATATTGTACTCTAAGCGCTTTCCAGACTGCCACTCTAAAATTATTAAATGGCGCTCCATCATGCGCTGTGTTCTGTGCTGTGACACTTGAGTATCCTGCTCTCGTCCAAATGTCATCACCCCTTTCCCCAAGGATAGCTGCTAGAAGACTCCTAATGTCCCCTATAGCTAAGGTATTTCCTCCAGTCATTGTTTTCCAATGCATAGATCCATTTCCCCACACCCGTCATTAAACTGGGCAATTTTCATCTTAAATTGTCGTTATCCATCTGGGGCCATGGGATATACTGCGGTATGGCCCCTCCTTTTTCTAACAAGGGGAATTATAAAATCCCAAAATTGCAATCGGCACCCATCGTCTGCCTATCCATAGTAGGGACAAGGGCTCATGATCGCCTTCTTCCTGGTAATGACCCCAGTCTGCTTACATATGGTGGCGATTCCCCCCTCTCACTATGAGATTACCTTCTAGGTCACTCTGGGTACGCCATAGGCTCTGGCGTCCTTTCTGTAGGCTGGTCTAAATCTGACCACCTCACTTCCTTTTCTGTCTGAAAGCATCCCTCAGGACCGCATGCACTAATGCCCTCCTCTTCACGGAAGGGTTCCCTGTCTTCGTCTGACATATCTTGTCCCCATCCTGTATGGCTGCCTTCTTTTTCCCTCTGTTTAAAGTCAGCCTGTCCAAAGACAGGGCTTTATGTTCGAGACTAAACAGGCCTCCCTCGATGCCTCGTGACTGGGCAATTTCAGATTGATCGCCTTTCCCTTTGTTTCTCGATTCACTTTTTGTCCTCATCTCCTGATAGGCCTTCTTGATTCTGTTTCCAATACTTCCTATCTCAAAATTCTTGGTTTACTCTGGAGGGTCCTGGCATCGCTTCTTGCTACGGGAAAAACTCTTCTATGTCTTTCCATGATACTACTGGACTTGGTTCCATTAGCTCTCTCTCGATGCAATCAATGTCGCGTGCCCGCTGTCTTCTCTTTCATTCTATTTCCTCATCAAATGCCCTTCGTTTCATTGTTTCTTCCCTAACCCTTTCTTCTTCCTGTCTTTTTTCGCTTCTCTCCTTTCATTTGCCCTATGCACCTCTTCGTCTCTGTATCTTTGCATTCTTTTATCTCTTAATTTCTGTTCTTCATCCTCTTCTCTTTTCTTGTCTAGCCTACCTCGTTCTTCGAATTGCTCTTTGTCTGTTGTCATATTTTCTTTGCTCTTCGGCTCTTTCTTCCTTTCTTAATTGTGCTTCCTGATAAAGCTGTTCTTGTCTTTGTCTATTCTTTCTTTTACACTCATCTTCTTTCAGTCGCTTCTCTCGTTCCCTGTCTTGCTCATCTTGCTCTTCTCCTTGCCTTTCTTCCTTGATGCTCTTCCCATCAAGTTTGAGCAATATCTGACCACCCATCCATTTGTTCTATATGAGCACTATCTCGTCAGCTTTGTCTTTTTCTCCTTTCCATCTCTTAATTTCCCATTCTATATCTAGAGTCACATTCAGTAGTTCATTTTTCTCTTTGTCCCGTAAGATTCTAGAGATCATGTCCTTTTCTGGGATTCTTTCTGGGCTTCCATCACTGCTATAAGCAGGCGGTTCATGCGTCAGGTTACTGTATCTTGTTGCTGCTTTAAGCTCCCTTAATGGATACAATCCTTCATCTTTTGTACTATCACCATTTACTTCATGCACGGTAGGGGGAGCAGAAGGCCCAACACCCCCCTCTTTACACTGGTTAAGCTAACCTTTTCTCCAACTTCTTTCCTTTGTACGCAACATTCAAGTATGTGGTCATGTGCTGCAAAACTGCTTTTGACAGTGATACCTCTTGTGGCCATGCCATGGACATTTAACCTGTTCTGCCCATAACCCATTCTGCACTATATTGCTTAAGCTTGGGTGCATGTTTTGGCAGCTGCTGCATAGGTGCATGAGCAAAGTAACATCCTCCATTATGACAAGTCTCAAATCGACTGTCAATACTCTTTTACACAAAAAATACCTTTCAGAAAAACAATGAAATATGAGCGCGCACCAATCGTCGCCGCTCCAAACCTCTACGTCTCACTTCACTTCAATCTACCTATTCAGTCAATACCCTCAATGACTAAATAAACACATAATTTCCTCTCACCCTTTTAACACAATCTATCATTTGTCTCTCTTCGACATCTCATTGTTTCCTCTATTCATAAAATACATAAAATACACAGACCAACTGGCCGGCCCCAACGTATATATCTCTTCTTAGCACTCCTTGCTGCTATTCTGGCCCCTAAAAATAGCCAAATGGGGGTGTGAGATATTCCCTTTTGCAAACCTTGTTTGCTTGTCACCTATGTATCCACTTGGATTTTGAAATACCTCCTTCTAAACATTCCTTGAACGTAGGATTATGGGCTTAATCTGTGACGCTCCTCATCATTGCACCTATACGTGATGCTCTTCATCATTAACTAAGTACCACACCAACCCTCCATTACATTCTTCCTATTATCACTTTCCCACTCAGTGCTAATTCATCGTTTGCCACCTTTCTTAATCTACTCACCATTCGCTTTTCAGCTCCTGACCATCGGGATCGTCTCCTCCTCCTCAACCAGCCACCGTCGCCTTCGGTCCGCTTGCTCCCTGTAGAAACCAGGAGGGGATTTTGTGAAAAAGGGACCCGTCCAACCTATCTCTTTATGTCTTGCAAGAACTTTTTCGGCCACAATCCACAGGAAATCTTGTGGTCCTCCAGCTGAATGGCAGAAGACCTCCGATATTGCGAGACCCTTAAAAGCCTACTGGGTTGATGGGTCTTTAACCATCCTACCTCTGCTACCACGTGAACCCCGGAACCTGGGGCCTTTTAAGACGAGGTAGCAATACTTAGTGATAGATGTGGATGCAGAACTTACTCATGCATCAATAATCAAAACGACTCAGGAAGTTGGCAAAACTTAGTACTGTTTTATTAACAATTATCTAAAACAGGGAGTACAATGGACATCAACGGATGTTTGCGCAAGTCTCTCAACATGTTACATGACAAAACATTCTTATATAGTAACAGTTCGTCATCATTGACATCACACTACGTGGCAAGCTAGAAAAACCTACTTGGGGATGTGATAGGCTTAACAGGAACACGTAGGTTGTGATTGGGTCTCTAAGATCAGGCGGACAACTAATCCCTCCTCTAGTGCAAGTCATCTTTGCGCTCTGAAACACTACATCATATCATGTCATATCGTCACAAAATGCACAACGATCTATTGGTTATACATACCATGGGCTCCTTGATACGTGGCCCTCTATAATTGATTGGCTTCTGGAATATTCCACTTGCTAGCAGCATGCAAGTTGGTTACCCCAGGTGCTTGGGGGGTTTGGGCTGGTCATGCCTCCCGACACAATTACCCCAACATCTATCAACACTCCTGTGGTCTGCCATTCAATTACGCTTTGAAATTGGCCTTGCAGAAGCTCTCTGTGCATGAGAATAAAAGGGAGTGTGGCATGGTCTTATCTTCTGCTTTCGGTGTAGCTTGACCCACAGTCTATTTTGATCTGACCATGTGACTGAAGACCATGTTTTCGAGCTCTTCATTGCATATAATACTATTAAATGATGAACTCTTGATGCCTTCAGTGTTTTTTTCATTCCACCTCAAACAGAAGTTTGTTTCTTTCCCACATTCATGTAGCTTTTTGACAGACAACCAGGCTCACGGTGGCCTCAATTCTTGGTGCTGGGCCAGCCAGCCTTTCTTGAATTCTCCTTCGCCATTAGCTATTTTCCAACTGCGCCACACTCAAGCTCTTTCAATTCACAGGGTTCAAGTTTGCTAAAGTACATTGCGTAACATCCAGATTCTATACATTCTTATGTATATACATTGGTGCATCACCGCAATCTATTCACTACGTAGCCAGCCTATGGATTACTTTGTCTACTTGCGTTACAGCATCTGTACAAGTGTAAAATGACTGCATTTTCTTCAGTGTTTCTTTGCACGAACATCTTAACTTCAACAACTCCTCTTCAGATATTATACAATGTTTATGTTCCTTCTTCATTTCTGACTTTTCTGGGTGCTTCAGTTCTGCTTTTCATGATGTCACCACTCCTCTTTCTCATCCATTTTCATGCTTCTTCCGGGATTCTGTCCGAAAGACCATCATTTCTTTGTGAATGCATGTAAGGTATTCTCAGTGGATACCTTGTCTCAAGAAGTTTTTGCAGCATAGGCATCCTTACTGGTACGGCACGTGTCGCAATTTCTGGCTCCCAACATATAGGCAACATGGGGCACAGCTTTCAGTAGGGGTATTTGGCTCCTCCTCTGCAGAGTGGTTGAAGGCAGACCTGGTTAAGACATTTTTATTATGACATCAGTGGGTTTGCATCTCCAAAAGTCTTTACCTCTCAGAATGCTATTTTTAAAAAAACACTGGCAGACACTTTATGTTGAATGTTTGATGCTAAGGCTTGATTAGGTGATCACAATGAGTTCCTATACGGAGGTGTTTTGGGCGAGTTTTGGGCAGGAAGAGGCAGGAAGTGGGTGGGAATGGAAATGTGCATGGCCATGGGAAATCGATGGGTGGGCAAATAACAAAACAAAACCTACAAGCTGTGTGTCGCTCCTCATATGCCATTTCTCCCTATCTGTACTCTAATACAATTGTTTCTGCTTATAGGTGGCGCAAGCCCCACCTAATAGTTCAAACTAAAAATGGATGTCATATTTATAAATACTATTCGGATAAGCTATATAAAATGGTATCTGCTCTCAAAAAAGTGTTAGAGGATGCGTTTTATAACCAACTTACTTTTCATCTCAGGCTTAGTAACAGAATTAAAGCTAGACCACTGTGGAGAATAAACCTCCTGCTGTCAACAGACAATGAACCATGTAAAAGGATAGAAACAAGCATTTGTGATTTCATGTCACTCAACAAAGACTCTTTCAAATATGACCAGCAAGTATGCAAAACCCTGAAAGCATATTTAGGGTAGTTTGGGGGCGCGGGTAAATTACACTAACACTTAGAAGAAAATGAAATAACTGAATATACTAGAAGATATGTATGCAAGCGATTACAGAGAAGTGCAAATAAAGGAGAAAATATTGAGATTAAAACACTGTAGAAAAACCTGCCAAAACATCCAATAATGGAAACCAGGCAGTGGCAGCAGAGTATGGCTTATTTCCATACAGCCGTGCAGAAGTGGACAAGGAAACTGGAGGAGTATCCCCACTCTAAAAAAGAAGATCCCAGGTTTAGAGTTCTGTAAGGCGTTTACACAATGATTGTCAGACAGAAAATAAGCATGATACATTTCAAAAATATCCTCATGTTAAATGCCAGATGAATACACCATCTTTCGCTTCTGCCCCTCCCCTGACCCATTATTGCACAGGTGAGAAACGTTACTCACTGAGACGACCATACCACCCTTATCCCAGGCAGGTACAGCAAGGCATAGAGACCATTTAGGCTGAAGATGGCAAAAACAGTCAAACTACTATTGTAACAATACATATGATTGCATTAGACACAAAGCAAATGTGCTCTCATCATGAAGAACCTATACACTTGGTAAAATATGCATTTGTACATGAAGAATATTAACATAGCAGCCACAAGACATGACGAATGCCAACAGGCCAAATGTATAAGGCGAATGCAACATAAACGACACATGAATAAAGTTCACTAACATAGAAACAAGAGTGTAATTGGGCAGCCATTTTATTTAAAATTGAAGCCACAACATGCTTTTAATTAAATGAAAGGCCTCAAGACTTCGAGAGAACTCAAAAAGATGAATCCACAAAAATACGCATCCATGCAGAGATCAGACAGGAGTTGGCAACTAGTGCCAAGGTTACGAGAAAGTAAGGGAGGGTCGGAGCATAAGAGCAAAGGCACAAGATAGTTATTCCCAGGACGTCAGCCGGATACGTCCAGATTGATTACAATTTGATAAGAGCACAACCTGCCTTTGTAGGCCAGGTGCAGCAAAACGGCAAGCTAAAAGACACCATGAAGAATAACTCAAGAGTGTCCCCAGTGGCAACAGGAAACACATCACATGCATTAGGAGTAGCTGAAATCCCAATACATAGGAGATAATTCCATTTCATACATGGTCCCATCACATGTGACCCATAATTGAAGAACGCGGCCTATTCATTAGAAATTAACAAACATAGCATACCTTGCTGTACTTCCTACATGTACAGACAGGCACGAGGCACCATCCAAGGTCAAATACAAAGAGATTGCCTGGTTTTATGGCATAGGAATGAGGGTTGATAACTTTTTATTTGAACAATGAACATTCCATGGACCTCTCTCCACCTTGTCTGGCTCATGTCGGGATGACCTGTCAATTGTTCAAGGTTGGTTAACAAAGAGCCAACCTATTAAAACCCTCATTGTTATGCCGCTCCTAAAGTAAGATGGTAACCAATTACCTGTTGCAGAGATGACATAGTTTAACCTTTATCTATATAGGGATGGTCTGAGGAGGAGCCATCACTAACCAATGCCCATTACCCAAAGGATTTTGTAAACTGATAACATGTGTTTACGTTCATTTATGATGTAGTTGGACTACTTAAATTGTTGTTTGTAATGGACACGCTGAGAGAAACAAGATTGAAATGCTTGTATGCTGTCCCTGCTTTATTTGGATGATGATAAAGCTTGATTTTGCCTTGCACTTTGTCTACCTCGTCTTTGAGTCCGGTTTGGATTGACTCCAAGTCCGCTGGGCCATTTGGGACTTTCCTAGGCCGTCTTAACAGATGGTAGCAGAGGTGATGGTTTGGTAAGCATAGTTGGACTGTCGAGGGGTCCCCGTCAGGTCCCCTGAAGGCTACAGATGTAACCTGTGTATAATGGGATTATGCGGAACAGGGAGCAGTTGACAGCAGCCCATTTGGAGAAAGTCCTGACCTTTGCCCGGAGGTCGCCCATTAGGGTGTGGTTGGACAGCTGGCTGTTAGTATAGACTTGATGCCAAAGACCATTAGCAGATCCACGGATGTAAGTATGACATAAGCATGGCAAAAATGGGAAAAAAGGTTTTTGTATATTGTGGACTTGTGACGAAATAAAAGTTAAAAGGACATGATAAGCCTTGTTACGGAGCAGTAGTAACAAAAGAGACAGGTTACCTCACCAGGCGTCGAACAGACAGCTGTAATGTATTTTGTTGTGTAATGATTGCTGGCTCCAGCCTCATGTTGTAAGATAGCCTAGGCATTGTAAAGGTGGATTTTTGTGTATTTGCAGAGGACGAAAAGTGGTCATGTGGACCGAGGAGTGTGATACGGTGTGGCAACAGCGAGGTGGGGCTACTCAGAGCGTAAGTGATGGTTGTGGTGCCATTTAGAAGGATTGAGAGGAGCACTGAGTTGGGGCTGCTTGGAGCGTGAGTGGAGTTTGTGGTGCCGCTCTAAAGAATTGGGTGACGCAAGAGATGTGGTCATTGAGAGGGATGCAGAAGTATTCATTCTGAAAAGCATTATTGGGGAGGGGTGCGAAAAGGAGAAAGGAGATGAGCAAGAATTAAACATAATTTGGTAAGTATCAGTTAGTTGTGCTGTATAGTATTATAATGGGGGACACTCTGATAATTCACCTTTGTAAGTCATTGCCCTAATATAAAGACACCATTTTTAAATACCACACACAGTGTGTTGGAGACACTGTGGGCAGGATAGTTATGCCCTGGCAACAAAAAGGCATTTATTCGAAGCAAAGACAGTACTGCAACAAATGTACACCTATTTGCATGCCGCATGTAAGGGAACCCAACTCCAGAACAGCCTAGGAATATCTGAACTATGGAAAGTGTACAGAGAAAACATAGTGGAGCCAAGTATGAAAGAATGGATGCTTAATCAGCATGACAAAGGATGTATGATGCCCATGGCTCCTCCTCCTCTGTCCCAGAGCAAGGAGCAGTCTTCGAAAGCACAGGGATTACACCCATTACATATATTAAAAGCAGTGGCAGGATATACTACTCCCACATATGCACCTCCCACATACGGTAGTGAAGACATTATACGTAGAGAGATAATAAACAAACAGGGACCAGTGTCTACACATGCAGAATATGATGAGCGCTGTGACGTGCAAGCCAGGCTAACAGAAGCAGAGGAAGAGGTTCAGAGAGGGAAGGACAGGCTAGATGACAGGGAGGCTGAGACAGTAATGTATCAAATGAGTGGATGAGAGGTTTGAGAAACCAGAGGGTGTCTCACCCATTAGTCCCCGGGGATCTCTGTCTTAGGTGGCCAGAGAACGGCCATCGCCTTTGGATCCAGAAACTGTGGGTGAACCAGTACAGGAGGTTCACCTCTGTGAGGGGTCCTCAGAGAGTGGGAGTGGGACACCTGATGGCGAGAGGTATCCCTTACCCTCCAAAACCTTTAACCCCTCCTGCCACATAGGAAACCAAGGGACTTTAACTCCCCACCTTCCCTACACGAACACTGCTACACATCTGGGGAAAAACAGATTAGTACCAGAGCAATGTACCTGACCTGTCCCACTACCATGGCTAGGCAGAGTCGAGCAATTACATTTGAAAACACACACATGACTGCAATTGAACTTCCACACATGGATAAAAGGCGTAGGGAGAATGGGAGCACACACTGAGCGAGGCAAAGCAAATGAAGGAGCAGTTCTTCCCAGGCAGCAGCTGAGCCTATGGACAGAGATGGAAGACCGAGACAGGAGAACAAGGAAGGAGATACCCTTGACCTTTTCGACGATTGTTATACTCCTAGGAAAGTGAAAGCAGCACATGTAAGGCTAAGAAGGGGAACCGAAGACTCCTGCATTGTGTGTCCAAGATATCCTGCATGACTGGCTGAGTCGGGGAGGAGCAGCATCTGCCGTGGTATCATTCTTGGCTCCGAGATCAAAGCCGCAAACAGAGAAATCAACACAGCCGGTGAGTTGAAGGAAACTGTATGAGGCTGGTCTGTGTTGAAGCAAAGGTTGCAAGCAAGAGCATTGTTACATGAAAGAGCGAATGTTGAAGCGTTTGATGAAAGACGTGGGTAAATGCTAGATGGCTGGTGAATTGTTTTGAACATTTAACGTAAACTAAGATACAAGATAGCATAGTGGTCCAGCACTGTGTGTGTGCCCAATCGAAGGTCTCAGACTGATATATCCCACAAAGAAGTGTCAAAAGGAACTGTAATATGTGAAAATGAAGAATAGAAAGCAAGCGAGAATGAATCGAAGTGGTCCTGCAAGTGTATAAGTAAAATCCATCACACAGTCGAAAGTCTTTGATTATGAATAAATGCATCAAGGTCTGGGCCCGGCTGAGGGAGACCTATTGTTAATTGATCAAACTGTGAAATAAGGAGAAAGCGAGAGTGCAAGGTCTGATCCCGATTGAGGGAGACCTATTGTGAATTTGTGTATAAAAGGGGTCCGACTCCGGCTGAGGGAGGCCCAGGGTGAACAGTGCATCCGAGACTTTGTAAGTGTTAGACTCCTGAAGAGAAAGGAACTTTGATGCTGTGTTTTGTATCCAAGGCATTCTACAAATGAGAGACGTTTGAACGGAGGGAGACTTTGTCGCAGAAGGCCCTGTTTTATTTCCTGAACTGCATCTTCATGCTAGAGAAGCCAGAGTCTGTACTAAGCTTGAGTGTGCCACCATACCCTGTGCTGAAAACGTGGGGAAGGGAAGCTAATTGTCTGGTGGTCCTGACATATTGTTTCTTGAACACTCTTTCTTTTGCATACATCATTTTCCCACACCATTTGTATTTAGAAGTAGGGATTGGCAATAGGTGTATTAGTATAGGCCCTTTTATTTTGACAACACTCCACTAGGATTGTGTTATTATTATTTGATGGTTGTAGCTTGCTCCCATCCTTAGATTTAGGATTAGATAGGCGTTCAACCAACCCATTGAAGTTCAATATACACCCTTGAACTGTAATCACTTGTGTCTGTCTTCACTATTTGATACCATGGCTTCCTTACAGAAGGTACATAATGCTTATGTTGGATGGAAAGAGCAGTGAGAAGTCTAACGAAAGGGCAATGGAAGTTACAGAAAGGCAGGAGAAAGAAAAAGGAATTGAGGAGGAGAGAGACAGTGAGTGACAGAGAAAACAGAGAGAGAGAGAGCAAAGGGATGAAGAAGAAAAGGAAAGAGAAGATGCAGAAAGATAAAGATGAAAAAGGCAAGAAGAAGAAAGTAAAAATGATAAAGAAAGAAAGCAAGAGAGGGAAAGAGAAAGGAAAAAGAGGAAGAAAGAGAAAGGAAGATACAACAAGACACAGAAAGAAGTAGGGAAAGGCAATGAAAAGAAGTTGATGATATTATTAGGGGCATCAGTGCTCCAGAAAA